>NC_081803.1:9487255-9809755 GCF_963082965.1 Carassius carassius
TTCTGACATTACACCAGCATAGAGGGGTGCTGATGAATGGGAGCTATTTAAAGGGTTCAGCTTCAGGTACAATTGAAACCATAAAAAAAAAAAAAACACAAATAGTGTTATGTGGCAGTCGTTCACACCTGAGGAAGTCAATATGCAGGAATTGTACACAGTTGGTGCCGTTTGGGTTTGGAGAAAGCACTTGCTCTTTCACTCTGTGAAAAGTTATTTTGAATGTCCTGACAGGCATGTGGGGACTGTACATCTGTCTCTCCTCACCATTGTTCATTACCTCATTTACACCTTTCATTCACCCACGGCAAATTGCGACATCATTCCTGAGGCTGCTGAGTTAGACAGAATGCAAAGCAGAGTTGTGTGATTTTGCAGAGAGTAGGGAGCCATGAACGTGTTAAACATGTTAATAAAGAATAAGAAGTCACAAAAGAAACAACTAAAGAGTAAGTCTCCTATGGTCTTCCACCAAAATAAAAGCTTAGTGTTGTAACAAAAAAAATAAAATAATTTAAGACAACCATAAATATTAGTAATGTAATTGATGTTACACTGTAAAATTGTTATCATTATTATAAAATATTATTTTTTTTATATTAAACGAATTACAATAGTAATAATTTATAACAATATTAAGATTTATTATTATTATTATTATTATTATTATTAATATTATTCCTATTATTATTATTATTATTATTATTATATTGATAGATAATCTCAGAATTTTGGGCCAAATTGTGAAGCCATACTAACAAGTACAGCAAACCTGGACTTTCAAAATCAGATTACTCTTAATTATCTAGGTAATTAGGTTTCCCCCTAAATCATGCAATACATTATATATCAAAATAATATTAATGTATTACAGATTTATTACATACTATTATATAATAGTCATAGGTGTGATCGACAAAGGACAAAAAAGCAGGAAACTATACGGTGCACTTACCCCCCCCCCACCCACCACACGCACACAGCGACATAATTTATATAGTATAATTATAAATTAATAAAAAATATTGTACTTGTTTTTTGTTTAAATGAATTTATAAATTAAATAATTAAAAAAGGGAAAAAAAAATTAAATACACATCTAAATTAAATGATTGAACAAAAAAAAATCATAAAAGGAGTAATGTGGGAAATATGCTTCAAAGACTAGGCAAAATAGGGATGAAATCCAAAAAATCTGTCAATAACTTGCTGCTGACGTGCACGAAGACATTTCTTGTCCTCCCAGATGTTTTGTTTTTCCTTATTTCTATGGTGTCCTTTACATCTATTAAAAATAACATCTTTATTTGCCTCTATATTTTTGAAAGGTATCTTTTCTTGTGTTTTTGTTCAGCCATTTTCTCAGTGCTTTATTATAGACTTCTATGATTGCTAATTCACAACAGAAGACGATTATTAGGTTGAACGTTCAGAATACGATTCCATAGGTTATATTTCAGCACGAATTTCGTGAATGGACAGCGACTCTTAAGTAGCACGTAGAACGCATTCATGTCAAGTAAAGTTTTTTGGAAAAGCGCGTGAAATTGCGGCGAACATTTATAACCTTGCATGTTGAGAGCGCTCTTCAGAGCTAAGATACATTGTTATCGGGAAACTCGACCCAGATCAGATTTAAGCATTCATTAAAGTGAATCGGTTCAAAGGAGTCATTAGTTCGCAAATCGGACGAGTCATTAGTGGACAGATATGCTCATATGCTCAGCGCATATAACGTTACTCCCAAATATATTTTTAGGTCGCACAGATTAAATTTCAGGAGCATATGCGACAAAAATGTTGGCAATTTTGAGCCTTGTAGAAGCTGCTAAACTTTTTAGCTAGAAGTAAGCAATAACCAACATGGCGTTACTTTGCTAAGTTAGCCCAGAATCGTTTAACATTAATGTTATGGAATCATGACAAAAGTGATCAATTGATTGGTCAAATTTTACTAGACCTGCATATAAAAATGAAAGACAATATATTGGATTTGCTTACATGAATCACCCGTTTTCACGGTCTTCGTCAGTCCGGTGACACACTGGCTGCGTGGCGTTTCTGCTGCGTTTCAGGAGCGTGGCAGCTGCCCCGCATTTTCTGTGTCTTTACACACCAGAAGCATGCCTGACGCGGCGCTGGCGCGCTGCTGCTGCTGTAGGTGACATAGTGGGAGGCCGCCGACAGACCAGGATCTTGTCTTCACGACAACAATTTAAACTTTTTTTTACACACCTACAACTAAGCCTACTGATAAAGGACTCCGTCAACAGTTTTGACGGCAAAATATACTATGTTTGACAGGTGCAATATTTGAAAATCGATAATTATTTATTTATTTTTTAAATTACATTTATATCTGAATTTATGTCAACAAATAGACTTTCAAACATCAAAATGTCATGAATTAATATGTATTTGTGTACAAGATGACATATAAACATATTTTCCTATTATATTTTGCCTGGAAATGCTTCCAACACGCTAGCGTGTCGCGTGAAAAATAGGTGTCGGTTCTATTTCTAGCATGCACGCGTTTTCCGCACGTCTCACGCAGGCAGTCTGCAAGCTCTAACCTGTTAACATGGGAGCCGAATTAAAAACGGACACGGCACGCGGCTGAGACATTTGCGCCATGCATCCAGTGTGTCGCCGGCCTCAGTCAACTGAAGCTTTTCACGTGAGTAGATGGTTGGGTGTGTGCGCATTCAGAACGGTGCGCGTACACTTTGAACTTCAATCGTGACAAATTATTGGACTACTTGCCGAGTGACATGACGACATGATTCAAAGGCACAAAAAACGTTGAGAGCAGTGAGCGATCATTATGTCTACCAATACCCGACCCATCGCAACCGCCTACACCCCGACCCCCCCTCCGCACTTTTTTTTTTTTTTTTTGCTTGATTTACGAGAGCATAATTTTCAGGTCGGAAAAGCCGGATTTCCGGATTTTTCCGGAAGAATGACACCCCTGAATATTAAAATGTAATGTGCATTTGAAGGCCATTATCATCACTGATACAAATTACAAATTACAATCCTCTCAATATGACACCACAATTGAAAGTAACAATAATCACATTGAGCCACCCATTCGTGAAGCGATATATTGAGGATAAACATTTTATCCTTGGGATTGAACTCATGACCCTTGTGTTGCTAGCACCATGTTCTACAACTTAATAGGGAAAAAGCAAAAGTGAAATTTTTAATGTGACAAACAAGAGCCAGGAGCAATGAATGGAGTGATTACAAAACTCACATAGTCTGTTCACCAACCCTCCAAAATAAAAATAAAATAAATAAAAACAGACCTATTTAAAACATGTCATTTCTCACTATTCCAGGCAATGACAAGAACAGGCTCCAGCTGTCAAGCGCACTGTCATGGTGTTTGGATTTAAAACACAGGTTTTGGAAGTGTGGATGTCTCTATGGGATGTCTGAGATGTCCCTATGGGAATCTGGATCTTTGAAAGCAAAACGAGCAGACAGACGGTCAGCCAAGTGAGACACGGTCAGAAGAGGCTTTACACTGCATCCTGTTATGAGCTGACAAGCCACATGGGACAACATGAACTGTCTGGACACTGACACCAGCAAGGGGAAACTGGGTATATTACATGGAGCAGAATCTGTGAAACTGTGAGGTGAAGGCGATTTATGAAGTCTGTGTGACACTCTGAAACTTGCTGAATGAGTTTTACCAAATAGGACCAGTAGTGGATTAACCTCAGATCTGATGGCCAATGCTATTTTATATCTAAGTTCAATTTGTACCAAAATGCTTGGTTTAGGAAAAATGGTGTAAAAATGAAATAAGGGAACAAGGCCTTCCGAAGGTACTGTACAGAGGTGGGTAGAGTACCCAAAAACTGTACTCAAGTAAAAGTAAAAGTACTTCTAGAAATATTTACTCAAGTAAAAGTAAAAGTACTAGTCTTGAATAGTTACTTGAGTAAGAGTAAAAGAGTATCGGATAAAAAATCTACTCAAGTAGTTAGTTACTTTGGGTCATATATTTTTATTTAGATATATAGATAAAATGTATGTAATATATGTGTGTGTGTATAAATGTATATATTTCATCAGCCTTTACTCCAATTTATGTAATTTATTATAAAACCCTGTCTGTTTACTTAAGTAACAGATATAGGTGTCATGCCATAACATATTTTTAATACGACTGACTTTATATTAAATGTGAATTTAACATTGAAAGTTAATGTGATATAAATATTGCTACTAATCTTTCATTGTTCAGAAAGAGAGCAAATAACATTTACATTATTAAAGATCATTTTCACTGACGGTCTAGATTTCAATCACTCTCAGAAACTCCCATTAAAATCACTGAAACTGTTAACACTGTGAAATCAATATCTTATTTACAGATTAGTACACACACATCTGCACTTTGTTGTTTCTGACGAGAGAATTCGCCAGAAAGAGGTATTCAGTCAGTGAGCGAGTGAAGGAAGCACCGGCATTTTAGCGATTACTCATCTGAACACCTCTGATTGGCCAATGCTTTAATAAGCTCAAAAGAATCATATGTGATTGGTTATAATGCGCAGTGCTGTAAAAACACATCTATCTCTGGCTCAGCGCCAGCAAGCGATCACAGATCTGAATTTAGCAGCTGATGATGACTTGCTGAACGTTCTCGCGCCGGTGTGATTGTATTAAAATTAATAAAATCTTAATCGGCTATTTTTTGTCTTTTGGAAGCTGCATTCAACTTGACTCCCCTCTGTTATAAGCCACACACGTACAACAAACTAATGTCACAGTGCTATCGTGTACTGTAATGTAGCCCAAATTATTACCTGGAACAGTAGACAGTAGACATCTAATAAGGATCTCCATCGCAAGCAAATAATAGCCTTTGGAGATTTGCTTTTAATTCAGTGCAGTTCCATAGCCACGTTTTCAACGCTGCTGATGTTAAACGTTACAACTCTGAGTGAACCACTTCAGACGCTCAGCGCGTGCGGCAGAGAACTGAAAGAACCATTAAAACTGATTCATGAACCAATTCACTCGTTTGCCAATTGGTTTGATCAAGCCTTTGAACAGAATTGACTCAAAAGAATGAATCATTAGCGAATGGGCATCGCTCATTGCCAAGAGAAAAGTAGACGGCGCGTTTGGAATAAACTGAAGCATTTATAACATTTATTGCATTAAGATAAAGTAACGAGAGGAGCGTCGCCCACAGTAACGAAGTAAAAGTACAGATTTTTCCCCAAAAATTTACTCAACTAAGAGTATAAAGTACCCATCTTTAAATATACTCCGAAAAGTATTAGTTACCCCAAAAAATTACTCAAGTAAATGTAACGAAGTAAATGTAACTCGTTACTACCCACCTCTGGTACTGTAGGACTTGAATCACATCGCTGGGATGATTGCAAAAAAGTGCAGAGCTGATAATAAATAATTCTGTGATAGAATACAGGCAGAAATCACTGTGTAAAAGTATTTTTTGGGGAACTGACGTTGAGGTCTTGTATGTTTTTATGGTTGTTATTATTATTATTATTATTATTATTATGGCCCTGCCAAAGAAAATCAAGTGTCATTGAAGTTCATACTTAGGTTTGCGGATCAGCAAACCAATAGTATTTAAGCTATTAAATATGCTGTTGAGTTCAATACAAAATCTAAACCATGACTTTTAGTGAAATGTGAAAGCTGATTCTAGGCTATTGGCTGCTTTAATAAAACACATTTATGAAACAATTAAATTATTTTACATTGCAACCTTATTTTCTTTAAATTAATTTGAAATAATTTGGGGCTCAATTATTATTGGTGCTGTTTTCAACTGAAAATAATGAGAAACATTTCTTAAGCAGTAAATCAGCATATTAGTCTGATTTCTGAAGAAGTAAATGACTGCTGAAAATTCAGGATTGCATTTGCATACTGTACATTTTTTTTTAAATAGAATACAGTTCTTTTAAACCGTATGCATATTTTACATTATTTCTGTTTTATCGTATCTTTAATCAACTAAGTGCAGCCTTGGTGAGCATTAGAGACGTTAGAAATGCATGTAACTTTGGGAGGCATGACAACACAATAGTGGATCCAAGTTCAGGCTTTATTTGAAAGAGGCATGGACAAACACCAGCAAACAGGTATAGTCTAGGGGCGAAACAAAAAAATAATCCACAAATCAGGCGAAGGTCAGGGTAGGGATGGCTGAGGCGAAAACTATGTTTTGACACAGTGACAAGATCCCAAAGCGTATATGTTTCGAAACACTGCTCCGAAGTGTGATTCAAAACACTCATGTCACATGACAACGGCTAAATGAAGCTTTGGTGTGATTCAAAACCATTTCAACCAACAGGAGGCAAAATAAAAATCCCACAATGTAACAACTGTGACAAATTGTGGCTTGATTTATTTTATTAATATTTACTTCTTATGACCAATATAACCTATAATTATTCACAATGAGGACCTTAAATATTACAAAACCAAGCTCATGTAGTTTTCAGACACATTTGAAAAAACTCTAATCAAATAAATAATACAACTCTAAAAAAAAGAATAATAATAATAGCTGTTGCAATGATGTGGACACACTTTATTGTTTGACAAACAACATTTGTTGTCAAGGTAGAGCAACATGTGCAAGTGACCTCTAGGTGTCACAGTGGTGATGAGTTTCTGATTGTTTCGAAGTCTCGACACAATTCAACACATTTGTTTCACCTGGTTCAGTGATTCATGAAGCCTCGCTCTGCCCATCACTAGGTCAGGGCAGGCAGCAAAAACAGTCCAGGGTCAAAAACACTAAGGCAAGGCAAGAAAATAAGGAATTAGAAAAACATGAAAAGACACAGGGACTGGGGAACGCTACAGGCTAACAATCTGGAGCAATTAATGAGTGAAAATCTAAGCTTTAAATATGGTGAGACTGATGGAGGTAACAAGACACAGGTGAATGCAATTAGTGATCAAGAGTCCAGGCAAATAATTATGGGGAATGAGGGAGTCACGACAGTCTGGGGTGGAGTGGCCTCTGGAGGAGTTCATGGGCACTCCAGCTGGTGATCGTAACAATATATTACAGCACATTCATATCCACATTAAACAATATGACGAACCAATAAATAAATAAATAAAAACTTCTAAGAGCTGTCAATAATTTTTTCTAACATCTTACACTGTATGTTAATAGTAACACCCAATCCAAAGGTTGTATGAGACACCCTACTTCCTTCCTTTCTCCATCCCTCCCTTACCCTCTTATGCACTTTCATAGTTTTACATGGTCTATTATACTACGTCAACATGTTCACACCCTGTGTAATATATTTAAATGCTTTTGCATAATTAAGCAATGTCTTTACGTCACTGAATGTAAATGTAACACTGCATTAACAGTTCAAGCTCTTACTCACACTTGTACATTGTCTCAATGGTGCTATTTTTATACCGATGGTGCTTAAGTGTCACTGCCTACAGGTTTGCCCTTGAAATACTAGAGCACCCCTACAAATTCACAAGTACCTGGATTTATTTCACTCTGGACCAAACCTGCCAAGCAACTAGCCAGAACACATAGGTAATTATACTAAACATGACCATATTACAGTAACTTTAGTAAAAAAAAACATTTGTTGTTGTTTTTTGCATTCAGAAATGCTTTCTTTCTTTCTTTCTTTCTTTCTTTCTGTTACTTTTCATTTCCAACCCAGATGACGCATACATCAAGTGTCAGAGCAATCACTGTGTTGTGCGCTTCCTGTGTTTTTGGACAGATACATGGACGTCATGGGGCTCAAAGGCGAGTTGTGGAGAATTAATTCTCTGTATTATCGAATCCTTCATCTGCTTGAAGTAAAAGCAATTACCCCCCCCCCCCCCCCCCCAAAATTAAAATGATTACCACCCCTGAGATTAGGGGAACTGCTCAGGTTAGATGATGGGGCACTAAAGCCAAAATGTCCTAAGAACACAAGAGAGGTTCTGTGCATGTAGACAAAGGAAATGATAGTAAATAAATAATAATAAAAGATAAAATAAAAAGATTCTGACATAATAATACACAGGTCAATTTTTGTTTTTAACGGTTCAGTTAAGAAGATTCAAGTTAAATCTAAACAAGTACAAACTTCGAGAGCACTTTATTTGAGTATATGGATGTCCATCATAACACAAGGTGAGAGATGTCTTCATCAACATATCACCCTTTTATCAACATCCAAGGCCTGCAGTTTTCAGAAATTTCCTCAAATGAACAGATCATTGTCACATCAAAGAGAAGCTATTTATGCCAACACTATACAGTGAGTACATCCTTAGAAAGCCATAGCTCATCACTCATGTCTGTTTACTATTCTGTCAGCTACCTTTTCTGCTGTTTGATAATAACATTCTTACACAAACATGACCAGATATTTCCACAAAGGTGAACATATTATGTCATGCAAATTCTCAAAAATATATGTCTGCAGGTATAAATTAAAATTATGACTGACTGTCTGACTTTTCAAGTAATTTTTCCCACGCACACCTTTGTGCTTGTGCTGATGTGCCGATATACCCGAAGCAGTCGTACTGAAAGTGCCTCTCTCACGTGATCAGTGAAATCTGACTCCTGCTGCGGCTCTGCAGCGCACTGTATGGAGCGGAGCAGAGCAGATCAAGCACTCCTCAAATGTGACGACCACATTACATTTCACACATTCTCAAAAAATGATCACAGTCTAGAGCCCTGCTAATAGTCAAATAATAATCAATTAGTGAGTGAGTCAGACAAAACTGACTCATTAAATCACTGACTCACTCAATCATTCACTGAATGACTGACACACTGACTCTGACTCAATAAGTGACTCACTCACTCACTGACTCATTCACTGAATGACTGACACACTGACTCTGACTCATTAAGTGACTCACTCACCCACTGACTCATTCACTGAATGACTGACACACTGACTCTGACTCAATAAGTGACTCACTCACTCACTGACTCATTCACTGAATGACTGACACACTGAATCTGACTCATTAAGTGACTCACTCACCCACTGACTCATTCACTGAATGACTGACACACTGACTCTGACTCATTAAGTGACTCACTCACCCACTGACTCATTCACTGAATGACTGACACACTGACTCTGACTCAATAAGTGACTCACTCACTCACTGACTCATTCACTGAATGACTGACTGACTAACTCACTCACTGACCCACTCACACACTGAACGACTGACTGACTCAATGAATCATGGACTGACTGACTGACTGAGTGAGTGACTCAATCACTTAAATGACTTTGGCTCATCCACTGCATGACTGACTCAGTGAATGCAATGATGACTGATTCACGCATTCATTCACTATAAAATAATCCCCTTAGACACTTTTTATTAAATTATATTTAATATAATATAATATTTAATACAAATATCTAAAAGCAACTGACACCTGAAGCCTTGCACAAGTTAAACATGACCATGTTGGTTGTTAAGTTATAAATAAGATCTATCACAATACAACTATTTTTTTGTGTGAAATTCAGCCCTATATATATATATATATATATATATATATATATATATATATTAGGGGTGTAACAGTTCACAAAATTCACGGTTCGGTTCGATACAATACACTGGTGTCACTGTTCGGTTCGGTACGTTTTAGATACAGCAAAAAGAAAAAGTTGGCAGATAAATTTCCTTGATTTTTAAAAAATGTTTTATTTATTAAAACTAATAAATGAGCAGAAGAAACTTCTTTCAAAAAAATTTAAAATAGTAATGTTTCTAAACTTTTGGCCTGTACTGTATATATGTATATACATACATACATATATATATATATATATATATATATATATATAGGGCTGAATTTCACACACAAAAATAACTGTATTGTGATAGATCTTATTTATAACTTAACATCCAGCATGGCCATGTTTAACTTGTGCAAGGCTTCAGGTGTCAGTTGCTTTAAGATATTTGTATTAAAACAGTTTGTAATTCTGTTTGATATTGCAAACTGGTATATTATATTACTTTCATATATTATCATAATCACAAACACACTGGTTTGTAGCATAAACATTATTACCATTTACCACACTTTTATAGAGACTAATAAATCAGATGTATTGCATATTCACAGGAAAGAGCTTACTTCTATGTTTCAAAATAAGTTGGATACTATTACCACACAGTCAAACTACTCATACCACAATGTACATTTTGGGTCATACCTCCCAGTTATCCAGTGGTGAGATGAGCTGCAGAAACAAAGCAGAGTAAGTGGCTGCATGAGCAGGGAGTCTGGCCCACTGACGGCAGGTGGTCTGACCCTTTACGCCCCTAGAGAGAAAGGAGCGTGGGCTATATGAACACTTCTTATGCCCAGCATAGTCCACAGGTCACTCAGGTGCAGCAGAGCAGAAAATAGAGGAAGAGAAACTCATGTGCACTGCAGAGTTTGTCTTTCTTTTCCTTCTTGCAGCTTTCTCTCTCTTTTTCTCATACAACCATTGCAACCCCGCACAAGCGAGATGGAGGTACAGAAAGCCAATGCAGCTGTAATCTCTTGGGCATGAATTTAAAATGTTCAATTGGTTCTCAAAATTGACATTTGCTTTTATCTTTCTCTGATTGGAAGCAAATGTAGAGTTTATGAACAACTGACACACTGAAGGCTGAAAGACTGGAACAAAATTATCAAGGTTTATTCCCTCTTTCTCATCATAATTCTTTTATGAAACACATTTCACAAGTCAAGATATTGACTCACTTGGCTCAATGTATTTTGACACATCTCCAACGTGACATTTCAGTAGAAATCTAGATTTTATATATATTATTCATTTTTAGGTTTATATATATATATATATATATATATATATATATATATATATATATATATATATATATATATATATATATATATTCTCCTATTCCTTTTGAGTTTTCCTTATTTGGTCATTTTCCTTTTCTTGTTTAGTTAATTGATTACTCCCCACTTGTTTCTGTTCTTATGATTACTTCCCTTGTCTTTATAAACCCGGTCTCTTTAGTTCATGTTTGTCGGTTCTTAAAGTATCATAGCGTGAAGTATCAAAGTGTTAAGTTAGGAAAAGTTAAGTATGTATGTGTTTGTTCTTTGCCCTTATTACATTAAAGCTACCTTTTTGGATTTTTGTCTGGCACCCTTCATCATGAGACGTGCACTTGTTACAGAAGAACCGACCAAAACTGAAAATGCAGGCTGAGGAAGAACTGAGGTGTTTGAGTCAGAGTGGTCGGAGGTTGGAACGATATGTAGAGGATGTACTCGAGCTTGTAAACCAGGTGAGTTATCACAACTCGTTCCTGGATGCTTGTTTTTTGCTGGTGTTGGACAAGGACACAATTCGTTGCATTCTTCCTGGTGGTGATTTCCCCTTGATCGAGCTTATTATTCTGGTCCTCTGGTTGAACAATTCAAGTCTCCGCTGGTTCCACCCAGCCTTAAATCTCATGTGTCTCTATTGTTTCCGTCCATGACTTCCTCATCTTCTGAGCACCTCAATCCCCGGTCGAGCCTAGGGACGTTTTTTTTTAAATCATTTTATAGCTTGATTATTGATTTTGGATAAACTTTTTCCTTAATAACATTTTTTTTTCGGCTCATTTTAACAGCTTTAATAAAAAGACAACAGATATTTTGCCGAATGAGAAAGGAAAAGTGCACGCAAAGACCCAATTCCTGCCATGTGCACAACAAACACTTTGTCCTATTACAGGCTAAGTGTCCGTCAGAATCACATATCAGCAGATATGGAGCTCGGAGCCATCACTGAAAACAGACTCATCAAAGAAGAGATCATTTTAAAACTCTCTACTGCATGATTGCTGTTCAAGGGTTTAGATATTTCCAAATCCATAGGAGAAATAACTATCTAGACACCAACATGACTCTTTGAAGATACAACCTCAGACCCCTATAGCAGATCAGTGTTGAATTATGGGAAATGTGGCTATTATTAATGTGGCCTAATATAAATAAAATTATTAATTTATAAAATATTTTGTCAAAGGTAAATACATAGTTATAAATATAATATATAAATAAATTATGTTATATAAATTATATTTACCTTTACAACAAATTATTATCTTTAAGGCTATTTAATTACTATTAAGACAAGACCCTTTTTTTGGCAGCAGAGAAGGGAAGCATGAGGGAAAGTGAAAGTCGTGACATTTGCCAAGTATGGTAACCCATACTCGGAATTGGTGCTCTGCATTTAACCCATCCAAGTGCACACACACACACAGCAGTGAGAAGAGAACACACCGTGAACACACACCCGGAGCAGTGGGCAGCTACACTATATATATACAGTGCCCAGGGAGCAAGTGGGGATTAAGTGCCTTGCTCAAGGGCATTTCAGCCATGGGTACTGAGGGGGGAAGAGAGCGCTGTTCATTCACTCCCTCCCACCTACAACTCCTGCCAACACCGAGACTCGAACCGGTGACCTTCGGGTAACTAGTCCAACTCTCTAACCATCAGGCCACAGCTGCCACAGCATGAGGTACATAGTTTCAGCCAGACCCGCAGAGCCAATTCACACACATTAAAGTGCCCAGGCCTGATCAATGCACCATCAGAACAGAGGCACCACCAGATAAATCACTCTGAATGAGACTGGACCAGTGCTCAACACTGGCACCAAGCCCACCTGTAAACGTTTACCGATAGCACTAGTAGAATGTTTCAACACAATTGTGATACTGATTAGTCATTTTTCATGCCGATGACCATCGACCATAAGCGTTGACAGAATGGGTGGAGGGAGAGTGCGAGATGATGCATGGGAACAGAATAATGCCAGGATAATGGAATCAATGTCACATAATGCACGCCATCGCCGCATTGAGAACCCATTGACACAGATCTCAATGACAGCCAATGACATCATGCATTAAATGACTCCTATGTGGCTTATGATATAGCCCTATATATCAGAGGCAATGAAAAATAAGTGAATGAATGAATATATAATCAGTATACTGTATACACAATTTTCTGTTATGTGTCATTGTCAGAATGTAGAATGCACCATTACTATCACTGACATACTTTGAGTAGCCAGATCCAGGCCCTGGATCAATGGGAAAGGGTAACTCCTACACAAAAACAAAAGGCAACACCGATTGCCTGTAGATAAACTAACGTGCCATTTTGGACTCCATCATCCTTTCACAGTCTCCATTGATTCACAGTAAATATAAAGGGGGACCTGACATTTGGTGCCGGCTGTTTGGAGACTATTGACTGTCTGGATAGATGAGCAATTTCATTTCCATTGATCAAGTGCTGCAACAAAAATCTAAATTGCACTACAAACAAGAGGAAGAGTTGATCTTAAGCTTGTGTGCAGAAGAGGATACTTAAAAGGTGGTTTCATAAACAAACTGTCTGTTTGTTTGCTATCCCTGGATTTATCCACACTTCTATAAAACCTTAGCTACTTATGTTTCATATAAAACTTTCTAGCTTCTTTAATATGGTATAATAATCTATTGTTGAGTTAAAGTTTCTGAGGTTTTGCTAGTTTATAAATCCTCTTGAGGTTGTGAGTCACACTGATTTTACCACAGTAAAAGGACTCAACAAAAACCCTTTTAATCAGGTTGAATTCAAACGCAAAACTTAGTATTAATGACTTGATGTTTTAATGTACTAAACACTAATGTAAGATGAGTTTTATGCAATAAATAAATTCTGCCTCAATGAATGAATCTCAGTTAGCAATATACTTATGAATATAGAAATGCTTATGTAAATAAATATGCACACGCACACACATTAAACTGAGTGGTAATTTGTTCTATTTTTAGGAAGTGTTGATTGTGTTGAGCTGCTGCATATGCCTGCTTTTTCTTTCTTTTTTTCTGTTTTTAGTGGAAGTAAGGTGTTGGGCTTTAGCACCATCCTTTTTTCTGTAAAGATCAATACGCATTTCATTTTTAAACTAGCATTAGGAATTGACAATGATGATGCCTTAGGAATAGATTTTAGATGAAGAACAATGAAGAGAAAACCGACTGAATCAAATCACTCAAAATCAGCTTCTGAGAATGAGCTCTGATGACAAGTGTACATCACATAACCTTTCATCGAGCTTTGTCCTTGAATATATTGATTTATGTTCAGCAGGTTTAAATTAAGAAAAATATCTTCATCTAAAAGACAAATTGTGTTTTAGCATACAAATTGCACATAAAACACATATTCATATTAATTACAGCCCATTACTGACGCATATAAACCAGATGGATCCTCATGCAAAGTCCTGGACCTGCAACCCTTAAGTATTCAGCTTAAAGTGAACAATGATGCAATGACATACTGTGACGCTGGACTATGAAGGACCGGAGGCAAAAGCAAGTTAACAGAGTTTATTATAATATTTGAGATGATGGTAGGTTGGAGAATGACGCAGGAACCGCGATGGCAGCACAGACTGGTGAGTAGGTGAATTGAGTGCGCTGATGATGATGACGGCGGTGGTAAATCCAAGTGAGGTGACAATAATCCGTGAGCGAAGGTAATGATCTAACAGAAACCGAACAGGAGACAAAGCAAGGCAGGAACACATGAATCAGACATCAGACACGGACGACCTCAAACAACGATCTGACAAACAAGAGACGAAAGACAGGGTGTTAAATAGGCAGTTGGAATGAGATGCAACACCCACATGAAACAATCAACATGACGTAACATGAATACAGCTGGAGATGGTGCATTCATGAACCGTGACACATACTGTATCCAACTTGGTTTAACATTTTTTGCAATTTTACATATCTTTATGAAATCGGAAGTTGAAACTTTTTAAAACAGAGCTGTAGAAATACTGAATTAAAATAAATGAAAATGAACAAAAATAAGCAAAACAAACACACACAACCGAACAATACAAAACAAAAAATGCAAGTAGTATGCAATAAGTACACAGATTTGTTTATATATCATAGTATATCTAAATTATTTCATTGCAAATGGCTTCTTCGTTTCTCCTCCCCCATCCTGGGCCATTACCATCCTGCCACAAACCTGCCAAGTTCCCAGAATTAAAGGAAACATTAACCGTTGTCAAGGAGTCATGAACAGGCCCATCAGAATAAAAGCAAGATACGAATGATGCTATATAGCATCGAATTAGAATGCGAGGCTGTGGCATTCATCAAGTGATATGGGCTTATTTGCTCATTTGCATAAAATATTGAAAAGTGACAGCACTCTGTGAGAGCTTGGAAATTACGCCATTTAATTGCTTCAATTAGAAATGCAAATGAGGAGTAATATTGGCGGATGTTGTCATAGGCGCTGATACCGTGGGTGCTCCGGGGCTCGAGCACCCACGGAAAATGAGTACCCACGTGTGCCAGTGCCAGACTGCCAGTAGGCTACATTTATTTAAAATTAAACATTGCAGTTGGCGCTATGAAGCGTCTGCCACACTGTGATTGGTTATGTTGTTGTCAGTGACAGTGACATAACCAGTCGCATGCATGTTCCATATCCTATCCACCAATCACAGCGTTTCTGAAAACGTCCCATCCCCCACTATACAGTGCCGTGCGAGTATGTAATCATTTATTGCTTTCCGTAATCACTAATCATTAATCAGACTAAGAGTTATTCGTTCGCTATGAGACCTTGAGTAACAGCCGGTAGTACAGAGGGTAGTACAGAACTTTCTCTTTCAAAGTTTTGTCTGTCATGTTCTTCCACCTCATTTCATACCCAGCAGTAGCTACGTTAATATGTAAATGTTACGGTACATTCCCTAGACACCTTAAAGTTCGTAACAGGGTTTAAATGGGAACATTTTTCTGCTCAAGTATAGGCCTATGTACGGTTTAAAAGAGGAAAAACTAATGGACACAAAAGTAGCCTACTTTTGGACAGAATGCGAGTTCTTTGTTAAATACATAAAATAAAAAAATATTTTTTTAGCCTATATGAATAATGGATTCGAAACCTCAAAGAAAAGCCATGCCACTATCAAAAGAAACCTCGAAACATAAATGAGGTAGACATTCCCAGAAACTCATTATTTTAGTCGCAACAATCGGTTAATGGAAACGCTGTCCTTTGCAATAGTTTTTTAATCAATATTTACAAAACATTAATTTCCCAAGAAGCTGAACGCATTAGCGGTTACGTGTCAGTTAAACTTTTCATCTCCAATCCTGTTTGTATTTTTGAGAAGTGACGCTGTTGTGTTTGTTTGTATCGGCCGCTGTCCATTAGCCTAAGGTTCTGAAATGCAATATTTTTTTAATAGCCTAGTCTATTTTTTTTATTTTTTAAATGGCGTGCGCCCTTGAGCACCCACGGAGAAAAACATAAATCGGCGCCTATGGATGTTGTCATTTACTTACTATTTCTTCTGAAAACTTAAAGCAAGGATTTAGAAGTGTTTATAATCTGCAGTGTGGGCGGCAGTGAGTTCTACATAGCCTAAATTAAAGGGGAAAAGAAGCTTTGTGATTTTACACAATAGACACCATTATCAAAAATAAATAAATAACTGCGCGGAAAAAGGATCAGGGGACAATTCAAAGCTAGGCATATATTACAACGCTCTGCTAAGTCAAAACTGCTTTGTTAGAAGTTTGAAGGTGTATTTGTGTAGAAACAAACAAATGAGCCCATACTAACATTATACCATAAACACAAACAAGAAATGGTATCGCGTAGGCCACAGTCTTGCATAAGGTTTCACTCACAGTTTAAAAGCAACTCTCAAAAAATTATAATAAAGTAACAAAAATCTTCAAATACTGGATCTGTCCATAAAAAAACCTACTGGTAATTAGTCTGTTGGCTGCAGATGCATTCATGTTATTGCATAAGCAACGCAATGTGTTAATGGCTAAATTAACGACATAATGAGAGTCTGAAATGAGAAAATGTTACGCAACAAACACCCATTTCTCTCCAGCCTCAGAACTCGTCTGTCCTTGACAGCTTGCAAATTTCTGACCAACTATTATTAAAGCTTATCTATCACAGACTCTGTGACAAATCACTTGATTTCAAGACAATGCTGGAGTTTGTGATTTCTGACTCCACATTAACAGAATGCCCATTCAAACAAAAGACAGCATGTGCAATTCATTCAGATTCATGAACCAAGTAGATTTTGCATGTAACTTACAAAATGTAATTATTAATAAAATAAATTAATAGCTGAATTTATAATATAAATGAATTAAATTAATCTGAATTAACCCTTCTATGTCATTATTGTAGTACACACATACATGTTATATACAAAGTACAATAAGGGTTCATGTAGAATTATGAGGACGGGTGATCGTGGTGACATGTATTGAATCCCTTCAGAACTTTTAATTTGACAAAATGTTATTTTAAAATAAATAAATAAATAAAATAATAACAACAACAATAATAATACAATAAATTATTATTTAAATATTAATTATTTTATAAATTGTATTTATGATTTATTAATGTTTTATTGTTGTTACTATCTATCATCATTACTATAATGATCATCATCATATAATGGCTTAATAGTTTGCTGTTGTTGTAATTTTGATGATGATGAGGACGATCAATGGAGAGTTTGCTGGACAGAGTTTGAGAATGTACTTCTCCTGAACCTGCCTGATTCTGTACATCTGTCTGACTCGCTGGTCCTGCCCAGCCTCCCTCTCCCGCCTCCTCTCCAAACTGCCCTAAGAAGCTTTTTATTTTTGTTTGGATATTGTGCTTATTTTTCAGACTCCTTCCTGGCTCTCACCACTGTCATCACCTCCCTGGACTTTTTGTTCATGTCTCCTCCCTCTCGTCCGTCCTCCTACAAAGGCTCTTCTGCATCCCTCTGCCTGTTTGCACCATCCCTCCACTCTCTCATCCTCCTCGTCTCCTCGTTATCACAGTGCGAGGACGTGCTTTCCGGAAGCAGGCATATTGTCACACTCACACACATCACATGGACTTTGTTTTCAGTTTGCACCATCTTCTCTTAGTTGGTTGTTATAGTTATGCATTTGATTTAGTCTTAATGTTCAGGTATGTATGTTTCATTATAATTTGTATTTAAGTCTAGTTCTGCCTCATTTCAGTTGTCCGGTGTCGTCTATGTTAAGATTGTACTTGGACTGTTGCTCTGTGTTGGATTGTTGGAATTTATCATGTGAATCCATGGATCTTCGTATTCTTCGTAGTGCGGGTGCGTTTGTACCACACAACTGTGACATTCACTCACTACAAGCCAAATTTTTATTCAGTGCAGCAACATTTAAGCTGTCAGCTCTCTGTCTCTTTCTCAACAACAAAGACGTGTTACAATAACCACACCTCAGCATTTTATCCACCTGACTGACACTTCGGATCTCTCGGGTTTTCGCAGCAGGCTGTAACACTCTATACACGCTCTCCATCCATACGGACCCCGGCTACATGAGGTGACGGGGCCCTGACCACTGTCTGTCTGACAGGAACCATCAACTGAAGTCCTCCGAGATTGCAGTGACCTCAGAATAAACCCTCATCAAATTATCCTCTCACATAACATCTGCGAGACTGAGGATGAGATGCAGCGTCATCCTGATCTAAAGCGGAGATGCAAAATTGTACATGTAGGAGCTCGTACAGTAATATCTGAGCACTACGCTTGTCACTCCATTTTAAACTGTGGACCGCTTGCGAAGCAATCTTGTCAAGTTTGTCTTTTTCTTTTGTTCAATCACGTTTAATCCAAATTCTGAAGTCGAGATAAATTTCATTTTGTGAAAAGCTAGACAGAGAGACGGAGAGAGAGGATGGGAAGGGGAAAAAAACAACAACAAAGGAGGACAGAAAAATCAATGGTAGATAAAATACATCAGAACTCCTACAGCAAGGTCGACAGTATATGATTCTTCACAACTCAAGCTCTTTTCCTTGCCTTGAGAAAATCGCATTGTTATTCTGGTGAGGTTGAAGCTGGTGTCTCGGAGCAGGTCTGCTGCTAAGAGGCGGCGTCTCCTCTCACGCATGCTGATTCTGCTCGCTGTTAAACCCCAGCCTCATCGCCCCCATCTGTACAGCCCAAACTTGCCGACTTAGTAAGGCTATGAAATATGATATAGCTGTGATCCATGTCTCGGATTACTGTACTTGATGGTAGATCATGAAGAGGTTTTATTGATGGACTAGAAGGGAAATGGCGGGGAACTGACACAAGAAGCCATACTCAAACCGAGCACCGTGACTCAATGTGTACCATCAGGCTATTCTAGATGTTAAATCATTTTCATAAATCTAAGGAACAATTAAGAAATCTCTTCATGTCCTGGTTGAATGTGTCACGGTGTGCCTACTGCGAGGAGCGAGGAGACGTGGGAGAATCCAGGAGCAAGTAGACTTTTTTTAACAAATACATGGGAACACACATGTAGCACACGGGGATTGACGGTTAAGACCAGACTCAGGAAAACACAGGGCTAATAAACACAGGGAAAGTAACGAGGGAGAACTGAACTATTTTTTATGAATTATTCAAAAAAGATGGAAACATAGAAAACTCCTCATTTTGCAGTTCAACCGTATAACAGTATCACATCACTTCACCTGCTTCTTTCCAACGTTTCAAATGAACTTAATTTAAAAAATGCGTACAGCCTACCAACGCTGGTCGAACAAATTGGATAACAAATTATTTTATTTTTATTTTGTCAAAGACTGTAGTTTTAACACTTGGGAAAGCTGTCCATCTAAAAGTTACTGCAAGTAATAAGCACAAATGTGCATTTCTTTTCACGGACTCATATAGACAAACACTTAATTTAATCTTTTTTTTTTCTACTTTGGTTATCCATCTTCATAATCATAGTAGTAGTTGTAGTAATAATTGAAATAATAATAATAATAATTATTATTATTATCATTATTTATAGGTAGCTGTTACATCTGTTAAAATATTACATTATAATTAATAATACATGTCTCCTGTTCACAAACTACAACTACAATAAATATAATGTGTGGAAATTCTGCAAAAAGTAAAAAATGTCACAACAGCAGAGAAGACGGACAAATGCAGTCTATCGAAAAACGCAGACATAATAAATAATTCCATTATTAAATAATCAACTATATGATTGCAATCACACAAACAAATTTTTGTTTTATTATTATTATTATTATATTATATTATTATTATTATTATTATTATTATTATTATTATGTATTTCTTTTATAATTTACAGGTAACACTTTACAATATGGTTCATTAGTTAACATTATTGAACTACTTTGGTTAACATTAACTAAGACTGAACAATACTTCTACAGCATTTATTAATCTTAGTTAATGTTGATTCCAACATTTACTAATGCATTATTCAAATCAAAAGTTGTGCTTGTTAACATTATTTAGCACACTGTGAATTAACATGAACTAACTGTGAAGAACTATATTTCCATTAACTAACATTAACAAAGATTAATAAATACTATAATAAATGTATTGTTCATTGTTTACTGATGCTAGTTAATACATTAACTAATGGAACCTTTTTTTTAAAGTGTTAGCGATTTACAGTAGTTATTCACTAATAATATTTAATAAATAATAATAATAAATCTTCTTCTTCTTCTTCTTCTTCTTCTTATTATTATTATTATATACTTTCGTGGTTATTAGAAAAAATTAATGAAATAATAACAATAATAATACCCCCCCCCCCCCCAAAAAAAATAAATAAATAAATACATAAATAAATAAATGTACTGAGCACCAGAAAAAATAAAATAAATAATAACCTCTGAAATGACATTTCCTCTTGTTCAGAGTTTTGTGGAAGCATGTTGGAAGTGCTATAGACCACAGGGCGGGTGAGTAGATTTGGGACATTTTCCAGGGACCAGGGTATGCCACTATATTAACATTTAATATCGGAGTCAAAGGAAGTTAGTCACGCCACACTTAACTTGGCTCTCCTCTTAAAAACAATCACAAAAGGATCATTTAAGAAACACAAGCTAATATCAATTTTAAAAACCCACTAGTGAATTAAGGTTTCCTGGTGGAGTCCAGAGGCGACACTGCGTTTGGCCTCTCAACCCTTACTGTGGCAACGCATTCATTTTTTATTGGCAATCTCAGACGCCATCATTCAATTTTAATTCATTATCAGTCAAAAGTAGGTCAAGCTGACAAACATGTTAGAGCTGCTTCCCTCACCCGCAGAAAATATTATTTTAACATGAATGTTTCAGAGGTATTTAGATATGGAGACAAACTGCCATAAATCGTAAATTACAGACTGAAGTAAGAACAGATTATTTTACGAGGAACAAAAACACTAATGCGATGTACAAATATGACAACGGGAAATGCTTGATACAAAACAAGCGCTAAAAGCTCTTTTTGTGAGTCTTATTGATCTGAAATCATGGTCCACGGCATGGAAACACAAATTATTTGTCGCTGGTAACATAAGTCGCATCATGCCTAGTAGACACAGTGTTGTGCTGGATTTTGTTTGCATATGTAGCATTTTTCATCTTTGACAATCAAAGGAATCAGGAGGAGATTATTAACATTGTATTGAGAATAACTGTGGTTTGTTTCCTAAAAAAGCAGATGTCAGTCTGTTACTCAGCATGCAAGCGGATCAATTAAACAGCTTTTACACACGCCAAGCAGACTTCATCTGTCACTGGACTACAACACATCCACAAAATCACTAACAAAGCTCTGAGAGAGAGAAAGAGAGACTGCGGGAAAGACAAATAGAAAGAGAAAGACAGTTTACTTCCTGCTGTCTCTGTAATATATCAGAAAACATGACATATTTTGTTGAGGCTCAAAACTGAAGAAAACTAGGCTAATCTAAAAAGCTAAATTACTATAATACTACATGTACAGTACTATAAACAATATTATGGTGGCACCAAGGTAATATAATACTAGTTAACATTATTATATTTAAAAAAATATTACCGTATGTATGTGATATTTACATTACATGGTTCTCCAAGGTGCTTCAAGAAATACCAAAGACATTACCATAGTACATATCCAAAAAAAAAACATGGTATTCAGGAACTTTTTATATATATTTGGTAATCATTCAGCATTATTCTATTTTTAAAAGTGCTGCCAGATCGATTAAATCAGTCTTTAAGTATCATCAGATCTGTGAAGCTATGACTCCCGAAGCAGACAGTATAGAGTTACATTGTTTTTCTCTAGAGGTTCCTCTATCAGTCCATTCTCATCACATACTCGTGGTCACAGAAACCACAAGCATTCTAAATGTACACGCAGCATCCTGAATCTCTCCATCACATCTAACAACAAACCATGACTTCCGACCAAAAGTCTCCAAGGTTTCACTTTCCCAACTAATGGATGATAGACTGTGGCGTTTTGCACTCATTGGCCTCATTTGCTCCTTTTCTCAAAGATGGAGGGTTTGAGAAAGTGAGTTTGTGCACTCTTTCCCACCCTCCCGGGCTATATGCGCTATCCCTATCGGACTGTATACACTTTATAAACAAACACATCAAAGAGCGTTCCCTCAAAGAGGTTAATCTCTTGTGCGAGGGTGTGTCGATCAAAAAGCGCTCTATATGAGGCAATCAGACACTTTAATACTGCAACAGCGACTTCCACAAACTTTTAATTGAGCATAAGATAGAGGCCCTCATCTTTTAGGAATCTGTAAAATTCAGTGAAACTTTGGAATTAGTCAGAGCTTTCATATTGTGAATAAAAGGAGGCCAATGTCAGGCCTTTCCAGTCTAAAACATGCACACGCACACGGATACATACAATCACTGACTATTCTCACTATCAGAAGGCAGCGAAAGATCAAGAGACGCCGGCAAAGGTTCATTACAGCCCCATTTAAGCCCAATGAAAAGACGAGCAAATGATATGTAATTTAGCAGCACTTCACACTTCAGGGCTTCTTAAAGGAGCAAGCAGGTCTGCTTTCCGACAGACTGTCATACACAAACAGCTTTCCTTCCTAGAAAACGTAGCCAGACGGAGTTTGGAGACCAAAAAAAAAAAAAAAGATTTAGCTGTACAGATTTTTTTTTTGTCTGTTCATCCATCTATATCAAGAGTTCCAGCCATCTACATATTAATGTATTTGTGTAAGCATGAATGTATACATACTGTAAGTACTGATAACATGAATGAGCATTTTTCCTTAATTTTTTTGGGTGTTTTTTTTTTTTTTTTTTTTTTACAGTGCAAAGGCAAGCTTTACGATTAGCGCTAAACACACCAAGGTCACAGAATCGCTTTTAAAAGCTGTGCATTATTAGAATTAGTGTGTTCAAAGTTCAGTAAACTTGACATCAGTGTGGCGATATTTTTCGCCTCACATTAAATTCCTGATCTTGTGGATTTCTATTGAGAAAGTTCTATTGAACTGCATTTTGCCCACTGTTTTGTTGTACAAAGAAAAATATGACCACACTTTTCAACACCATTTTCTAGCAAAATGTAGTGCAGTTAACTTCTTAAGCCAAAAAAAAAAGTGTGGAATACTGGATATTTTTTTAAGCAGAGAGAGGGACTAAACATGCTAAAGCTACTGTAACTGCAACTAAAATGGAGTCTGAGAGGAACGGATGTACAGTGAGGGAATTAAAAAAAAAAAACAATCACTAAAGGGGATGACGAAGAACAAGAGCAGCAGGCATGGAAAGTCTGGGCATTCAGCATCAGGTGCGTATGTTTGGATGGAATGATTTAACACAGGAAGAACGACGCTGACGTCTAACAAATCTACAATTGCTATTCAGCTCACAGAGTGAGAAGGGAAGGCGAGAGTCAGAGAGTCAAAAAATACCAATCACTGAACACCACAGCAGAAAGGAGCCAATAAAGCAGCAAATTAATTGGTGAGTGTAGAGCTTTACACCAGTGTGTGTGTGCTGATTTCAAGCTACATCATAACATCCCTCACATCCTGTCTGATGCTGCTTGATGAGTTTGGTTGGCAGGGCCATTACGTAATTCACACGGATGCCCAGTAGAAAAGCAGCACGGCCCGTCTGGGATAGAGTGCTCTCGTTCACAATGGAGCTCAAATGGGAAAACACAGCAGCATGCCAGGGCCACAAAACCTAATTTCTGCTCTCAGGAAAACAAGTTATGTAATTCAAGGATTCAGAAGAGAGTAAACAACCAACAGTTTTCGCATAAGCTTCACTTATTAAACCATCTCACATATATCTATTTGGATCGCCATTTAGGGACACATACAATTGCATGTTTGCTAATACACACCCAGGTGGGACAACAGGTTATGTAAAAAGTGATGCTTTGGGCTCGGAGCTCAGAAAAGTAAACAGCTACAAATTCTCCACTCGAGCGCCCCTCAATTACCACTTCATAATGGGTGGAACAAAACAATTACAGCAGCCGTTTATGACAGTGTTCTGGATTATGAACCTTAATTAGGAAATAAACACGACTGTTCATCACACATCTAGCAGAGAGGCAGGTTTAAAACACCTGTTGATCCGTAATGAATGAAAGCAGATAACATTTCGAAAGGATGTGGGCTCATCGCTAACCTCCCCTGACCTCTCACTAACAGTTGTTCCAATGATAATATTTGAGCTCTAATCCCCCCCACTCAACTCATTTAATCACTTTCCCGCACATTTGTCTTACCACCTGTCGTCGGAAACCCTAAACACACATCTCGCCATCTGAGGTCTTCTTACGCTAACGCTAACAGTCTGGCAATGATAAGAGACTCAGTTTGTCTGCCGAAGATGCTAATTCTTGGTCAAATATTAAAACACTGAGGTTTTATGGAAACATACTAACCTGTAAAATCTTAAAGAGACATACATATTGACATATATATCGCAATATGTAGATATTCTCCATGTGTGTGTATGTGCGCTCTTGTTTTTGTGATATATCAGGACACAACTTTGTATAATGACATGGGTATGACACAGGTATTACAAGGAGTGGGTGACTTATGAGGACATAACCCATGTCCCCATTTTTCAAAACGCTTAATAACCATACTGAATTAGTTTCAGTACTGAATGCACAGTTTCCTGTGAGGGTTAGGGTTAGGTGTAGGGATGGTGAAGGCCGATAGAATATACAGTTTCTACAGTATAAAAACCATTACGCCTATGGGATGTCCCCACTTTTCACAAAAACAAACGTGTGTGTGTGCGTGTGTATATAATATTTAATAACATCAATTCCTCTATAGAAAGACAAAATAAAATGATTGGAATCGGTGAACCGTTTCATTTTTTTATTTTATTTTTTATTTTTTTATTAAACAGATTGTTTAGTCAAGTGTATTTTATTACCCGATAAGCTCTAATAAAGCTGTATGCAAAATTAATATTTTTTGACACATCCATTTATTAAAAGAAGTAGCTGGAAAAGCTACATTATTTTTAAAACAATGAAGCTAATCTGACACTAGCAAAAATATTAATTTAAAATAATCAGTGACATAGCAGTATTTGTAATACATAACAACTAAAATCTTAAATAAAATGCTTCCCAACTTCTTTATCAAGCTGCATAAACTAACTGCAACATACTACAGTTTCCTGAGTATTCTGATCATTTAATAATAATAAAAATCATTTAATTTCATTATAGTTCAGCATGAATCAAAGAAGATCATGCCAAAAAATTGGTTGCATAAAATTGCAAATAATCCAATTCGTAGCAATTTTTATCGAGAGAACAATAAATATGTGAAAATATGAAACTCGTCATGGCATGTCTCAATCTGGTTCAAGCCCTTCAAGTGCACTGACTGAGATTCATTTAAAATGATGATCAACAGAAAATCAAGCTCTTGGTCACAGAGCACTTCTGCAGGTCAGACAGAACAGAACAATTAGCCATGTGCACTGAAAATAGCCTTGAGTAATAAATTAAATTTAGTGGTTTGGTGCAAGAGACACTACTTGTACTGATCCACACACAGTAGTCTGAAGGCAGGACTATGCAGTCGCTGCACGCAGCCTGTTGCCATAATTTCTCACATGGCTGCGTTGGTGATTCATGCACCATGTTAATACAATTATCCACTCAGTTTGCACAGGTAACAGAAGAGAGTAAAATAAGATAAACAAGACAACGTGGCAGATCCTCATGAACCCAGGAAGGTCAGTAGAAGGACAGACACTTCTATATATAGGCCTACACACACACACACACACACACACACACATCTGAAGAGTTCAAAGAGGTTCAGAGAGATACAGAGACCACAGAATGGAGTGATATGATTAACCCAGACTGCAGTGACGAGTTAGTGGTGTCACATGTTTAACAAGGTCATCTGTGATTATCAGCGCTGCAGGACCACAGGCTACATTCACGCTCCAGAAATGTTCTGTCAGCAGGAGCCACAGATTTGACTTAAACCGTGTGAATGAAGAAATCTGCTAATTAAATGTGAATTCAATGTTTATTAGAGTTCCTGTCTATCTATATTGATCTAGAATGAACAATAAATAGTAGTATTTTTTTTCTATCTTAGATTGATGTCTACAGGAGATAGAGATATAGCTAGGTATACAAACAAAAGTATTAACATATGCAGAGTGAGACAGACGGATTGACGGACGGATGGACGGACAGACAGATAGATAAAATTAATGAACAAGCTATAGAATGAACGTGATAGCGATACAAATTATAGATCAAGATGTTAATTTACCAATTTTAAAAAAGAAAATAAATTAAAAAGATAATACAGTAATGGGCACTTGACATGACAAAAGAGTAATGGAATAAATGAAAGCAATAAATAAAAAATGATATAAAATAATGTTGGGTTCTTCTAGATTTAAAAGCAAAATAGTTAAATTATTATTTTGTTTAGCCACCATATTTTGTTGTTGCTAACATGCACCTGTTTCCATAGATCTGTATACAACAAGTGTCCATTCAGACTATGAATGAGTGGACAAAAGCAATCAGATCTGATTAAAACATTGTAATCGAGCTTTACAGCAGGTAAAGTAAACATAGCCATAGAGACTAACACCACAGCAGGTGGTCTATGCATGAAGGGGGCACACTTCCTCTGACTGTGTGTGCTTGTCTATATCATGCGTTGATAGTGTGTATGAATGTACACAGGGGTCTCCAGAAGCCATTTATACCACAAAGCCCACATACAGAGACACTGAATGATGCTTGTTTTTCCTGCCATTTTCAGTCTGAATGCAACAATCTTGATGATCTCATGAGGTAAGCTCGGATTAGCTTTTATGCCGATGGTTCTGAAAGGCGCACAATAATGATAAATTAGATGGTGTTTTTTTCTAGTGCCACAGTGTCGAAATGAGCTTCCCCTCTCCATCAAATGAGGTTGAACAAATCTACATTAACAGCTAGGCAATGTCTGTGAATCCTAGTATCTGACTTCTGGATTTATTTTCTTCATCATTCAGCTATGAAGCCCAACAACATTGAAAATAGATAGAATTATATAGAAAGAAGGAATCTTAACTAGCAATCAGCACAGTTAGAGAGTCTATGCATGAAGCATTAACACAGAGGTGTGAAGTATATACTGTATAATTGAGGAAGGCATTTACAGCTTGTTGATGGTGGTTAAGCCTACAGTGAACCTACAAACCTCTTCATATCAAGAGCCACTTAGACGACGGGGTCTCCGTATCTCGAAGCATGCGAGATGGAAATGTGTAAACACACTCAGCAAGACATGCAAATCACAGTGGTGGCATCTGAATTGCACAAACCAGGACTGCCAAAAATTACTCTGAGCAGGCTAAGAAGATCCGCTGCAATGAAGTTGTGTTGGAGCCCGACAGATGCCTGAAGCTTACCCAGTCTGCTGTTTTACACCGAAGATAAAAATAGTAGTTCTTGAATTTTCCATTTCCCTTGCTTACTAATTTACACCGCCCTCCTGAAAGCCTTCAAGTGTTATTGAAAATGAAAAAATAAATTCCTCACTCAGATCTGAAAAGTACAGAAAACACATCTTTGTTTGTTTTGTGGATTCTTTTTTTGTCCTAAAATGCCACTGGCCTAGACGCTGGGGAATTCGAAAGGTCTTTATAAGGCTTTATATTCTGCTGCAGTGCCCAAAACAATTTAGAGGGCATATTTTTTTTCAATAAAGTGCTCAGTCCAGCTGTCCTGTCGGCAGCGAGTTTCGCCCACCAGAGAAAGCAGGTGTTAAAGGGCTAAATGGAGAAGAAGGTCCTCTAATCTCCTAAGCAACCTGGGGATAGCCTAGAGGTGGTCCTGCCGAGCGGGCAAAAAGCTCAGTATGTCACATGTTTTAAATTAATTATAGTTGGCTTCATGAAAGTTTTAAGCTGCGTTGTAACATCTGTGTGCGTTGAAAAAAGAAGACTAAGGCAGTGTGTCTGTGTGCACTTGAGAGAGCTTCTGCGATGAAGCCTTTTAAAAAAAAATTTGTTGAGATGCTGTTGTTGCTATGATACGAATTACATCTCAAATGAAATGCTTCTCCAAGCATTATTTTTCATATCAATAATGTGGTAGTCTGGGAATTTCATCTACTAAAGAAATGAATACTCAAGAGACAAGCAATATTAACTTCTCCATTGTTGTTCAGTCATAGTACTAGCAGGGTGTGACATTGGACAGTGTGGTATTAGTCCCACCCCTCCACCATTGTAATTGGTTAGCTGACTAAAAATGACAGTGATGAGAAAAAAAAAAAAAAACACTTCTGGCATAAAAAAAAAACAAAAAAAAAAAAAACATGGCGCTACCATTGAAAACAATTGAAAAATAAAAATATAGTAGCCTCAGAAAAATAAAAAAAAATAAAAATTATTTATTTATTTATTTATTTATTTAATTTTATTTAATAGGGACATGTGTGAACAATAAACCTGTACCACACTACAACATTTATAGCCAAGGCTAATTTGCAATGTCCATCCCTAGAAGGGCTTTTCACATACATACAAAAAGTACAATAAAAAATTCATTTACATTTACAGTAACATTACTTAATTCTGACATTACATAAAGAATGTGCATTTGAGCACAGACTAAAAATGATTGCACACTTGATCTCGTTTTAAAATACACTTTAGTTCACTTTTAAAAGCCCCCAGATCTAAGTCCTGTTTCAGCTCGGTAGACAAGGAGTTCCAGAGTTTAGCACCCTGGACAGTAAAGGCCGACTGACCGAAGGTCTTTTTTCTAACAGGCACCTTCACATTTCCATCAGCAGCTCCTCGTGTGATGGAGCCCACTGATCGAAGTGGGAAAATGAATCGTCTAAGAACATCAGGGGCTTGATTGTGCAGACATTTATACATTAATTTCAAGTTACAAAATTTTATAAAATTTTCAAAATTTAAAAAGTTTAACCTCTGCAATACTCCACAATGGTGTGTTCTGACAGATTTTTTATCTAATATTTTTATATAAAAAAATAAGTTTTTTATTTAAATAAAAAAACTTTGGTGGATGCACAGTCTAAAATAAGTTTTCTGTTTCTTAGACACAGCATACCCTTAATATACAAAAAATAAAGGTGTGGTCACATGTACTGATGTTGGGTAAATTTTTGCATTGGAAATGTAGTCATGTCAATATAATATTCTTATTATACAAACAATAAAGGTGATGTCACATTTACCACTGTTTGCCAAATTTTCAGTTCGAAATGCAGTAAAATCCATAATCACAGATCGTGCTGTAGGTTTCTGATACATTAGAATGAACCAGTTCATAAGAGTCAATTGTTTGAGAATTACATGACATTTACATTTACATTTAATCATTTAGCAGACGCTTTTATCCAAAGCGACTTACAAATAAGAACAATAGAAGCAGTCAGGTCAACAAGAGAACAACAACAGTATACAAGTGCCATGACAAGTCTCAGTTAGTCTAGTATAGAACGCATAGCCAGGTTTTTTTTTTTTTTTAATAAATGAAAAGACAAGAAAAGGAAAAGTGCTAGTATTAGTTGGTTAAGTGCTGGCGAAAAAGATGAGTCTTTAGATGTTTCTTGAAAATGAGTGGGAGGTCACTGAACAAGGTATATGTTTGTTCGTTTGTTTTTTTTTTTGTTTTTTTTGGGGGGGGGGTTGTTGGGGGATAAAACTGTACTGGTCAGAGTGTGCATGCTTTAATAAAAAATATATATTAAAATAAAAAAAATATTAAAAACCTCATGTTTAGAGTCATTTGTTCAAGAGTTGTACAGTATAACACTGTTCACTTGCATGCATTTGCATACACATATAAAAGTATGTTTCATTCCTAAAAACAGAACAATTAATCAATCAACTGAATGAAAATGAATTTATGCATCCCTGCAGAACTACAAACAATAAGCAGGACGTCAGACTCAGACGTGCTGTTCTTTCATCCTTGCGTGTTGTGATTGGCTCCAGGCTTTGCCTGTCAGAGCTACATTAAATCTTCAGCAGCAGGGAATCATTCACACACCCACCAACAAACTGCCAGTGCATCCTGGTATATCAGCATGCTGATGCAGCTCGACTGCGAACTAGGCAAGCGTGTGGCATTTTTAATCCTGTTACATGGATGTAATCAGATGTTGTTAAATTGATATTAAAAGAGGCTGGGGACCCTGAAGGACAATGACACACACTGAGGAGAAGTCATGAATAAGCATACAAAAGCACATGTCCCTGTGCCAAGAAGACATGTTGTGTAATATGAAAAATCTAAGAAAGACGACATAATCTTTTTTTCTTCTTCTTCTGATTTTTCGGCAAAAAAAAAAAAGATGGATGGATGGAAATATTAAGATGATAATAAAATATCCAAAATTTAATTTATATGTTTATTTTCTGTAAGAAGGAAATATATGCTTAATGTATGTAAGCTTTAATGCTTAAGAGTCAGTTCCAGTTAGGTTTTGCTATATTGCTATTATACAATAGAAAATTGGTTGGAAGCATTACATTACAAACATTACAATACAATTTCAATACAATTTCCAAAATGCACATTTTTGGCTTTTTGTTTTGTAAGACCACAAACTACAGTAGGCTTGAACTATGACAGAACACAATTTTACTAATAAATTATTAGATTACCAAATGTTTTTGCAATACATATATTGATATTATGATACACATATATGTGTATGTATAATAAGTAATAGTTTTACTTCTAAATTGCATTATTTTAAAAAAAATCAGGATGGAAACCTACAGATTTGAATTAAACATAACTACTGATATTTATTAGTTACAGTCCATACTTTAGATATTGCTTGGGTCCCTCTCTTCAGTGTGGTTTAGTGGCTAGAAAAGCTATGACACACCTTTCCTCAATAAGCCACATGATTCTAGTCATTTTGTTCAAATCCCTAACCCCCAGCATGAGCAACAGTAGCAGTGATGCTTGCTAGTAAGTCGTGGCCTAGTGGTTAGAGAGTTTGACTCTTAACCCTAGGGTTGTGGGTTTGAGTTTCAAGTAGGGCTCGCTGCAGCCTGCGGTGTACATCCAACCCCGCCCACATCCAAGCGTGACGTCAGATACCCCGCCCACATCCAAGCGTGACGTCAGAAACCACACCCACATCCAAAGACGTCACATATCCAACCCTGCCCACCCGGATGTGCCATCATAAACCGCGCCTATATCCGTATACGTCACGTTCTCATTAAACTTCAAACAGGAAGAAGCGTTGAGAAGACTGAAGTGAAGAAGTTTGTGATGTTTTTAATCGGTAAAAGAAGGAAATATTGTTTTGCGATCGCCAGAAAGAAGAAGGATTTGTTGTTATCTGTATTTGCCAGTTGCCCAGAAGAGGAAGAAGTTATCTGCCATGGCTGTAAGTAATGAAAAATTCGGTTCTTAGCCAAAAAGGTTTTTGTCACACTCACTGTATGTCTCTGCTTAACGTTAATAGTTAATAGTGACTTCACACAGGCACGTTATAAGGCTACCAACACTGCTGTGTTTACTTTCATAATGTCTATAATGCTCCTAACTGTATCCTGATAAAATGTATGTGCATTGATTCATCCTTCATGTTTTTTTTATATCCCTGACACATAATACTGATCTCTCTTTCTCTCTCACACACTCACACTTCACCTCTCTCACATACATGTACTCCCCTGGCCCCACGCAAAACATATGGAATATATTTAATGATATACACTGACAACTCTTGCACAATAACTTTTGAGCAACCACACAATTCACTATGTCTTACTATGTCTCTGTCCGTGGCAAATCTTTGTATCCTTCTAAATACACATAATATTTATCATGTTTTACAGTATCCTACACCTCTGCAGTCCAAACCTGATCCAGAACAGTTCTGCCGTGATGGGGGGTTTGAATGTCCCTGCTGCAGTTTCACCACTGAAGAGAAGTTATCTTTTACACTTAACCTAGAGAACCACATAAGTCATGCAGTGGACCATGGAGGTATGGTGAGAGCATGTCTTTAGATATTGATTGGTTTTTGTGTTGTTAAATCATATATGCATGTATATGTATGTTGTATAATCTAAATATGTCTGTGAATCTCAAAGAACAACAAGATGAACTGTAGTTTCTTGGGAACCACTAAAGTGGTGAGAATATTGTTGTTATTTATCTATGTGTGTTTTGTAACTTGCTGTGTACAATTTACACTTTTGTTAATTTTTTTTTTCTACAATCATACAGGTTACTTAATCTTAAAATGAATGGCCCATGGAAGATCATTAAAACCAAGGTACGAGAATGCAATCATCAGATTTTTTTTCAGTCCTTGTTCTGTAGTTTTATGTATAAAAAAATTAATTATACATTTAAATATTTGATAGAATATTCCAACCCAGAGAGAGGGACTGGATTGTGGTCTGTTCATGCTGATGGTAAACTGTGAATTACAGATTCTGAGCAGTTATGGTGATGGCAGAAGTTTAGTTTAGTTTAGTTTACATGCAGTATTTAGATGAATACGGTCGTGTTATCTGTACGTTACAGTACATTGGTGTCAGTTAATTTCAATATTTGAATTTTCTCAATGGTATTTGTTGTCTGTTTCAGTATGCACTCTATATGGCCCTGGACTGGACATTTGACTTTAGCCAGGTGATGACCTCAAATTTTCTTTTGGAAGGTTTTCCTTTTTTATTTATTTATTTTTTCCAGAAGTTTTTTCAAATGCATTCTCAGTTTTTTATTTTATGTTTTATCTGTTAGGATAACATCCCTCAGCTCCGAAGGTGGTGGTGTAGTTTGCTCTTGCAAAACCTGTCACATCCAAGGTACACACAACTGGTTAATGAAATGAAATTGATTCTTCTGAATTCAAACTACCCAGACACACTAAATGTTTCCTCCTAGAATGTTAAGCAGTAGCAAAACTTTGGAGAGGCCACAATGTTGAATGTTTAGAAATGTGTTGAATGCTTTGAGTGGTTGGAAATACTAAAAAGATGCTCTACAAATGGTCCATTTACCTAACCTTTGAGTCGGTCTTTAGGTTGTCAGAGTCCACCATCACCAAACAGCCAGCTAGTACGGAAACTGTGATGGGTCAAGATGACAGTGATGTGGTAAAAACCACATTTTTTTTTTTGTGAAAATAATTATAGTAATTTTAGATTTACCCCACAAACACAGTTTATTTTGTACTTTCAACAGAAGATCGAAGAGGAACTGAAGAGGAAGTTCATAAGGGACATTGGTGTAGCATGGTGCTGGGTTCAGAGCCACTGTGAGCTGTTCCATGGAGAGGTGACAGAGCCTGAATTTCTTCAGATGGACGAAGAAAAACAGTCTAATATAATCAGACTACCTGAAAAGAGCGACTGAGAAAGCAAGGGATGCCTGTGTGTTTGTCTTTGACAATCGCGAGGATATGGAAACATTCTTATTGAAATGTGTTGATGAACAGGGGCTGAAAGTCAATACCATGTTTCTGGGAGTTATTTAATTTATAATAATTTATTTACTCTACATTGTTGAATATTATTGTTTTGTGAAATAAATATAACAATACCCAGTGAAACAAGGGATGTCTTTTTATTGATCTTTATGTATCCGTAGGACTTGGACACATTTTTATATATATTTGTGTTGATGGAAAAAGGCCCAAAAGTCAATGCCATGTTACTTACATAATCTATCAAAGCAACCAATGACTTAAGCCTATGTATGTGTAGCTTAGTCTATATAGAGAACCATCAATCCTATCATGCAAATGTAATTGCTCTTTTTTGCGAGGTGATACATTTTTTTTTCCATGCACATATAAAAAATATTAGTTTGTAGATCATAATTGTTCTTGTATATAATTAAAAGGAAAATAAAAATATTTAAAACCAAATGAAGTATATAAACATGAACATTTTGTTTTTTATTTAGAATGAAAGAAATATTAAAAATAAACAATAGATTCCAGTTATTGCATAACACCCATATTTATCCTTAAAATAGTGATATGATCACTAACATTCCTACCTTATAAGTGAAACATATTTTTAGAGAATTAGATAAATAAAAATGCCTTAAACAAAATTGTCTACTTAACTTTGATATTGTCTAAGGTATGTTACAATCGATCATAAAATATGTGAATTTGTCATTAAATAATCGAACAGCGGAAGGTATAAATATTTTATTAATTTTCCTAAGTATAATCAACCAATGCAGGCGTTTTACCGGCTGTTTGGATGAATTTACTTCCATACATTAGAGATGTGGCCTAGGTTTAATTTGTACTATTTAAATTTATTTAATACAAGTTATTTAACCTGTATTAGTAAAACGAAAGATGACATTATTTAATTTGATCCCCGAAACAATATACTTCCGCCATATTGATTCAATTTTGTTTACGTCTTAAAATTGTACTTGTAAAATGTTAATAAAAAAAAAAAAAAAAAACATACTTCCGCCATTTTTGCATATGCGCACAACACATGGGTGTTCACCTGGCATCACCCGATGACGTATTTTTACGTATGGCATAGGCGTGGCGTCTGACGTCACACTTGGATGTGGGCGGGGTTGGATGTCCACCGCAAGCTGCAGCGAGACGCTCCTCTTGAGTCTTGGGCCGACAATACGATGACTTAGGTGCCCTTGAGCAAGGCACTGCTCCCCGGGCGCCGCAGCTTTAATGGCTGCCCACTGCTCCAGGTGTGTGTTCACGGTTTCTGTGTGTTCACTGCTGTGTGCACTTTGGATGGGTTAATTGCACAAATTCTGAGTATGGGTCACCATACTTGGCTGTATGTCACGTCATTGTTGCTTTAGTATTCTGCTTGGCAAAAACAGTTCAGGGCAAGCTTTTAACTCACACTGACTAAAACAGTAAATTCAGTTTAGCTGTACAGAGCTCACACACTTGTCAAGGTTTAATTCACTACAATCACATTCTGATCAAAAGCTATGTTAACCAGAAAAGACTCATTAAACTGCTACAATGCACCAAAATACCTCTTTGACACTGTGATGTAAAATACACCAAGACATATCTTTGATCAAAAACAACCTTTTTGTACTGTACATCTATATGAGCACCATTCACTACAAAATGAGTCCATCTGAAGGCCTATGAATAGATAATGCAGCTGAAAAAAATCAGCTCGGGCCTTTAATGCAAATATGCTACGTGTAAGAATTATTTAAATTAATCTGACACACGCATTAATATTCAACAAGCATATGCTTTTATATTAGAAAAAGAATGGAGCCTATTTGGAAAAACTCTTCATTTGGAAACAAAAATTAATGGAAAGAAAGTGACCAAACACCCTTGATGAATTTAAACAACCTCCTACTTCATTGCAATTCACAAGAATAAACACAGACACACACATATTGCAAGTACAAGGCTGAAATAACTGCATGCACATATACACATAGACAGTTTAAAGCAAAAAACAAAACAAAATCTGGGGCTTGGGGGTTGCGATGGTAGACACATACATAGGGTTATTTGGCAAACAAAAAAATAAAATTATTTTCCTTAAAACTAATTAGAAACATATCTGCCATTGACATAAGTTCAGTTCAAATAACAAAAACAAAAAACATTAAAATGGTCCAAGAACTGATAACTTAAATAGTTTGTACAGATGCTGCAAAATAAAATTCCAGGACTTTAAAACACTTGCACTACGTTTTTGGTTTTCAAGGACTATAATCAGATCTCACTTATTAATCAATATTGTTATTATCTTTCAAATTCTAATAAATAAACTAATAAAACAAAATGGTACATTTAAAGAGCAGCACATGCAAAGAATGCAATGACTGTGGCCACTTTAACATCTGAAAGGATACTATGGCAAAGTTATCGCTTCCCTTATTCAAACAGATTTTTTTCATGAATATATGTTTGACCTGAAGAATGAAAGCTATGTCATACATTTGGAAAATTATGAGCTTTATCAAGCTCAGACACAAGGAGTGTGACAATACACTTAGCTCACAAGGTGGAACTAAATGCAGATACCTGCTTCACTAGAATGAGACAATGTTTTCATAATTTAAGACATTTTTAAATGTCAAAATATTTGTCTTTTAATCACAAAAAGTAAAACAATCCAGTTGTATTTCGAAATGTTTTAACTAATCTATTGCTTTACTAATGATTATTTTGCTAATCAAGTAATCTGATATATGAAGTATTTTGATATTTTTTAGTAATACAAATAGAAGTGGAAAAACAGGATTTAATATGAATATATTTATATTTAAAAATAAAAACCAACTACCAAATATCATAACCAAGTACATGGTTTTTTTGAAAACTACTGTTACATACATAATGTAATACGTCTATACTATAACAAATACCTGCAGAAGGCGACAAAGGCCTGGTCATGTTTCATGTGATTCAACAAACCATTTTCACACATACAGTCTTTACAGGTGAATTACCGTTAAGAGATCATGTGTGAACAGGACCTTTTCAAAATTCCTGGTAAATTCCTTCTGGCAATCATATCATTCTTATGGAGATGACGTGATTAATCTGAGCTGTTTACAAAGCTCCACTGCTTCTTTTAATAGCTTTTCTATGTAAATATGATGCTAGATGGAAATCTTTGAATATTGAGCAGCTTTTTCAAAGTGTCGTGCTCAAGACCCAGTCTTCTTTTTCATTCATCAGCTAATGCACATCTATTGTTTATAAGAGCAAAAACTTCTGATTGGCTAGTAATGTTAGTTTGGTTGAGAGTGAAAGCGGTGTTCCTCTCATACATTGGTAGGCAAACTATAAAACATGATATCAACAAGTTTTTCAATGTAGGACGATTTTTTAATTTATTTTTTTCGCAGCCAAACGCAACTTGCCAGAAATCAGACATGGTGCCAGAGACCTTTAAGCCCTGCATAGGTCAACTTGGACTTTAGGGGAAACAAATGTCCAAGAACACCTGACTCCATTTACATTCGAAGTCAGGTGTGGGACGGTGGGCCTGCTGACTCAGATAGGTGGCAGGTAGTCAATACAGCCCATTGAATAATGGATGAGCATGAGTGTATGCACACACACAAACATAATCTTAGGAGGATAAATATCAACATCAGTGCTCAGCAGCAGACCATCACCATTTCTCTAACGAGGACTTGTATTGATGGATTAACGTGCTCTGTGAAGCCACATTAATGTGGAATGGAACAGGCTAGAAAACAGTGTTTTAATCTAGACCAAAGATTATGCACATTATCCATAGGCGTCGATTTCGGGGGGGACGGGGGGGATGTGTCCCCCCCAGATTTCGTCATGAGTCATTTTGTACCCACCACTTTTTTTTTTTTTTTAAACCTCGAGTTCTGCTGCTGCGCTGGCTACACGCTTTTCTGTTCATTAAAACTGCAACAACTGTAACATTGGGATACGTTCTAGGTTGGGGGAGGGGGAGTCATCGTGTCACTGTTATTATTTTCTCTATATGCCGGTTTCAACGGCAACAACATAAACAAACGTTACAGCGCATGCGCGCTTTTGCGGACCTAACTTAACTTCCGGTAGACTTCCAAATAGAATCAATAACATCAGCCAAGTCCCTCTAGAGTAGATATTTTTTGATAACAAACAAAATATGTTTGCTGCATGGATCAGGCGGACTTAATGAGAATGCAAATCCATTCTTTGCCAATAGGAGATGTTTTAAAGCATAGACATAAAGCGCGAGAAATGGAGGTTTCCCCAGTAACAGCTGTAAACAAAGTACGCTCACACACGCTGCTTTATCAGACATATAACATGCAAGTCTTCCTTCAGAAATACAGCGATATAAAAAACACCTGTGCCTCGTTTTGATATTTAAACATGTAAATGTAAGGGATTATTATTATTAAACGTGCAGTACATAACGTTACTCATGTTTATTCAGCGAAGCCTTTTTGAAAATCGATCAGTTTTAAAATTGTGGTGAGTTTCCAAAAATAAATAAATGTATGGGAAACACATCCTGCAGCACAACCACCTGAGCCCTCAGTCTACTCATCGCCTTGACTTTAACCGCGTTTGTAGAAGGCACTGCAGCCAGACCGATATACACAACACAGACCGGAAGTTAACTTAGGTCCAGGCGCGTGCGCCCGATGAAACCGTCTATATGACTATCGCGCTTCTTTTTTTTAAAGAATGTTTTTCAAATGAGTTGACAGTTTGGAATGGACAGTGAACGAGCGGGAACGAGGCTACCTAGTCTTTGCTGGGATTGGCCAGAATTTCTGGCGAATGTATCATAGACGAGCAAGTCATTTAGCCTTCATACAATATCACAAGGTTGCATCCTAGTGCCATGGACTATAACATATCAAAGTGATAACTTGTAGAACAAATGGATGTTGTTGTACACACAGCAAGGGTCTGCAGACCATTGACACAAAGGTAAGACGCGATAACTTATGTTTATTAAGATTTGCTGGTATTATGGCTAGGTCTTGTGCATTTGCACACAAGGGATCGGCTGTTTTAATTCTTCTCTTGCAATTAATGTTACGTTAGACTTCCTTAGCCACCAACTTAATTAGCTAGTTACGGTTTGCGTTCATACAGCAAGTGTTGGGGGAGATGATTGTTGAGTAGTCAGTATCTTGTTTAATTATTGCTTGAATCTATTGCTGAATTCTGAAATAGTTGTGATGATGATGATGATGAGGATGATGAGGAATGGATCAAGTTTTAGTCAAAATGCCTGATGTAGATTGGATGGATGCATGTTGTTGTGAATTGAGAGCAGTCAGATCATGGTGTGATAGTCAATAGTGTTCATGTGCTACACGTATTTTTGCTTTTTCAATCTTGATAAAATTTGTAGTGCTTAAGTTGTGTTGTGTGTAGATATGGTAAATTGTACTGGGAATTAAATCAAATTATTACATGGCTTGGTTGAATTCCACTGTAGAATGAAGTCTGTTATTTCTTGATAATAACACCGTTGCCATGAAAAACAGAGCGTTGGTATGGACGCGGCAGGATTCTAATCGTAGAGACGGAACTATTTTCTTTAGCGGAAGCAATACAATCGTGTTTAAATCAATAAACTCTTTTTTAAATCAATATTTTGTGTCAAATTATTGATTTATTTGGTGGGTAGCCATGTAATAAGCGGGATAATGTAGACCGAGGCCCGATTTTGGGTTAGATTTTTTCCCCGTTTTCAGTGGTTATAACAAAGCAACATGAAAGAGAAATTTGGTAATCATTGTTTAGGTACATTAAACCACGTCATGGCCATGTCATATTTTCAACATGGTACTTATATGATGATATGAAGCAGATTAGTGGGTCATATATCATATGTCTAATGCTTTGTACGGCTTTCTTCTTCATAAAACGAGTCGGACATCATCACATTTTTGTATACATTTTTATTTATTTACATTAATAAGATACAGGACGTCTTTCAAAACATGACCTACGCGAAAGAGAAAAAAAAAATGCATCATTGTACCCAGCACTTCTGAAAATGCACTTCTGAATGCGTCTCTGTCCCCACCACATTTCAAACCAAACTGACGCCCATGACATTATCCCTCAATGACTTAATGTTTTGTAAAGTTAACAACATTACCAAGTTAAATGATGAAATGAATAATAAGGTTAAAGGTCCCTTGTGCCCCTCTGGGGATTCACATCATCACAGTTTAAGTTACCAGCATACAACTTGATCCTACAGCAGCACCATCACCTTATGTGTCGATTTCTGACACTCTCCTTCATGTCACCAGTGTATGCCATTTCAAAGATGTCTGTAGTATTTTCTAAATATAGACAGACCTGTAGCCAGTTTAAAAAGTAGATTTAAAATGTAAAAAAATAATAAATAAGGTTTTTTTTTGCATTTAGCACACACTTTTATCCAAAGCGACTAAGCAATTTGTAAAAGTATGGAGCTAATAAAACTATTTGAATTTGAATTGTGTAAATTTGAACTATTGACAATGGTCATTTAACAAAACTTAATTTAATGTAGCATTTAACATATAAATTCTATATATTTAGAATATTGAACATTTGAAATTTAACAACTGATTTTTTTTTTTTTTATGGCAGTTTTTTTTTTTATAGACGTGTTTTCATACTGTGGATTTTTTGTTTTGAAATCTTAAACTGCAAATATCCAGTTTTTAAAAATAAAGCTTTAAGTTTTCAAGATGAAGAAGAAATTTGAGACATCAAATTCAATAATTAAAATTCAATACGCTTCACTTAGACTTGTTTTATCGTGGCCACAACATATTAACTCGTAGAAGTGTGATAATATGTTGTGGCCCCAAGATATTTCTTTTTTGGGAACGTCATATTAACTTGTGGGAGCGTAATAATATGTCATGGCTAAGAGATCATTTTTTAGAGATAATCTAATGGACATGAAGACATCCAGGAATTACTGCCTCTTTCTCAAGTATTGGAAGTGTTTTTGCTGTCTCTGGGCAGACATTGCCTAAGTTACAAACAAAAAGGTCACATTTGATTTTACTAAAAATAAACAAAACATAATGGAAATTCAGTATGTGTTATTTGCTATTTATCATTTCATGGGACTATGACTAGCATAGTTTTCATGTCAGACACAATTAACAATTACATTTTACACTTAGCTTAATTGTATTTTATTGCTCTCAATACTTGTTTAAATACCATTTCTGTCCAAGTTGTAAAAGAAAAGCTAGACTATAGTGTGTCGTTTAGTCGAAGGTCCAGCGAGACTAATTTTTGTCGGAAAAGGTTTTAAATTGTTTAAACATCTGAAAAGAGAAGAAATTACTAATTTAATTCACTTCCGTGAGTAAAAGCTCACATAAATCATTTTATGTCTGAAATAAAAGCACAGTTTCTCAAAAAGCACACTTGGCCGCATAATGACAGGGTTTCACATCATATTGTGTCATGTGATCAAATACTTAAACACCTTTTTTTCCTCTTTTCCTGGAAAGCACTACATCTGCATTTAGAAATATCTCACTTTCATCATAGCTCGCATTTGACTTACACTTATAGTTTAAGCCACATTACTTATATAAATAAACATTCAAGCATGTATGCACCTTTTTATTAAAGCAGACCCATTTAATATATAAAAAATAATTGACTGTGTAATAAATTGTATGTTAGTTCCTTTTTCTGGCAGTGTGTGTTTGTGTGTACATGTCTTTGCAAACGATGAATTCATATTTGAAGCCAAGGGATTCCTCACTGCCACATCTGAGCTCAACTTTAAATCCTCTCGAATGAGTTGCATCTTCTATCATATGCTTTAAAAGGTTCGATGGGGACATGCAATTAAAGTGCATCATCTGCTCATGAAAACGCAAGCCTCTTTCTTACAAAACATCTTGTGCTTTTCTCCATTAAGGAATGTGAAAGGGAAAAAGACGAAGGAAAGCATATTCTGTTCATGAATTTTTAAGTATTGATAAAATCAGAATGCAGCTGTCTGGTGATATTCACAGTGCCAGCTAAGCTAACCTTGAACATTTCATTCTCATTTCTATGGTGTCTTCTCTCTCTCTTTGTAAAGCATGTCTGGAGTCTGGCAGGTGACAAAAACCAAAGCATCCGATTTTCAAATTAATAGACATTTTCACTGCTGTGAAATTTGAACCAAACTGCACTTAATTCAAATCCTAATCTGAAGTGATGTTAATGTTTAAGTACAAATTCCATGTTCTGAACACACACACACACACACACACAAACAAACAAACAAACAAATAAACACAAACTTATATAATATATTTATTATTATTATTATTATTATTATTATTTAAAGGCGCAATATGTAATTTTTCTGCTTTAAAAATAGCAGATATCACTATATCTATGTTATATATATTTTTTTGTTGTGTACTTACATTATCCCGACAGTTTCCACGAACTTTCAAATCCGGAGAAAATTATAGTTTAATTAGAAGACATGGCACGTTTCTTTATTTCCGTTTTGTCGCCCGTCTATGGCGTCATATAAACTTTGACCCCTCTAGTTTATCTAACTTCCTGCGGAACCGCCAAATACAAAGGTGAACAGAAGCAAAGACCAGACGAAGAAGAAAAAGTAGTAGCTAGCCTTGATCTAGACTATTATATTTTATATTTATATTGTTTATATTCGTATTTATACCTCAATCAATAACTTAGTTATGGATCATGATTATGCTTTGCCTGCACGTTCTGTGAAGCGCAGTCAAAAGTACGGGTGAAATAAATGACCTGAGAAGGTTTTGGGACGAAGAAGAAACGAGACACGGGTAAATATTGGAGTTGCATTTCCAAGATAGAGAGAGCTTCGTGACAAGTTGAAACTACAGAGAGATGCTTGCATTCTAATAAACAGGTATGCATTCATTCAGCTAACTATATCTATCCGTATATTTTGTGAAACGATGATGTCTTGTGTAAAATGCAGACGGACTAGCTCTCATGTAGAGTATAATGTAAATCTACATGTGTTCTATATCTAGCTGGATAAAGTAGCTTCAAATGCAGTTCACTATCTTGTTCGATATCATAGTATAAACGTAGCCCAATTATAATTATTAACGAAAGGCAACCGTGTTGTTTTTTTTACATATATTACTACTAGCTAGATGGAATATTGATTTGATAGGGGTCTGATAATTCATATATCTCTCCGTTCGAAAATACGTGATTGTCAAAATACTAAGGCCGATGAGGCACACTGGCTGCGTGGCGTCTCTGCTGCGTGCCAGAAGCGTGGCGGCTGCTGCTGCTGTAGGTGACATATGTAGGTGACATAGAGGGAGACCGCCGACAGACCAGGCTCTTGTCTTCATGACAACAATATCTATACTTCATGTTAAACATAAATATAAAGCCTACTGATAAAGGACACCGTCAACAGTATTGACGGCAAAATAGACTATGTTTGACAGGTGCAATATCTGAAAATCAAGTTATAATTATTTATTTATTTTTTAAATTACATTTGTATCTGAATTTATGTCAACCTATAGACTTTCAAACATCAAAATGTCATGAATTAATATGTATTTGTGTACAAAATTACATATAAACATATTTTCCGATTATATTTTGCCAGGAAACGCTTCCAACACGCGTGCGTGTCGCGTGAAAAATAGGCGTCGGTTCTATTTCTAGCATGCACACATTTTCTGCGCGGCTCGAGCCGGGCCTGAGACACGCGTCTCACGCAGGCAGTCTGCAAGCTCTAACCTATTAACATGGGAGCCGAATTAAAAAACTGACACGCCACGCAGCTGAGACGCTTGCGCCACGCATCCAGTTAAAGTGAGTGAGGAATGTGGCGAGCGACAGAGCGCGTGTTCCAATGAACAACAACTCCCATGAGCCTACGCTCTTTCCCGACGTCATCAAAGTACGTCTCATGTTATTATTTTGATTGAGTGACCCCTGGTGGCCAAAAATTCCATACTGCATGTTTAATAAACACAAATCATAAAAATGCTTTAACTGGAAAACAACAGTGCCTTCTTATTCAATTCACACAAACCTAAACTAAAATTGACATCACTCTCAAAAACAATTCACTATATTATACTAAAGCTAATTCTGGAAGAAAAAAAAATACTACTACTACTACTACTACTACTAATAATAATAATAATAATGTGCCATGTGTAATGAAACCAGCATCATAACTCGGTTGAACCTGTCAGCTCCATCAACTAGTGGCCGTCCTTATAATTAGGCCCTGAGTCAGAAACCTGGCCTGGCAGTTGAGCCATGGCGCTTTAGTTTTAATAAATACATAAAATGAAGCAGAATTATTTGTAGCCATTTTAAAGATTTCGAAAAGGATTCTGCATTTAGCAGAATACTTGAGGAAGATCAAAGTATTTTGCAGGCAGTGTTGAAAAGTTTTAAGATGCATGTTGACTAATGCACTAGATGCACAAAAAATTGGGTCGTGCTGCATCTCAGAAGCTCTCATGAGTCACTGAAGTAAAAGCACAGAGTCAGTATGTGCAGAGGAAACTAATGGCTCTGACTTTCCACATACATCTTTACATGGAATAAGGGAACATGTGATTTGAAATTTTATGTCACCACTTACCATGCAGCATGGAGGAGGATGACAGGTTATTGAATTGCAGCAAAAGCTCTCTCAATTTGTCTGAAATGAATCATTCTATCAGTCTAGTCTAGGTAAGATTTCATTATATATATATATATATATATATATATATATATATATAATGCCACTACATTCTGTTCCATCCAGCTGCAATAATATATTTGCATTTTTTTTAAAGCAATGCAACGACCATCTGTGCATCCGCAGTAGCAAAAAAGACGCCATGTTTACTCTGTTACTGCCGTGTGTGTGTGTGTGTGTGTGTGTTCTCGGCAGCAGACAGGTGGGCAAGGTGGATGTGGCAGTGGCTCTCAAGTCGTGATGTGGGCTGAGAGAGCCTCTCCTAACCTGCCACAATCACTTTCTGCACCCCATATCTGAAACTACATCCCTCTCAAAAACATCTCCAAATACAGAGATTTCTCCACTCCATCTCGGTCCTTCAATATCTTTTCATTTAGAGTAGATTATAAAATCATCTGTGCAATGAAAGAATGCACTGAATATAAACCTCTACAGCATTTAAAAACATAAAGACCTTGAGCGATAAATAGTTTTAAATAATGGATTCCTTTCATGCTAGAATGACTAAATGATTTCTGATGGTTGTTACTCTTCGGAAAAGCATTTAACTACAAATTTGAGAGACATGAGAGAAGATCAACTGACCTTTTTAATCTAAAAGTCTGAGCGATTGAACTGCGGGGGAACAAAAGGGATTTGAGGACACACTGGAGACAGCCCATCTATCGAGCCATAATGACTCTCCCATGGCAGCCATTGTGTGTCTGGATAAAGGCAGTTACCAGATGCTTTTTTCTGGCCTTTCTCATTGGGTGTAGCTCTGCCATCTGCTGCTCTGTAGTCATGACATTCTCCACACTAGTGAACCTTAAATCCAATCCAGTGGACTTTTCAGCCAAACATTCCTGAGGACTTTGCCTTAAATACTTACAAAATGCAGCTTTCCAAACATAAAAGGATAGTCCATGTATCATATTAGTCCATATCATTTAGTCATTTTGTAAACCCACAATTTGGTTATCAACATTCTTCAAAATAGCAGAACACAAAAAGAAGATATTTTGAAGAATGTTGGTAACCAAACAGTTTCTGTTCTCGTTGGCATCCATATGAAAATAAATAAATAAATAAATACACAATGGAAGTTAAGTCAATGGGAATCAAACTGTGTAGTTAACAAATTTGTTCTTCTTCAAAATATCTATCCAACTTAAAAGGATATTTAACCCAAAAATTGAAATTCCCCCTCACGTTGTTCCAAACCTGCATGACTGACTGATTTCTATGAAACACAAAAGAAGATATTTTGAAGAAAGAAGGAAACCAGACAATTTCAGTTTCCCGTTTGCTTTTGTTGTATAAATTAATAAAACAATTAAAATTAAAATAAAAAAATTATATATATATATATATATATATATATATATATATATATATATATATATATATATATATATATATATATATATATATATATATATAATTTTTTTTATATATTTATTTATACAGTAGGCCTACAGACCAAAAGTTTGGACACACCTTCTCATTCAAAGAGTTTTCTTTATTTTCATCACTATGAAAATTGTAGATTCACACTGAAGGCATCAAAACTATGAATTAACACGTGGAATTATATACATAACAAAAAAGTGTGAAACAACTGAAAATATGTCATATTCTAGGTTCTTCAAAGTAGCCACCTTTTGCTTTGATTACTGCTTTGCACACTCTTGGCATTCTCTTGATGAGCTTCAAGAGGTAGTCACCTGAAATGGTCTTCCAACTGTCTTGAAGGAGTTCCCCGAGAGATGCTTAGCACTTGTTGGCCCTTTTGCCTTCTGTCTGCGGTCCAGCTCACCCCTAAACCATCTCGATTGGGTTCAGGTTCGGTGACTGTGGAGGCCAGGTCATCTGGCGCAGCACCCCATCACTCTCCTTCTTGGTCAAATAGCCCTTGATTCCTTCAGTGTGACTCTACAATTTTCATAGTCATGAAAATAAAGAAAACTCTTTGAATGAGAAGGTGTGTCCAAACTTTTGGTCTGTACTGTATATATACAATGAAAGTCAATGGGAACTTAATCGCAGAATGTTCATTTTTGGATGACTATCCCTTTGAGTCTTATCCTGAGCTAATACTAGATGAACACATTTAAAGGGCACTCAGGGAAGCCAGCGGGCCAGAGTAAGGTCGACTTGGGTGGAGGAAGAGCGACAGAGAAGCGTCAAAACACCAGAACACAGGACATTAAAGATTTTAATTAATGAAATGAACTAGAACTTTCTTATCTACCATATCATATGAGTTGCAGAAATATACTGAATTAAACCTTATTTAAATTGACACACACATTTACATTTTTGGGTTTATTTGGAAAATATCTGTCTATCTATTGTGAAAAAAAAATGTATTAAATGTGCACTTCAAGTCTCAAAAGTGTATAAAAAATAATACTAAAAATTTAAAGGGGTCATCAGATGCTGCATGCACTCTAACAAGTTTTTTGAACTGAAATGTGTGTTGGCAGTGTGTGTACACAACCACCCTATAATGATAAAAATCCACGCACTGTTTTTTTTGTTTTTTAATCTACTAAAATCATTACTCCTTTCTCAAATCAAGCCATTCTTGACTTCTTGTCTGTGTGACATCACAAAGCTAAAGTTTACCATCAATCAGAGAGTGGCTCAGAAGAGAGGGGTGGGGTGAGCATTTTTGACAAGGTAAAATTGGTGATGTTTTACACTACCTTTGAGAAATTTTAACCAAAATATGTTATTGATTCTTCATTAAGACCCTAAAGAATCATATCAACTGCTGGGCATCTGCTGACCCCTTTAGAGTTAATATATTTTAAATATACTAATATTTAGCATACATTTATTATAATGTAAAATTTTATACTTTTTCATTTAAATTATATTAATATGCAACATCACATTCAGTTTGCACTAAACTATGATACACTTTTAAAGTTAAGTATTTCCACATTAATTACTATTTTTTCAAAATATGCTTAAGTATAAGAGTTTTGTGCATTTATGACAAAGGAATAAAGGTCTGGCCACTGCACTATGATAGCAGATTTGCTAATTACTTTTCATTATACTATCTGAACTCTCAAATAGAACTGTGTTAAACATTGCTGGAGTGCAGATAAAAGAGAAAAGATTGAGGAAAAGATCACAATAGAGCAGATTTTAATAACTACACAAATAATGATCACAATATTATCATATTGTAACCAAAATACAGATACATCACTTCAGCAGGTTCCTGCTGATTCCCATCCCTGTTAGTCAGTCTAAGTTGCCTTTTGCCCTCCATTTCTGGGAGCTTCCTCCTGTAGTGAAGTATAACAGTTCAAATTAATTCATCTAAATTACTATTTCTTCGATTTACAATGTTTGAGTGATGGGGTCTGAGAAATAAATCAGCACTCGAAGGTAGTAGCCAACCAAAAAGACAAGCGAATCTTTGTGTTTTATGGCTGTTTTTGGCTCTGATCATCAGCAGTCACTGTGATGATTCATAGAAATGCTCACAGACCCAAACAGACAGACGGTGATCAGACTCCCTGAGCACAACACAAGAGTCCAGCTCTTGAGGAATATACAGAGCTTCAGACAGACACACACAAACACAACAGGAGTTACTGTCTCTCCCGGAGGCTTCAACATTGCATTCAAACAACTAGGGCAGAAAAAAGCTAGCCACAGACACTCAAAAACAGCAAGAGGAAGAGAAATTCTCCCTTAAAAAAAATAAAAAATAAAATAAACCAGAGCCAACAACAGAGTGCCACTTGGGAGATAAACAGAAAAAGTTTCTCTTTTATTCAAGGTTAGGTTGGGATATCCCTCTCTTCATTACGTTTTCAAAGATCAGAAATTGTTGCATTTTTGATACAATTCCAGGACCCACATAAGCTCTTATGCATCACATAAGACAAGTACAGTTATCGTCCTGTCCAAACTAAAAATTAATAAATATAAATCAGATGAATGTTCTTGTCATTAAGCATAATTCAACAATGTCATAATTAAAAATATAGGTCTAAAACGCATAACTGAGGCATATTGATCCATAATGTCATTTTTACAACACCTGTAGTTCCTACAGATGCCTTTACTCTTATGCAAACCATCACTTGTGACGTCACACGAGAAGTGCGCGTCAAAGCCCAGACCTCCATCATGACCACAAATGGCTGGAAGAACGAATCAGAGCGATATCTGTCCACATCCCTATGTCTTAAAACGCAGTGATGCATATTTAAACCCGAGCTGCTTTGCATTGCATTCATAGGAGACATATTATAGAGAAACTTCCGGAGAACTTTCGTAATGGGCCCCAGTGTGTGCGATCACAGTGTTTTTGCTGCCAACCATGGCAGATGGGTGACTTTAATGAATGAGCTGTGTGTGGGGGTTGCGCGTGTGTGTGTGTGTATTTGTAAAACAGGCTGTGAAATTCATGAAAAAATTTTTTCAAAGTTTTTGTTGCCTTTTCTTTCCCTGTCTCAATGGTTCTGCCACTGATGTGGTTTTTAACCTTTGTTTCATTTTATACAAGCCACTCTAGACAGGGAACAGACACACTTCAATTTTAACAGCGAACCGCACAAAATGGGTGCAATTATACTAGGGTTTATAATATACTCTAGATGTGTGCGACTGTTTTTAGATACTAGATTTCACAGAAAGCCATATATATATCAACTTGAGCTTATTGCTCTCTGCGAATTAAAACACCCCATAAACTTTTAATGAAATTACTTTGTCCTTACTTCTTTTACTATAGACACATCTACTAGATGCATAAACTAACCCACATCATCTAATAGGCCTATAAAAGATGTGTGCATGAAAACAAGGCTATATAAAGAATTAATTAGACTTTAGCATCAGCAAAAAATAAATATTAATAAAAAATAAGCTTTTTTGTAGCACAAAAAGTATACACTTGTAGTCAAATATTTGGATTAAGTGTTTTTTTTTTTTTTTGGTCACCAAGGCTGCATTTACTTAAATGTATTCCAATGACTAAGCTGACTTTAAGCAGCCATTATTCTAGTCTCTAGTCCATCAGAAATCATTCTAATATATAGGAATAAACTATACTTTGAAATCAAGTCAAATATAAAAGTAATATTTTAAATATCAATAATATTTCACAACATAACTGTTTTACTGTATTTTTAATAAAATAAATAAAGTCTTGGTGAGCATAAGAGACTTCTTAAAAATCTTAATGATTCCAATCTTTTGACTGGTAGTCTACAGTATATATAGTGTAAAATTCTGGATCCAAAAGAAGGTTCTCTATGGCAGGGTGACAAGTAAGTAGACAGGAAGTCCCTATCCAAAAAGAGGAAGTGTCAAAGCACCAGATTGTAAAAGGGATTCGTTCTTTATCAGAGCTTTCAGACTGAACAGATAGAGCCAGTGGATTGATTCTGAAGAGCGGGGAATTAATTGAAGATGGGGTGAGGTGCCGTCAAAGTCTGATCTGCTCGGAGAAGGGAAGGTAAAGGTCACAGGGGAAATGGTATTAGCTCTTCACCTTGAGATTATAGAGCGATCTACTCTCTGATAAAGCCAAAATGTTCTTGATGAAGCCAGGGATGGGGATAGAGATGGGAAGATTGAGCAAGATGGATGGAGGAGGAGAGATATATTACTTAATTATGAAAAAAGGTGAGTTGAAGTTCACATGCTTTGCATATTAAAAGAACACACATGTTATGACAAGATCTTGTGAGGTTGAGTAAAGACTGAAAGAATGATAGCCTCTGACAGTGTGGGCAGAGGATAAATGCTTCAATAACTGAATGGAAAGCTAATTCTCTGTTGAAAAAAAGAATGAGAGGAGAGTGCATGAGGAATGGTTTAGAAATAATGCAGGAGTAAAAAGACGACCGACTCTATTAAGAACCAACCCACCACATACCAGGCACACAGAACAAGACTGACCTTTTCAATCACTTAGTGTATTTACAGTACAGCACAGCTCTGCCGAAGTTTTGACATTCAGAAGTGCAGGAGTTGGCATCCGGGACAGCAAATGAGACAAACCATTAATAAAATACCACTGGCTTCCACAAGAGTTCTTCAAAGTTTGTCCTTGGGTTTAAACAGCATTCATGAGAGAGACAACGAAAGAGATCAGACAGAGGGAAATTTGTATCAGAGAGGAGCAGGTTACAAAATCAGATCTTCTCTTAAGTTATCACAAAGGATTGTCTCTCCTTTTATTTAAAAATTTTGAAAGAAAAAATGCTGTCATTAAACTCTAAGTGGGTCATTTTCAAGCTAATCACATACAACAATTAAAACCAAACAGCCACAATCACGGAGCGCAAGTATCAAGTGTTACACAAGTTTGTCCCAGCTCCCCAGTCCCCAGCTCCCTTCACAATTGGAAAAAAGCTATCGTACCATTAAAAGAAAAGACATGCCCTTGTTAATATGGAAAGATATGACATTCACTCTCACAGCTAGATGGCAGTCCAAGCCTTCACTTTTCAGAGAGTTTCTACTTGACTTAACGGACCAATGTGAGCGAATGCAAAACGATGTTCGGACAAATGCATTAAATGGTGGTGTTATGTGTGAATAAAAGGAACACAAAGTGAATTTGTCTGGGGTTTAATTCATCAGCAAAACCTTTCCCGCCTCTACCACAAAGCTACAGAGCACATATGCCAATGCGTGCCAGTTGGGAAAAAAAAAAGCTGACAATGTTTCTGCCAATCAAGCTGGTCATCCCTCAGGGCTACAAGATTGCCTGGCATGAGTTATTCTGTCTCATGTGTGTGCGCATGTGTCCTTAAAGAGCCTTTGCACATAAATCATCACAACACATGGTAACGAACGTTGGGGTACTAACAAGACTGGCAAAAAAAAAAAAAAAAAAAAAATTATTAATAGAAACATAAAATGTATCAGCGAGGCTGAGAAAAATACTTCACGGGTAGAGTGTGAGAACAAGACAAAGAGGGAGGCGAGAGCTGTCTGGCAGTGCGGTCACGTATATGTTGGCTGAGCACTGGGCCTCTGTGGGGCCGAGCAAGGGAAAGTGTGGCTAGCTCAGCTCCTTGCTCGGTTTAATTTGGCCAGACGTGACTCACATGAGGGCGATGGGTGCAGGGTGGTGATTAAATCTAACCTGCTTCATGCCTCAGCCGCTGAGACTGCAATGAAGATCACAGCGGCCAGGCAAGGTGCTCATTTGGTCCAGATTAGGGCTAACCTCCTCGTCCTGGGGGAGAGATGACACAGTCACACCAAGATCATCAGCTTCTCCTTTCTGTCTTATTAGGTTAATGGGGATCCAGCACGGGAAAGAGGGATAAATGGTGGACAAGAAGAAAAACGGTAGCTAGAGGTGGGGGTGGATGAAGATTACGGAGTTACAAGGGGTGGATTTTCTTCAAATATTAACCGATTTGTAAAAGCTCAGTTTAGAAAACGATTTACCTAACTATGATGACTTCCGCTTTGGAGAACCCCAGAAATGTGAAAAGAGTCCACTGACTTCCATTCAGTTGCTTGCAAATGCAAGACCGAAAACACAGCTTCCGCAATTCACCAAGATCCAAAGTTCAAGTTTGATGAATTCTGGCCTGCAAATTCATATTAAGTGAAGATGTGTGACCGAGCAAAGACTGATATGTCATGTCATGATCTTTTAAACGAACAGGAGAAAGAGAGAAATCCAGAAACATTTGAGTCATTGACTCACGGAGCAGGGCTGGTAGGCTCTTCCGATCAGCAGGAAGATGGTCCATTGACAGAGATGTGAAAGAGGAAAATAGTCAAATTACTCTTGTTAACAACATGAATCTGGATTTACCCATCATATTATGAACCACTTTTTTCTCCCTTCTTTCAAAGGCACATTTACCATCTGATTTATTGATAGTAAGCAGCTCTAAGTTGTTTTTAAGTGAATTTGACTTCCCTGATTTCATGTGACACTGAAATTTAGAGGAAGGCCAGGCATTACCTAAGCAAATGGGGGATTTTTGAGTGGGAAATGTAAGGAAATGTGTCAAACGGAACTTTAAACACCAAACGCACATCTAATAGGAGATGTGTTACATTGTTTTTTTGTGATTGTGTTTATGAAGAATGTCCCATCCATTAAAAGACAAATTCTAGCCTGAGTTGCTAGGTAATAATAATAAAAAATAAATAAATAACAAAAAAATAAGGTAATTATTTTGGAGATGCAGCTCAGTCAAAAAAAAAATTGTTAAAAAAAATGTATATTGTGACACACACACGCTTCCATATATGTTACGCGTTCCATGTTTATTTATAAACAAAAAAAATTAATCAAATCTTTACACAAGACTTCGAATAAACCGCTCAATATATACTTAATTAATTAATTTTATGATGTGATATTTTTTAATCTTCTAAATACTTAGTTTTGTTTACCTAGACTTTCGCTAGACTAGACTGTCTTGCCCCCTAATATAATGGTTGGGGAAACACTTTATTTTGTGTTTTGAAGATTAACCAAAGTTGTATGAGTTTTGAAGGACATGAGGATAAGCATATGACAGAATTTTCATTTTTGGGTGAACTATGCATTTAAGGTAAGTAGCAATCAAATATTAAAGTGTTATATATTAGATATCAATGGCCATGCAACAAATAAATAAATAAAATGCATTGCCCTTAAAGAGAGCTCTTAAAAATAGTTTTAGAAAAATAGAAGATGCCACTTGGTTTTCCCTAATGCAGTGAATTATCTGCATAAAAAAAAGAAAAGGAAAATTTTCAATCCATTTTAAACATTGATGATGTGTTACTTCAAGTATTTGATCAAGTTATATCCTGCCATGTCTCACATTCATAATGATTATAATGCAAATTCCAGGATATTCTGTTTTCTCTGTCTCTGCGTATGACCTTGGCCTATCTTTACATGCTGCTAGGGCTCTCACAGATGAAGCAGCCCCATAAATGAGCAGGCAGAAGGAATCTAATGAGCCGACTAAATGAACTTTGGATCCTGCTTTTAAGGAATGCCAACTTTGAAACACCACTGGACCACTTCAAATCCGATTGACAAAAAATAAAAATACTGTAAATAAAGAAATTGGATTTAGAAAACTATACTTAAACTATACAATATGGAATGTGATTTAAACAAAACTATGATATCCATATCTTAACCTTAACCTTTCACAACATGTGAAAGCAAAAATTTGGTTTACAAGTCAAAACTATATCATAAATCTTCCCACGTGCAAGTGCACAGATTCACACCCGTGTGAGGGTGTAAAGACAGTACTTTTGAAAGTTGTAACTAATTATTTTCACAGATAAAGTTAAATCACATTGTTAGTGCATGATATTGCACCATTTGATAAGCCCCAATGTAATGAACCATTTGCATGAGTGCGCAACAACAATACATTCCAGATCATCACCAGGATACTCTTCTGTTCTGTTCTGCCCATCCCTACATCTTTCTTCAAAGACAACTGACTCTGTTGAAGTGGAAAGCTGTTGAAAGTGGGGGCTTGATCTGAACATGTGCTATGGTTAGACCCTCAACTATGGCATATCCACCCACTGAGTGCCGGTCACCAGCCATTCACTTATGGAATTCAAAATGTACATTATGCTTCTTAATTTAGCCCCTTTTCCACAAACCCGGCTGTCGGTCACGCACGTCAGCGTGGCCTCAGGCTGATGCCAAAGAGCCGGGTAAATGACAACAGGCGGCCATGTGAACTGTAAATGGGGGCCCAGGGTTTGAGAAGCTCATCAAGAGTTCATGGAGATGCAGCAAAGGCCTCTGCTTACTCATGCATGGGCGCATCACAATACACGCCAACACGCTCACCCTCCGTTGGCCTGGAAACCACCTCCCATGCATCAGGATTTCTGGAGAGAATCCGTGAATGGTTGAGGGGACTCCAGCAATACAAGACTTCAAAGCTCTGGAAATGAGCTTGGGAATTTATATACATTGACTGAAAAAAGAATACATGTTGATGAAATGCAAATTTTGATTTCACTTACTGACTTTAGGCTATTGTAGAACTATTAAAACTAGATTAAGCAGCTTGAATGCTGTATCTTGCTTTAAAGGAGTTATGCTAAACTAAGTGAAAAGGCTGGAACTTAAACTGTGGACACGTGAGAGAACACAGCTTTAATGAGTCAACCTAATGAAATATAACAAAGTGAGCCATTAAGACGTCACAAGACAAATGAGTCAGAGTGAGAATCCAAATCTTCACTTGCTTGTCATGTCTAAAACATTCAAAACCAAGAAAATGACTGTGCTGATCAACATATAATTATTATTTATTATTTTTAATGGCTGATAACTGATAAATGACCAGTATTAAAATTCTAAATTATCAGTATTCAATGTTTTTTTTTTTAAATGTAGGACAGATGGCCATTCCCAGTTAAATATCCACTGTGTTGTATTACAATATCCATGTATAATTCCTAATGTTTCACTTAATATTAAACACTCAGCAGTAATAGGTGTGTACTGTTCAGTATTCAGTACATAGTTTGCTGAATTCAGTATGTAGTTATTCAGTATGTAGTTAGCTGAATTCAGTATGTAGTTATTCAGTATGTAGTTAGTTGAACCTATTAAACACTCAGCAGTAATAGGTGTATACTTCTCAGTATTCAGTATGTAGTTAGCTAGAATTCCATTCCAAACAAAGCCAGTGGATCCAAACTTGTTATTCACAGTCCCACTATACAAATCCAGACTGACACAATATTGCATGAAACATGAGCATCGATTCTTCTATGTTGTATCCTCAAGTTCAAATGAGTAAGAATGGACAACACATACTGCATATAAAAAAATCACTGCTCGAAGACCAAATAGCAAATCAAGACAAAGAGAAAGAATAAGAAACACAGAAAGACAATAAACAGAAATCCAATAATTCTAAAGACGTATGCAGCCACCTCTTATCTATTAATATCTACCAGGTTCATTACAAATACATTTTTAATTAGTTAGGGATGCCGGCATTCTTAAATCAACAGAGAACAATTTAAACCCCTTAAATCTATGTTAAAGTCTCAAACTGATTGCGGAGGCGAATAAGAAATGTATCTTAATGGAAATACTTAAAACATTGAAAGCAACCAAAGATTTACAGGCAGGACCGATTTTACATTCCCTGCTCTTAAATGAAGCAGTTTATTCGAAGAACAGAGAATGTTGAGCAGCAAATTTTCACCTTGCAGGTCTTCTTGAGGGATACCTATGAGCGACAGTGAAACCCATTAGCATCTCAATAGAGTGGCGGAACGATCCAGAGATGGCAGAGGAAGTTGTTTAATATTTATTGAATGATGTATTGATTGATAACTGCTCAATAGCAGCTATATGAACACCAGCCATGAAGTCTGAGGTAAACAGGAGCTTTTAACTCAGCTGGGAATCAGTTATATCTATTTGGATCAAGAAGGAAAATGCAAGCACAGGCAGGTATGTGGTTAAGACAGAAAAAAAAATCTGTTGTGAAAATGTTTTCAACATCTCACTCAGATAATTACACAAGGAGTATGTTAAAGCTCTTCTGGGCTGTTTGGTATAAGACACATTTCATGCTTGTATTTTTATTTGTATCTCTCTCTCTATCTCTCAATCTCCCTTGTCAGACAGTATCCGGAGGTGAGAGGCCACGGAGGCAAGACCAAATAGCATGATTGCATAATATCCCGTCAAATGAGATGTGTCCATCTCGTCAATTTTGAAAGCTGAGCATCATTTGCTGCCTACGATAACTCACAACCCAGAGCATGAAATCTGGCATCAAAGGAAAGTGAATGAGAGTGATTCAAGGTAGTTCATGCATAATGTAAACAACCGTTCAAAATATTTGGGGTCAGTAAGACTTAGTGCCTCAGAAGCAGCTCTAAAACAAGTTCAAAACAGGTAGCATTATACAAAACACTGCCTTACCCACATGGAACCTGCTCTCGGGAAGCTCAGCAAATTTACATAACATTCAAACTGCCAACACATCATTTAACACATCCGTGTGCATTTGTATGTTTTATTCATCAATCAATCAAAAAAAAAACAAACACAGATCACAGATCACAGATCACTGTGCTTCAGAAAATCTTTACCATATTTAAATCCAACCCCCATTCACCCCGCACCCACCAACATTGTATATAGAAAATGCAGAAAACAGTCCATCTAAACCTCCTCATTGGAGTTTCAGCTGCCTACTGTTTCGGACGCACTCTACATCTCTTTCTTCTCATCATATGCCTTCTTCCCAGCCTCCATGACAAAATCTCAAATGGTGTGAATGCATGAAGGAAATTTGGGAGTCAGATATACATGCTCCCTGTCCCTCATTATTCTATTCACCTGTGGAAGATGCACAATTCCTGTCCCTCATTAGATTAGAGTTGAGCTCAGCAGATGGGTATTTCTGTGGCCGAGGGCACAGCCACTGTGCCTGGCACTGAGGACACATAGGTGGAGAGAAATCCACTCAGTTGATTTGTTCATTGAATATGTTTCCAGCACTAATGGAAAGGATGCTGGTGGCTCTTTACCGGTGCATACAGATAGCCATAATGCAACCCTTATATCTATCCCTTATATCTATCTGAACAGTGGCAAACAATTTCCTTCTCTATCTCTACTCAATTTCTCCTAGTGTCTGTTTTTCCCTCTCTCAGCATCTCAAAGGCTTAGCCACTGACTGAGCATCTGAAAACAAAAGTGAGAGTGATTTCAGTTACAAAAGAAGCAGATCAAGTCTGCCGTTTAGCATGGATATGGGGTTTGACTAGCAAGAGGAGATTCATAAACCTGGCCAGGATTAATTGAGGGTCCTATAATAAGCTCAGAGCAAAAATTCACCCTCCTTCAGGTCCTTGTAAAGCCCTGACTTTGACAGCATTTTAATTTCATCCTTTTGTATTAATTTGTGATCATTTTCTTTAGCGTTTAGGCACAACATTTTTATATATTTCTCCAGCACTTGATATGTTGTTAATTAGGAAATGATAAAGGAATGTTAAAGGACATATATGTTAAAGGAATGATATTTGAAGCAAAGGGAGATGGATATATACTTTATTATATACTATTTTTTTTTTAATTTCCTGTACCGCAATAGCTAAGAGAAAGAGCTCAAATATCTTTACTTGCAATATAAAAATATGTTCCTGTCTTGCATTATTCAAATGCCATGCCAACCTGGCAATCAGTCGTGCTTAATGAACCTTCGGAATATATTATGGCCGTTGTAAGTAATAAGAGCTTGTCAATCAGATGACAGGATGGATTTCCAAACGGCCCTAAAAGTCAATATTATTAATATAATATAATATAATATAATATAATATAATATAATATAATATAATATAATATAATATAATATAATATAATATAATATAATATAATATAATATAATAATATATGGTCTTGTCAGAAAAAAAAAGTGATTGCAAATAATTTAAGGAGAAATAATTTTTTCAATCCCTCAGCGTAAACAACTAATGGTGGATACAAGTAATATGAAATAAGAATATGAGCATTGTCCACACGAAGACAACAACTTTCATTTACGAAGTTGCTTCACATCAAGCGTGATCCCCGGGGCTGCTGCTGTGATGAGACGGAAACAAACAAACAAACAAACGTGTTCAATCTTTCTTCTGCTGCTACCTTGCTTTTGCTGTAGAAGCATGAGGCAACCCTGTGCTTCATTAGAAAATGAAAAGAGAAAAAAGAACGAGGAGCTTTATTTGTTTCAAACAGCCAATGAGCCGTGCCTGTCTCTCAGATCCATGCAGAATAGGGGAGACAATGCAAGAGAATTGAACCCAACATTATCAGCTTGGTACAAAAGCCTGCAGTCATCCCCTTCTTTCTGTCTTGCTCTCATCTTCCCCCTCTAATTCCATTTTGAAAATGCAAACCACTGTAAAACTCCTTGCTCGACTTGCAGTAATGCTATTTTGCATACATTTATTATCCAAACGCTGCTTCTTTTCTGTCAGCAATACAAATTTAGACACAAGAGACTCCTTTAAGCCCTGGGTGCTAAACAGAAGGAAACATTCAATGGTGACGTGATTCTCGCTCATTTACTCGAGAAGAACTGGCCACTTTCTAAGAGTGAAGGCCTTCATTACTCAACAATCACTCTGAGCCACTGGCTAAAAATCATCATTTAGCTTCTATATAATGATAGCCTGCCTGTAAGCGTGCAAAAGACCCTGTAAGACACTGAGCACCTAGAAGTACTTGTCAGAAACCCATATATATGTGAACAAAAAATTACATTATTCTACATCAGAGATGGGCAATTCTCAACTGAAGTCGTCACCTATACCCTTACACATTTCCGTATCTCGCCAGAAGATGCCATCTGCATCACTTCCAGTGCACTCTGTGTATACATTTATTCACTTGTTCACTCATTTCGTTGACTTAATTAGCAGAGTAATGTAGGGAATTAGGGTGTAGGGGGCAATTCTGGCAATTCAGCTAAACCTTTTAGGACAGTGGCCCTACAGGAGCTTGCTGTTTAAACCTACATCTTTTGGGTTACAAACCCAGACTTTTAATACATAAGCCAGACCCACTGAACTAAATGTCTACCGAACATTTATAAATGCAAACATACATTTCCAGACATCATTTTTGCATGAATCCCAATGTTTTGTGTTAAATCCTTTATTATGTGAAGAATTAACACAAAGACCAGGCCTCTCGCATTTCTGGAAGTGATGAGAGTTGAAACTCTTGATTGCTTACTTGTCTGGCATTTGAGTTCAAAGCATCTGCAGGAGATGGCAGGCTGAGTGTGAGCTGGCACGGAGGAGCCGGGCTGGGGCACTGGGCCATAATGAAGTGTGCTGCCATCTCAGATCAGCTGGCTCCGATCCTCCCAGGGTCCATCATCTTGTCTTATCTTTACTCATTAGAGGGAGGAGGCATTAAGAATGGCGAATGTGTTAAGAACTACTGTGCCCTCTAAAACCAGGCAATTAAAGAGATGCTCCAGTATCCCGCAGAGGGACAGAGCCTCAGTCAAATGTGTGCTCACAAGACCTGAATTACGTTTAAGGATATTATCCTCTTAAAAACATCTTGTTTTTACCAAGTTGCTCATGCTGAAAGACCATGAAATTACCGCTTTGTTTACTAGCAGATGTAAAAGACAAAAAAGACACTCAATTCTTGAACTGGGGTAGCAGAGCACCATAACAGATGGAGAAAGGTCATTGTAGACCACCCGATTAGCTAAGCTTAGCATCTGCAGACAGTCAGATAGTGATAGTAGAGTGTGGTCTGGTTTGGGTGCAAGCATTTGGCCACATGGATCTATTTTAAGAAGCACATGACAAAAACATTAAGCAGGATTGCCTATCTTGCACTGGATTTATTGTCATGGTCAGGTTAACACCTAGAGTTGGGTTTTCATACTTCGAACAATGCTGCAATTGGGTGTGAAACCACAGCTGCTGATGCAGCTAAACCTAGACAACTTTCAGTGCTATATAGATTTATTTGCAAACAGTTAATTTAACAGTTACTGTATGTTCCCTATCAAGTGCAAGGCAAAGAGGGTCTTTAAGGATGTACTCACATAGGCACGGTTGCCTTGAACCAAACCACAGCGCGATTACGTCATGTAAAATATAACATAGAAAACCACTTTCATATAAATGTATAATTTGTTGTGCACTGATTCTGACTCAGATAATTATTATGGAGACAGCTGACATTAATTAAATAAATTGCAGCTTTACTCACAAACTACATTTCCTGTTCATCAATAAGGTGAGAACCAGAGCCATTATAAATGTAAATATACTTGATTGAATTAAATTAATTGAAAAGTGTAGTGTAGTGTCGTAGTAATAGAATATGTTTGCGGTCATAATGACGACAGTAGTGCACACAAATTAGTATCTGTTCTGTGCTCTGGCGTGATTAGCGCTTACACTGCATGTGTACTGTGCCCAAGCCCAACAGAAAGGTAAAATCAATGACCTGATAATAATAACTCTAAGACTGATGCTTGAACGACAAAGCTAGAACCTGTAAGAACAGAAAAAAGAGGAACTCCATTCACACAAATAGCAAGTCTGTCAGACAATAAAAATAAGGGAACTGAGAGCCTATTCTTACTCAGACCTGGTTCCATTAAAAATAAATAAATAAAAAAATCTGACACAGTTATGTTACATTTAATAAATAATCCATAATACCTCTCAACTCAACAAGCAAACTGTATAGGCAACAGAAGAACAGCCCCCTACCTGGGACTTACACCAAGATGCAGATACCTGGCAGAATAGAAGCAACATTGAGAAGCACATTAATAAGTAAAAACAAAAAGCACTCTAATAAGATTATACTGCAGCAAACATACAGAATATTGGTAGAATATTGCAGTCAGTTCTTTAAGTTTAAGTGACTCAATTAGCTCAACGACAAGTGTAACAGTGAGCGCAAAAAACAAACAAGAAAAAGAAAAAAAAACTTTTGTAAACACCCTAGAGGATCTCAAAGTTGAATTATGACAACACTTAAACACTTATAAAATCCTCTTCATGTGGATTTGAGGATATGGACTAGTTCTGTCCTCTTACACTCCATGCAGTTCAACAAATACCCCATGTATTTTCATGTAACCTTACATGAAAATTCGCTACCATTTGAATAACTGAAAACAAACAGAACAACAACAACAACAACAAAAAAAAACACTTTCAAAGAGGGGTGAAAAGCACTGATGAGGATGTCATTATATCTGGATATATGTTTCCAGTAAAGCTAGAAGGCTAATGTTCTGAATCAGAACAGACATAGGAGGCACTATGAGATTGTGGAGATTCATGTGAAATTCATGAACTATCAGAAAAGTTAATTATTCATCTATAAAATGGAGGAACGGTAGCTCAAAGTCATGACCAAAAGCCCAATTGAAATGCTTTTGAAAGAGCACAGAGACAGTAAGTTTAGTGCATAGAATAAGGACGCTTAACTTCCTGTTTATCTGCGAGTTTTATCTGTAACACTGTGGAAGGTGAAACATGGTATCCTCCCTCCTATATATGCCAAGAAACAAAAGCTGTATGTCTATTGTACTACAGAAGATCGCTGACCTTATCTGAGCAGGTGGACAAGGCCAGCTGACATGATAATAAAGCCATGCTGTATCAACAGTTGCAGCATGTTTGCTTTTGCTGAAAGAGATTTGTATGCTTTTCCATTTTCAATTTCAATTTTAAACATGAAATAAGAAAGAAAACAGTCCCACCAAGATTACAAAATGTACTTTTTTTGTGATTTTGCAATCATAATGACTGGTTGTGTGGAGGTAATGGAGAGGCAAATTACAAAAATAAATAAATAAATACAATAATAATAATAATAATAATAATAATAATAATAATAATAATATTAATAATAAATAATAATAATGATTAATAATAATAATAATAATAATAATGAAAATAAATAGGTCAAAGATACAAATGAAATGAGTGCTTTAAGTTTTTCAGCTGAGTTTAGTATTCAGATACAATATTTGACACAAATTTTGAGTTGAACGCACAACATCTCCACAAGTTGCAACTGCAAGTCAGAAACAGAATTTAAATGTGGCAAAAGCAGTGGATGCAGCGCCTGTATTAATGATAAATTTGTTATTTTAATTAAATTATTTTACTTTCTATCATGATAGAATGATTTAATTTACCGCACCTTCATTAATCAAATAAAACTAATTCTAACACACACCCAATTAACATTCTTTTTTCATCATGTAGATGTAGAGATAAAGGTAAACTCTCTGCACATCAAGCACGTCCAGTGTTTTTGTGATCATTTTGCAGTTAAATGAGGAATTATGCATGACTGCAAAAAAGGCAACATTTTGTTGATTTTGCGTTGTGTTCAGCTATCGCGGGATTATAAAAACACTGGAGGAACTGAGAGAAAACATCCAATTTTCACCACTGAAATACGCAAAAATGTCACTTAACAAAACACCCAAGCCATACCTGTAGGCACCAAAATATCATAGAAACTTGGGTGTTCATTTGACACCCTAGCAACAGTCAAAACACCTTAGCAACTGCATAGAAATGTGCTGGCAACCACCCACAATACCTAACATAGTGGCTGGGGACTTTCACACAAGCAAGCACCACTCAAGTTTTCTTCAGAAATGTAAAAATCTACTTTGCATGTTTACTAACAAGCTCTACATTCTTTCTAACTGATGGCTGAATATGTCGTCCTTTCTTTGTTTTGTTTTTTGCATTTCCTATAATACTTCACATAACATTCTTGTAATACCAAGCATAGCATCTGCAGTGAAATGGCTGAACTAACAACCTGTTTGTTGTACAGGTAAATTAGACAAAACTATTCAACTGAAATAGTCGGACGTAAAGTAGCTAATCCATCTGCAGGATGCTCAGCTTATGGTCAATTAAATGCAATACTGACATTCAAGAAAACAGACTTGTTTACAGCAACATCCTTACTGCAAAATCAAACAAATGTAGTCATGAAAATGTGAGAGAGTGCTGAGATTCAGCTGGCTGCTGAAGGGATGATGGTCTGTTAGTGACTGTGAAAATGAGGAGGAGCGTGTGTGTGCGCGCGCTTGAGTGTGTGTGCACACTCTGGCAGGTGCATATTGTCCTGAGCTTCTGATTAATTGATTGTTTACTGTATTTGCAGGTGTTAAATTCTCTCTCTCAAGAGGCAAATGGCACTGCACAACCCCAACAGCAGATGACAAGAGACGAAAGGGAGGTGGAGTGAGGGGCACAGAGAGAAACAGAGAAAAAGTGAAGGTAGACCTTCATTTTGCTGCAAAGATTATAGCCGAAAAGGTGTCACATGATGATTTTTAAGCAAATATATGTCAAGAAAATGGTCAAAATACATACTGTGAGACTGTTAAAATCTCACAGAGGTAAAACAACTGACAGTTTAAAGGCTCAAGTGACATTAACCAGCGATGCGCCCACAGATTTGGTTGAAACATTGTGTTGATTAATGACCTCTACAATCCTGCTCTGAAAATTTTGTCCTCTCTCACTAAACCGATGTTTGTTGCCATACATCTTCAGTCCTCAAAGCCAGACAGTGCAGTTGTGGAAACCGACTAATGCGGCAGTCAAAGCCACATCTATCGGAGAGAGTAACAGGCGACAGTGGGTGGAAACATATCTTTGTAGGTAATCTCTCTCATAGGAGAGCCCACAGGGGGTTATTTTCAAGTATTTGATTTACTGACCCGCATTCCCCCCAGTGCCTCTAGCTCACCGTTTTCAGATGTTAAATTTTACTGAACTAACTCTTTCATCTACCTTTGTCAATAAAACTGATTGATTACCCAATCGCAGCACGAACCTGGAGCAGGTGTCATCTCTTGTGAAAGATCACATTGTACACTGGCAAAATCTGAGATTATCTGGAAGAGAGGGTAGCTAATTTTCCATAAAATCCTAATGAAATCAGCAGAGGGCATAACGATAACAGAGAGGAGTGAACTATGAGTCAAGGACATCTGGCTGTTCTTTTCCAGGTCTTTGGTTTAATTTGTACGGCGACTGTACTGTGGCATTACCTCACATTACTCTCATGCTTTTACTCACTTCTCAATTGTACTTAAAATGACAGGTTACACTCAAGTGAAAATTCTGTCATTATCTACTCATTTACATTTCTGTCATGTCAAACAAATGACGTTCTTTCTTCTGCAAAACTCAACTGTTCAGAACAACTTTGGAGCCTGTTGACTTTCAAGCAGAAATAACAATAATTTGTTAAATGTACCATAAAAAAATTTAAATAAAAAAGACAGCTGGGCTTAAATGTACTGATAATCACCGGAAGAATATGTATAGGTGGTAAAATAGAAGTAATATACATAGGTGGTAAAAAAGAAAGCTACATCAGCTCTTCGTAAGTGGCCTGTCCATAAAATATGGTCATTAGTCAATACTCATAAATAGATGGTCTACAGACATCACACGTAAAGAAACAATTCCAAAATGGTCAAATAAAACTCTAAAATAATAATAAACATTAACTAACTTACATAAAACACATTTTATGTAACAAAAAACACATTACATGTACAGGTTAAACTGGAAGAGATAAAACGATTGCAATATATTATAATATAATATATAATTATATATATATATATATATATATATATATATATATATATATATATATATATAATTAATATTATTATTTATTTTATTTTTTGCCACAAGTCATAGAGCTGTTTTTACCTGCATTTTACAGTATTCTTCAGTAAAATTACATGTAATGCAAAGTTAAACTAGATAAAGAATTTCACAGTTTATGCTAAGGTAACTAAAGTTAAACAATTAAGTAAAAAAAATTATAATAATCTTTTGAGTTCCACAGAAAGAAAAGAAAAATAAACAGATTTAAAAGTATGAAATTTTTTCATAAACAAAAATGCCATCTTAACATTTTTACCAATACAAAATATTCAGCATCATATTTGTTTGACTTGTTTGACTATAGCTCAAGTCATCTCTTAATCTTGAGTTAATTCAATAAAGAATTTCCTCCTGTGTGTCTCTTTGCATAAACTTCCATGAGATTACCAGACATACTGTGAGCTTAAGCAAATCATTTATATTAGCCAACACAAAGGCTAATAGGATACAGGAACCTCACAAGAAGGTCAGCTAAGTAGTTTAGACAACATGTGAACAAGACAATGACAACTGTTAAATCAACCACATAACTGCTACATGACAATTTTTTAGAAGATATCTCTTCGTAGACTGTTGCCATGATTCAGCAAAGAGTTTGTGTTTTGAAAGCCGTTCAAACATGACTGTGAAAGGGCATCTCCTTTCCAGCACCTTTTGGGAGAAGAGGAAGTGTGATGCTAGGCACTAGCTGTACCAGAGAACAGTTGACAGTTCCACCCACTTTTTGTTTTAACTTTTTCAAACACCTGAAAGAACAAAAGAGGGCCTTTGATCATGGGAAATCCCTCACGATTACAGCAGGGCTTCATCGGCTCGGCTCTATTCTGAGTCTGGAGGGAAACGCTCCAGAGAGAGAGAGAGAGAGAGAGAGAGAGAGAGAGAGAGAGAGAGAGAGAGCAAATATCTTGGGTTCTCAGTTTAGGAGGCTTTCAGCAACCCAACAAGAGGACAAATACAAAGAGGAGGAGGACATTCGCCTCTAATCCTGTTCTCCATCCTGGCTCAATCAGCCAACCAAACAAACACCCAAATATGCAACACAGTTAGAAAGAGGGACACGCTCAGCCTCTTTAGACTCTAAAGAAATGGGAGAAAGAGACTTGAACTGCAATAATACCACACACACATGACAGGACGGGCCATAGGAAGTGCTCCATACTGCATCCCAAAAAGAAAGGCTTGTTTAATCTGTGTTGTTCCCTTGCTAAATTAATGCCAGACAAATGCTTATTCTATTCAGCAGAAATGGCAGCATATGCCCAACTCCATTTCTCACCTGTCTGAGCACATTTGCCTGTACTGCCGCTCACCTGCAGATGCTTTTCACGCTCCACAACTGACAAAGACAACACACAAGGAACGATAAAGAGCCATTAACCTCTCCTTTCAACACAAATACAGCTGCACATACTCATGCATGCCAGCCCTTTCCTGAAGGAGTGCTTTCCCACGCTACTTCCATAAAAGGGCCGACTCCAGGAAGGCCAATGCCCAGCTTTGAATTACTCTGTTGGGATAGGCTGACTGAGAGGCAGGGGGCCAGAGACTTGCCTCAATGCACAGTAGCCCACACAATTAGGTATGAAAAAAGCATTTTGTGTCAATTATGGGTTTTTTTTTCCCCTTAAAGGAATAGTTCACCCAAAATGTAAAATTTGCTAAAATGTAGGTCTACTCAGTGTGAGGCCTCCCTAAGATGTAGATTAGTTTGTATCTTAATCGGATTTGGAGAAATTAGTAGCATTATATCACTAGCTCACCAATGGATCATGTCCAGTGAATGAGTGTGGTCAGATGATAAAAACCATCACAATAATCCACAAGCAATCCACATGACTCCAGGGCATTTGTGAAGTAAAATATGTATGTATGTAAGAAACATGTTTTAAACTTCAAATAGCAAATTCAGGGGTTAAAGCAAAAAAAAAAAAAAAAAAATCCTGAGCATGAACTTTTTTTTTCGGGGGCGGGGCAAGGTGGGCAGCACCTTTAATATTACTATTAATATATATATTAACGATGAAGGAATAATAATTGGCTCAAAAAAAAAATTATTACATGATTTTATTGAACAACACTGTTAATATACATAATGTAATATGCCTACAGATAATATGAACATGATCAACTTGAGTACATTATGTATTAAAACAAATACCTGCAGAGGGCACCAATGGCCTGGTGATGTTTCACTTTATAGCGTGATTAAACGGTGTTTAAATCCATTACATTGCAAATTATTACTTTCTCTGGTAAAATAAGTTTCCTCACCTGAATTAGGAGAGGAGTATGCACAGATGCACCATTTACAAGAGAACAGTCTAATACAGTTCTAAACAATACAATACAATATGTTGGTGAATTTTAATGCTAGAGGATAACAGTGGATGGAATTTTTCATTGGAGGAAGTGTTATTATGGATTATGGATTTATGGACTATTTTGGTCAAAAGCAATGATTTAAAGTTAAAACGCATTGATGGATTTGATTTTTACAAACATGCAGCTTTGGTCCAAGGAATGGACTGGAGATTTGTGGATTACTTGTATTTTACTGTAATGTTTTTACCAGCTGTTTTAATTCTCATTCTGACCACACACAATCAATGCAGATGTGTTTTTTTTTTTTTTTGCCAGCTGAGTGGGTTTTCTGAATTTGGGTACCCTTTGCATGAGAAGATTCGGGCAGGGTTTCAGAGTGCAAGACTGTCAAAGCACCAGAGCCAAGAAAGACAGAAAAAGTAAGAAAGATTTTGTGTACACAAGCAGTCCATGAAGAGGGAACGTACCCACAAAACAGAAACAAGTATAAATGGCATACATCCTCTATGAAGCAGGACCACATAGTCCTCCCACTCAGTTCTGGTGTCTCTGAGGAGGGAGCCAAGCTTTGCTATTACTCACAGCAGACGTTCGCACAACAGCACTTCACATGTACTATAGTACTCCACACACAGGGAGGAGCTGTGTTAACGATAAATTAACACAGCCATGCTCCCCCGAAACCCCAGCTGCTGGCAGCTTGCAGTGATCCCTCTGGACGGATGTGCCAGGGATGTGCCTGCACTTGTGCTGCAAACGTTCAGCCTCAGCGAGGAAGGCTGGCACTGATTTAAGAGTAATCGATGACATGCATAAAAGTTGGAATTGCATGCTTACTGCAGATGGGCACTGGAGCACTAAAAATGCAGTTAGTAATTTGGGTTGACAAATCAAATAATATGAATTTTCTGCATTTCAAGTGTAACATTTTATGTAAGGGAAAGCGTTTTTATTTTCATAGTTTTATATTAATTATAGCTATAGGGATTTCACATATTTGACATCAATGATTTTAAGCCATTCATGAATACTGGATAAGAACATTAAAAATACATAAAGATTACACACACACAACATTTTAAGACGATGTAATACTTGTAAAGCCACATGTGTGTGTGTGTGTGTGTGTGTGTGTGTGTGTGTGTGTGTGTGTGTGTGGTCATTTTTTTTCAATTTTCATTATTTCTTGAGTTATAGATAGATAGATGGATGGATGGATGGATGGATGGATGGATGGATGGATAGATAGATAGATAGATAGATAGATAGATAGATAGATAGATAGATAGATCGATAGATAGATAGAATCAGATTACGTAACTTCACACAATTCAGATGTTAGAGATATTCAATGTACCATTGAAATCACATTGATCTAACAATCACCAATTGCAGAACAGACAGGACTACCAGAACCCCCTGACCTCCATCGTTCAAATATCAGTGTGGTTACCACTCTTTGTTAAGCCTATTACCATGCTCACACATAGTAGCAGGTGCTGTTAGACTCTGAGAGGTGTGTTAAAGAACTGAAGGAGGCACTTGCAGCCAGTAGGGCTGTTGACTGGGTGCTGATAGACACAGGCTCTGTGATTTACGGGCACAGAGAGAGAAGGCTGGGGGAAATCAATACATAGCTTCAGTCTTACCCATGCTGCCGACTCATTAGAAGTGAAGCTTTGAGGAATGTGCTTAATTATCTCTGATTATTAATGGCCCACCTCTCAGACTGATTACCAACACACAGCATAGGGTATTTTGTCAAAAGTTGGGGCAGAGGAGGGAAGCCACACACACGTATAAAGAAAGGCGAATGCACTGTCTTCCCCTTCTGTCTCTATTGCATTCATCCTTCACATTCATAAACTGACAGATCTGCAGACCAGACAGTTTAAGATGTAAACACCTTTGGTAAGAGGAGTCGTGTTTCAATGATATTCAGACCAAGCCAGGTCGGTTTGGAGTTCCTGAAATATTTTTATATATATAATTATTCATTTTCATGAATATCCCTTAACTGAATGAGCTTTTAGCAAGAATCTATCTAACATAAGGGAAAGTCAGGTCTTAATTCTTTTAGTGTGTTGCAATAAATAGCGATTCAGATTTTTATATTTGCTTATATTAGAGTGGCCACTGTGGCTGTTATCAGTCACAAAAAGTGAACTTGTAAGCTACTACAATCTTGACAAATACAAAGACTATTCACTGAAACATTAAAAATACCTTTGTTTGTAAATTAAAATAAGGCATTTTACTATACATTAACCTTATAAATATTCATGAGCAACGTAGCCTATTAGCCATTTAGTGATGTCAAAACCATATCACCACTTTGTAAAAAGGGATGCCCATGTTTGGAGTCAATTTTGACGAACACAGGTGTTTGTTAGTGTAAAAAACTTTAAGATCATATCTGAGGTTAGACTCAAAAAATGTATACATCATCTTAATAGATGATACAGTGGGTGTGATGTATGGGCGGGCGGTGGCTACTACTCACGAGGTATTGGCGGGACGGCGTAACCTTTCTCTTAAGGTACACAAAACAAATAGCCTACCCACATTTAAGTGGTAAGACACTGAGCTTTAAGACGAGTACTAAACCCTTACCTCAAGCAAACATTACTTTCATAGTGCGCGAAAAAGGAATAAGGCACATTCAGTTGACGTATTCATCAAGTATTCCTGTCACTAACGGTCGTCCCGCTGGAACAGTGCGCGCGACCTTGCCCTGCTGATCCTATGTAGGTGTCGCGCGTCAATGATGGGAACCGGCTGAGACTACAAGATTTAAGGTAAAAAAAAAACAAAACAAAAAAAAAACCGGGGATTCTGGCAGCTTTCTTTAAGAACTTCTGACAGCGTAATGTACTGTTGGGGAAAAAATGGGTGAATAAGGCATAACACTGACAACGGTCAACTGACAGTAGCTAGTCTAGTAGTTCATCAAGTCTTTTTCTGAAAGGAAAAAAAGCTTATGCTACTACGACCCCAAGATGCGGACTGCCGCAAATACCATACTGGAATGACCGTGAAACTGTCCCAAAAAAACACATCCAAACCAGATTTATGATGCTAAAAAGCACTTAAACAATTAGCTTCACGGTAGCCTACACGAAATCGAGGGCTTTATAGCCAGAACAAAAGATACATGATTATAAACGACCACGTTACAGGGGTAAAACACAAATCGATATTACCCCATAACTAACAATACCACATCACTGCCAGAATAAAACAATAGCCTATATACCTATAACTATATTAAATGCATAACAAGGAAAAGCACCACATGATTTAACGCTACAACATTCTGCTTAAATACTTGGCGCATTTCCAATAAATAAATAAAATGTGCCTAAATATGCATATAGGCTTTGGCTTTAAAACGCAATAAAAGCGCTGCGTTTATTATATAAAGTTTCCGATCAGGTAAAGCAAAACCTGTATCAATTAAATGGATTCCCTTATGGTGGTGGATTTATCTATAACACATTTTGTAATCCATAAAAGCGGGGCTCTAGCTCAGCAGTGTGTGCAGGCTTATCCGTGATAAGATTCTGTATCAGTGCTGGGCAAACGTGCAAAATTTCTTCAGAGCAATGATGACTAACGGGAAAGTGTCCCCGTACTCACTCGAGGCCCTTTGGAGATATTATGGAAATGCAAATCATCATCATTCCAAAGCATAAAGCCTTTTCTACATAGTGCGTAATGATGATGAGCCCCCAAATTGCAAGGCTGCATAGGCTCCCTTAAAGTTTGAAGCGCTCTTACCTTTAAGGACGATCCCGCAGATGCTGTACAGGGTGAACAGCATGTGCTGCTTCATCATCATATTGCCTTCCTTCTATAACAGCTGTCCGTTGGCCGTCAACACACTTTCTTCGCTCTTTCGCTTCTCCGCGCGCTGCTGATGGGGCTTATCCAGGTGCAGGCTGCTGCAATCAATACTACAGGCTCCTTCAACAACTTCTCCTCGGTTGAAGTCCCACTGCGCTTTCCGCAAGCCGTTCGCTTGACGCTCGGACTGAGCTCGAGAACTGCGAAGCGCTCCAACACAGTAGAAAAGTACAGCTCGCGCATCTATCGCCTCCTGGGAGCACGAGCAGGCAGAGTCCCGCCTCCGCAGATTGACAGATGAGGATGGGGAGCCAATAGCGCGCGGATGAAATTATTCTCCGCTCAAACTGGTTCTCGATTCCTCAGTCCATATGATTAAAGAATCGAGGAAATATAATGCGAGTACGTGCAATGCCACCGATTGCATCCCGTCTCGCTGTAATGCATTGCGTAATGAAACTATCTATATGGGTAGACTAATGATGATTTAGGCAAGTTTTCGTGTGGATTTGATTACACAGACATACAGCAGTCCTGAATGGACAGCTACCGTGGGATCTAACAGCGCACCCCTCACTGAGATCAAATAGACTTGACTGTGCTCACAGCTTTACTACTGATACAAACCACTAGGCGGATAATATTGCATCGTCGTCATTCTGTGCATGATCTACCCAGCTACCCAGAGTGCATAACTTCCTGTTTTTTTGTATGTTTGTACTTTTTTGTAGTTGTTGCAATAAATAAAATAAAATAAAAACACCGAGTGCCTAACGTTTTCAAATTGTAAGGTCTCAAACTGTTTTAGGCCAAAATTCGCATTAATATATATAAATAATTTAATATAATTCATAAAATGTGCAACTTGCCTCATGCTGGAAAAACAACAACAACTATCACGTAGTTGATAATTGCCTAAATTTATAAATGCATGCGAATCTAATTTAATAGTGTTTCGAACTAGTTGTTTGAAAGAGGAAAAAACTGAGAAAATATTTGCATAATTACAATTTTCACTGAATGTTATCACCTGCCATTATCAGCTTTACAGCAAAATTCGAAACAGAAAAACAAGTGAATACAACTATTTATGAAACACCAAATTATTATATCAAACCATTTTTTGGGGGGTGGGGGGTCAAAATGGAATTAACAAATACACATTAGTGACATTTAAAACATGAGAACAGAGACAAACAGAGAACAGCTGAACATTTCAGTTACAAATTCAGTATCTAATTTGTATTAATTTGTATTAATCTAACAGTATCTATCTACATAATACAGTATCTAATTTTTAGGTCTTGAAAAGACATGCTCCCTTGAGTGGAAATTAAATGCCAGATCTTAATATTATGCTAAATATTTTATAGCACACAGTACCTTTATCTCATCCAATGAGCTGAAGAGAACTTAAGAGGCAAATTATATTTTTTAACCAACCATTCATATAAAAGAGATTGTTAAAACGAAATGGGATTTCTTTTTCTTTTTTATAAGTTTCCAATGTTTCTGGTGTGATAACTCAGAAAAGTCACCTTGCTTCAGAAAATCCAATTTAATTTAATTTTTAAAATACTATTTCTCATCCTGCTGAAAAAAAAATATCAATTTGATTTCTTAAAAGTTTCACACTCTGATCAAAGCATGCAGTTCACCATAAAATGTATCAAGTCTCTTCTCGTTTCTACTACTTAGCTGACACATGTTCTGAAGGTCTGTACAGCTCACAAGTTTTTCCTGCCCTTTTACCATCACCTTCTACTCAAATTAGTTTTTGAAAGTGCATTAAAATAAAATTCCATGCACTACTTGTCCATAAGTGTAAACAGCACTTGGAGTCATACTGGTGTTAACACTTAAGGTTTTTTTTTTTTTTTTTAAATGAACGTTTCATTGGTAATACTTCAAACAAACCACTTACACTCACCATTATTTTCACAATATTTATATTTGATATATTTACAGTTTGTAAATCACCCATACAAATTATGAGATAAAGCCATAATCCAGTCAAACCACACTCAAGCTCTCTCTCTCTCTCATGCTTTCTTTTCTTCTATTACTCTTTATCATGCTTCCAGCCTGATAGATAAAGATAACATGGCATTACTAGATAGCTTTTTTAAGATCTCCTCCCAACATGGTTTTCTCCCTCCAAAGCAGTAAACCGAGATGTCACAGTGACTCTCATAACTGTCAGCAGCACTTTTGCTGTGGCAAATCCCCAAGAAGAACTTGCGAAATACAAGCAAGAACCATGGTCTGTCACAAGCTAGCTAACATTAAGTCCAAAAAAGAATCCATAATGAAAGGGCTGGCAGTCGAAGAACACCAAAAACACAAAGAGAATATTTGAGAATTAGAAGCAGAGCAGTAGTTTCAATGAAAGACATTGGAGACAATCAAACAATCTTTCATAAATAAATAGAAGTGTGTGTATCATGATTTAATAAACAATTATATTAAAGCATATCCTGCAAATCTTCTCCATTCATGTTGTGAATTGCTAAATTATTATTGTTGAGACCTCAAAACATAAAAAAAATTGTTTCATTAAAAAAAAAAAAAAGATAGAAAAGAAAAAACACAGTATTGTTTATATGCAGATCATAATGTTTAACCAAAAAAACAACAACAACTGTAGCTCGTTTGGAAACAAACATGCATTCGTTGAATAACCTGAATGTCTGTAAAGGCATTTGCATGGAAACCAAACACATGGTAAGGGCCAAACATAGTTAGTCACAAGTTAATCCATAGGTGCGTCAATCAGGTTTTGCTTGTACGCTTTTATATATTGATCCCTGGTAAAAATAACACTATTTAAGACTAGTATAAGCTGGAAAACTAAGTGAGATCATCTCAGCACACTCAAAGTAATATAAATTTGAACCCATCATGCTGGTGAGAATTTATGCTCACATAATACATCACAATTTTTGGAATTAATCAATACAAATATCACTGTAAAAAATGAATCATGGGTCTTGTAATTTTCATCAAAAAAATTAAGGTGATAATTAAAAATAATGTGTGGATTTCATTAAAGAAATTGTGATTCAGTGTTGTATAGAAAATAATGAGGACTTTTTACTAATAAAACCAAGAGATGCGTTTTCCTCATTTTGTTTTAGGAGACTTAAGCAGTTTTGGTGCTTGAATTGGGGAACTGATTAAACTAAAATAATTAAGGAAAGAAGGCTGCCTATTTAATTTAAGTGAATTAGCTCAATTTTGCAGTTTTATTTTAGAGGTGATTGTTAGTTCCCAGCATGCTTTGCATGTGGCTGGATATGGAGAGTAAATTTTGAAATTAAATGCTACTTTATGTTTTTGAGTGAAGGGAGGCATCTATTAATGTTTAATGTTCAGTTACATTTGACATTTGTAAGAGTTTCTGTAACATCGAAATCTCCATTGCACAGTGCAATCGTTACCACTGTGCAGAAGAGTAGAGCTTGTAGTTATGGATACTACTCTAAGGCATTAAACCTTGTTTAATGAGCAGTAGCCTTGCTAGTGCTAGTGCTAGTGCAGTACTTTCCAGTATTTCTCAATTATTTTCCTATTTGAGCTGATTGGCTGTATACAGTCTTGTAAATGTATAAAATAACAAAATACAAACAGATCTCATTTAAATCACAGACTTTTGAGAATAAACTTAAAATAAATGAGCACATTTCCCTAATTATATTAAATTTATTGTGCCATAGACTAAATAATTTAGGAATATTTACTTAATTTATTTTGGTAAATTTCACTAAAAAAACAACAACCTTAAAATCTACTCAAATAGAATACGTGTAATATTGTTACCATAATTTTTTCAAGCAGATAGCATGTAATATTTTTTACAGTGTACAGTTGGTGTACTCAATTTAGCTTCTAACTTCAGCTCAGAGGCATCTACCTCTGGCAAAAAAAAAAAAAAAAAAAAAAATAGAGAGAGAGAGAAAGAGAGAGAGCACAACTGGGTATTTGAGTGTGAATGTACTCAGAATCCAAAAAATCCCTTAATAGCCCATTCTTTTTAGATATCATCAAAGTACTGTAGGAATGTGAGGAAGCAAGTGACCTCACTTAACTTACATTTTAGGACTTGGAAAACTCCCAATCAGCAGACGAGAGTAAGAACCAGGGCCCGTATTCACAAAACATTTTAACTTACCACTAAGAGTTCTCCTAAATAGCAGTAAAAGGTTTTAGCTAAGAGTTTTTTTTTCCTTAAAACATATTCACAAAGCTGCTGAGACAAACTTTTACTAAGGAATAGACAGAAGTCTAAAGCTAAGACTAAGGGGGTGGGGTTGACCTCACTAACTATGCACACAGTGATTGGCTGATGGTCTATGTCTGAGAATTATTCATAGAAATATTGTAGAACTCAATATTATGTTGACATATTTAAATAAAGGTTTTAAAATGAAAATGTTAATTGCCACATTCAAATAAAAATTTTAAAATGCAGGCTAAGTGACACTAATTAAACAAGTAGGCTATATATTCAGCTAATTGTCAGCCTCTTATGCTTCTCATAAAGTCAAAACCCATTAGGGCTGACCTCGACTAAAGATTTTTCTGGTCAACTAGAAGTCATTCATTTTAAGCATTAGTCAACTATTAGTTGCATTTTTATTAATAAACCATATAAATCATAATAATGATCCTTTAATTGCCTACATAGCACAATAAGCACTCAAGTGCACGCAAAAAAAAAGGCTTACCACAGTGCACCGGCAAATATAATAATTTTAATTTTTTTAGGAAAAACTAAGTACACTGCATTAACATTTTAATTTATTGTAATGTCATGATTTATTGTTACACTAGTGCTTTTCTGTTTTCGGTTTTAAGATGAAGTCTGTGACAGTGACTCATCTCTGAAGCACCTGTATGCATGTTTCACACGGATTACATAATGTGAGAATATTTGAATAGGTTCATTTAAAAGTTTCACGCTCTTTAGATATATTTTTCATGTCTGTAATAAGGCAAACATACACAGAGTTTCAAAGTGACACACTTAAATTCACAGAATCCAAGATGACAGAAAGTGCATCATTTGCTTTAATTATTTTACAAAAGCGCAACATTTTGTTGCTATTCTGAGTGCACACAAATGAACGTAGAGTCTTTACAGGTACAAAAGATGCATTACTCTTATCTGTATGACCAAAAAGGACTAAAAGTATTTTAAGAGCAAATGATCGCAGCATTGCCTCTGTCCTGCAGTAGTTTTTTTCTGCGACTAATAAAATTTGGGTAATATGCATATAAACAGCCTTTTAATTAGCAAAATAATCGTGACAGATATTAAGACATAAAAACATAAAAGAAAACCAAACTGGACGCGGAAACTGCTATATCATTGAAAGCTATTGATCAGCTTGTTGATTTGTGGCAACAGCACGAATGTTTACACAATGTGTCATGTATAAAATCATTCCAAACACTATCATTGCAATTTCTTCCAGCATATTGTCCGCCATGCTTATCCTGAAGTCTCGCGAGATTTTGCAAGATTCCCTGTGTCAAAAATCTGTTCGTGTGTGGTGTTGTCTTTGTCACATCATGGCACACCACACACAATAGGAGCAAAACGGTTAAAAATAGGATTTTTTATCCTCATGTTTGTGGTCTATGACATTTTGAAAATCGTATATAATGTAAAAAATCTTTTGGTGTGTACCCAGCATTGTCAAACATACCTGAACAAGCTAATCAATGTCTGAAGGGATACTAGAAAGTTACAGGCAGGCGAGTTTTAATTAGGGTGGGAGCTAAACTCTGCAGGGCTTTGGCTCTCCTGGACCAGAGTTCAACACCCCTAATGTACAGGAAGTCAACTAATTTTTTAATCGCATAACAAATAAAGCATATTTTACATGTATTCCTTGGTCTTCAAACTGCTGATGTTTAATGGACAAGTGCTGGACAGTCACTGCAGTGGACAGGGGAAATCTGATGTAATGAAGTGAATTTGGAGTTAAAACGTTATTAAATGTGGTATTTTCACATGCTCTCAGATGGAGCAGCAGAGCTGTAGTTCACTGAAAAGACACACAAACAGCTGTCATTATAGCAAACGATTCCGTCGATTTCATAATCCTACAATTATATCACCTGCAATTATGAACAGAATTTTGCATAGCTTGTCAGAGAACTACGCTCTGTATAGTAAGTGCTGTTCCACCTGAAAGCAGGTGATGAAGATTTACTGCTAATCACAGAACCAGCTTTACTGACTAAATGCGATTAATCGTGCAGCCCTAACCACCAAGTACAAAAATGGTCCAGGAAAGCTCTTTGCATGCTGAGATCATCAAAACCCACATGGAAAGAACCTATATGTAGATATATGTGCATATATGAAACCTATATGCAGTGTATATGCACATATATGGTAATATACTGTATATGCTGCATATATGCGTATATATGCCACATATAGGCAAAATTTGTTGGTGTTATATCTTTTACTTGGCTGTTAAAAGTTGCCCTGAGAAAATACAGGATGAAACAAAAACTGTCCGTCTTCATTTTAGGCTGGAATGCAACAAAATGTGATTATTTTAAAGGTGGGGTGAATCTTTTCTGTTCCCACTGTAGATCCTATTAGTTTTAAATTGGGATAAAATCAGGAATAAGCAGATTTATATTGTTGTTCATGCAGATGTTGTTTCTGACAGGGCAGTGGTGTGAAATGGATGAGGATCACTGTAAAAAGGCACAGGAGTTTTGTTTACAAATCCATTTAAATACTTTTATGACAATACACAATAATATGAATACACAATGAGATATGATGTATGTATATATGTATGTTAAAAATATATAAATTAATTAGAACCTACTGTTTATTCATTGATGTGACAATGTTGTGTTGTCTTAAACGTTTTTCTTTACCCAGACTTGAACTTCTATGTTTATAATGGACGACATGCATTTATATTGTAAGATTTCTTCACACTAAAATAAGGCTTGACACACAATAGCGTGCAATACTATATGCAATCAAACCAAATCAACAACAATATACCAAAAACTAAACTAGATCCACTCATAATATAGCCCAATTCAAAATAAGGTAATGTGACCTGACCTAAATATCAAACTAGATCATGACCAAAGAGATGACAAAACTGTGAAAACTCACCCGATCAGTCAGGTACAAGTGCAATAAATAGATGATGAATAATAGGCCCAAATAACTAATTAAAACAAGAACTACAGGAAGATGAAAAAAAAAAAAAACATGAAATACAAAAAGGCTTTCATAATAGTAGTGTGGAACAACATAAGACATATCAAAATAAAAGTAACTCAAAAAAGGTACAAAACAGTCTTTTACTTTAATTTTTTTTAGTGCAAATCAAGCAAATTAGATTTAATCATTGCACACTTCCCACACTCTCTAGTGCTGCATGAACACACGTTACTCATCAAAAATCAGCACTCTTAAATTCAAATCAGGTTCCTTCAAATAGCTATATAAAAAACAAATCACGCCCATTTAATCCATTCTTGCAGTGTTTTTATGCCATGCCAAATGACTTGAGGCAATTCTTCAATGCAATTTGGCAGAAAGGTGCTGGACATTGATGCTGGAGCTTGGTGTGAAATGATTGGTCTCACTAAAAAATTACTTGCTGATGAACAAGGGGAGGAAATGAAAGATACTTAAATGGTGTTTGGCAGGATGAGTGAAGGGTATAATGGGTGAATGGGCTGATCTGGGCAGCTCTCAGATGCATAAGTGGCCTCTCAGTGGCACAAGCACATGGTGAGAAATACATCTCCATCCACAAGCTGAACTCACCAGTGTTTCTCCTACCATGACTACTTAGTTTCTGCTGAAAAGTTATTTAATAATAATATAATAATTTTAGCAGTTTTAACAAAGTCTAAAGTTAAATAAAACACATAAATATAGTAAGTGGGTGGATATTATTTCTTAATATGAAATTGTAACTGTCAACTCTGAGCCAGAAATGTTCAATAAATCCTGATTACATTGCTTTTATATGAATAAATTACATACTCGTCTGGTATTTCAAGAGTTATTTCTGTGCCAATAACATCAAGACGCTGCAAAAATAATAAAATGTAAAAAAAAAAGAGAGAAAAACATTTCTAAGCAGGTTTCACAGATATTCCGATCTATGCCAATGATTTGACAAACAGATAGTCCCACCCCAGATTCACCCCGTTAGTTGAGACAATACCTTGTCAGTTGCCTAGTCACCTTTATTGTACACTTTTCAGGAGATCAACCTAAAAATACCATGCTTATAGTCATATATTACATTTGGATAGATATTTTACCATCAACAAAGTACACACTTCACCTTTAGAACTTATTGCTGTTCTACATGACTGAAAATGCTTCCCTTTCTAATAGATTTGCCTCCTCCTCAAGCAAAAAGATGCTTTCCAAAATGAAAGTGATCAAATCTGTTCTTTTATTCTATTATTTAGATTGTAGAATTGATGCAGGAACAGTACGCCTCAGTGATAATATGACCCATTTGTGGTGTGGGAATCCGGCCGTCCTCCATATTTAATGAGCCAGCAGAGTTTCCCAGCACAAAAGTGTTGTGCCAAGCAGATGGAACAAAGCTATGACTGAACCCTCCTAAAGTTATCGCCTACCAAATGGCAAAGCTAATGAATTCTCGTGACACCATCAGGCCGTTCCATACCATCCTCAATATGCGAACCACAGCAATGTGGAAGGAATTAGCCAAAGTGCTAAACAGCTTTCTCATTTAAGCTGTGGACTGACTAAAAATTTACTCTGAGGTTGTTAAATACATTGTATAACCTCCCTTAAATAGTAAAATATGATCACTTTCCACTTGCTCTTGGCTGCTGATCCTTGTGGCACGTAGCACAATGTGAAAAATAAAGTCTGATGGGGTCTATAGCACATTGCGATGAGCTTTCCCTGTGTGCTCTTCTGAGACGTGGATATAAAAGCGTGATGGTCCACAGCTGCGGCTCAGACAGAAGACCACAGCAATTGGCACTCTCTGTTCATTTCCCGGACATATACTGAGGATGCTACACTCAGTTTAACATTCTTGGCAAGTTTCATCTAGTTTTGCCACCATGGCCTTCTCTCACTTCTATTTTATCTGCCACTGAAATGCCAGACTGTTCACCATATCGTCCCCTAAATGAGCTTTCTGTACCCTGTGACACGGCAGTTCTAGTCTGCTGCTTCCGTCTACCTGAACACAGCAGAAGTTGGACAATTGGCAAAATTGGTGTTCTTTCCATGGCTCTGCTTCATCTACCCTCTGATATCAGATGTGAATGTCTCTCTGGACTGAATATATTCACCTACCCAGTTGGACTATACAATTGTAACACCTATAGAATTTTGTGTTTGATTTAGGCCTTGTCCACACGGACACGGGTATTTTTATAACCGTGACTTTTTTTACGCGGTTCGGCCTTTCGTCCACACGAAAACGCAGTTTCAGGGCACCGAAACCGAACGTTTTTGAAAACTACGGCCAGGGTGAGCATTTTCAGAAACGCCGGTTGCAGTGTTGTCGTGTGGACAGTATAACCGGGGTTTTTGCCTTGCGACGTCAGAGTGTGCGCCGTTATCCGCTGTGTTTGACGTCAGATTGTGCGCCGCTGACTGCTTCTGATTGGCCAAGGTGACTTTACAATTTGGGTTATATCGCCGCCTGCTGGTGTGGCATGCTCTTGACAGCGCTTGATAGCATGTTTTTGCGTTTTTTATGTGGATGGGATTTTTTTTTTAAACGCAGGAGGAAAAACTCCTCAATTTCCTCCTCCTCGCAGGAGGAAAAACTAGGCCTCAATTTGTTCCCACATGTTCCATTGCCCTAGATTCTATCTCTCTTTGATTGTGTCATGTTGGTCAGGTGCATCAGATCATTATCGTCAATTATTCCCTATATTAGTTCCTGTCTATTGTGTTCTAGGTTGTCTGGTATAGTGAATGTATACATGTGTTCCGGCCTTTCTCTCTGTGGATTATTAAAGACTTTGTATTATTTTCTTCATCTTCGTTTGTTCCTTAGTGCACCAAACCGTGTCAGAATACCGGACCTAAAAGTTAAAGTAGCAGTGTCCCTCCTCTCTGTCTTGTTTCTGGTTTTAACCAGTCTTTATTTTTTGGTATGGATTATTTAAAGGATCTTCCCCTCCTGAAACATGGTAATCACCCCGATGTCCAACTACTACTATTGGAGCATGAGGAGATGCCTCTTGAAGGTCCACTCTGTGATCTTCACGGAGATCGCCAACAACTCCACAACAACTCTGCACATTCTTCCTGGCGAGCCTCAACAAAGAGTGCAGACTGCGGCTGTCCACTGGTGGACCTCCGGAATCATTTGCCACCATTGTTGAGTGGGTGCTGGTAAGCAACAAATCCCAAATAACCATCTCACCATTACAATTTCAGATCCAGAGCCCAGCCCACCATCTTCCCGCTGCACGGACATTTCACCAAGGTTGAAGGTGAGCAGCACTTTGTGGATCATAAATGTGGACAGACATGCCCCCTCTTCTTCGGTCCTCAAATTAACTCTGTCAGCCCTATCTGCAGGTCACTATCTGCCTGCTTGGAACTTTATCTGTCTGGATTTCCCTTTCTTGTCGACACCGCTGTCAACTGTCAGCCCTTCTGCTCACCCTCAGCCCACCATCTCTGTGGTGATTTGCCGCAATCTGCCAGTCACCATTGGTGTTGTGGCTGGTGGATCCCTTGTCCCGGCTCCAGCCTCTGAGCCCCGGACTTCCACCTCGGCCTTTAACCCAGCGACTCAACCATGTCTCCTAAGCTCTCTCCATCTCGGACTGTCAGTCCGGTGTCGCCCTGGCTTATTGGCTCTCCATCTCTGCCCTTCATGCTCTTGCTCCGCCGCCATTGGTTGGTCTCCTTGAGTTGTCGGCCCTTCCTCCACTGTGGCTCCTCCCTTCACTGGCTCCAACATGGGCCTCTATCTTGGCTGTGACCTGGGTCTCACCTGGCTCCTGCTCCGGATCCCACATGCCTGGCAGCCCTTTGCTTTCCCCTGTCACCATCCCACATCCACTCCTAAGCCCTTCTCAGTCTCTCCCTTTGTCTCCACAGTGCGAAGACGCTCGTTCCGGGATGGGGGCGAACTATAACACCTAATAGACTTGTGTTTGTTTTCATTTGTTCCCTCATGTTCCATTGACCTCCCTATTAACACATGGGAATAGGTTTTTTTCATCTGTCCTAGTTCATTTCCAGAACTTTAAGATTCTGGCCCTGTTTACTCCTGGTACTAACTATTTTTATTTTATTTTTCTCAATCTGATCACAGACAACGCTAAATACAGGTGTAAATGTGTTCTGAAAGGTTTGCACACTTTTAGACAATATGCCACAAAAGAAATACAGGCATTCAGGATTGGAACTATCACATAGATTCACATCCAAACCGTCTTGGCCAAACAGTCATCACTAAAGTTGTGTCAATAAAAAACACAGTTGTGTGCAATTGTTTGATTCAGGCAGGATTAAATATGACAATTAATGGAAAATCTCTGGGAAAAACTAATTCTAATTTGGTTGGTGTACATTTACCCAAATACCAATATTCTCATAAAAAAGTTTATATATAAAAAGTGTCAATGCTCCTTTCACACATTGTACTTAAAGAAGTGATGTATGGAAATGAGATGTGAAGTGTATGCCACTCATGCTTGATGGAGGCTCCAGGAGCAAAGCTGAGGCATGTATGAACGCTGTGTGAAGAACACACATCTAAAGCGCTCAAGAAGATTTTTTTTAATACATTTAGTTAATATTTCAAGGCACGACTTCCCAATACCTGTTTATGAGGCTCACAATGCCTGCAAGCCGCCTTCTGCTTTAGACATACCTAGTATTTTAATTACTGATTAAATAGAGTATAATGGCACATTTGATTCTAAATAGGTTCAAAATCTTGTTGAAATATCTTTCAATTAAAAAAAAAAATGGACATACATTCCTATATGTCTATGTGTTTATTCTTTATTCATCAAGGTCTTTTTTATGTTATGGTGATTGTAAGGAACTAGTCTAGACGTCTGATTGTCCTTGAAGTCTTCAATGTTAAAATACTTTCTCCTAATTACTGACTTAATATGCAGCAAGCCATATATTGGTTGATTCAAGTGTGAAAACTATTTCTCTATGGTGCTATCAAAATATTGAACTGTTTAAGTATTTTGACCAGCCCGACATAGCAACAATGAGTCAGCCAATGGCATGAGTCTGGGGGCGTGGTTATCAGTTGGTTCAACTAATGGCAGATGAGGGAGTGTTTAAGAAACCTGTCTGAAAACAAACACCTCACATTTAAACAGTACAATACGGAGACCCATTACCCCATTGGTATTGGCTATCACATCTTTTCTCTTCATTACTTGCTAATATGAATCCTAGTCAAAACCCATTTCTTTCACTTTTTCTCAAACTCTTTTTGTCTCTTCTCTTCCATCTATTTTTAGTCCATCGTTTATTCTGCCTGCCCTTTTTATTCTTTCCCGTTTTTTTATTTTATTTTTAACACTGCATGGCAATCAATTCTCAAGTCAAAGGAGGGCTGTTCATTCCCCTTTGCCCGGTGAGGAAATCCATTGGTCTGTCAGTTAAAAGAGTGGCATACATGTTCTCTCCAGCTGTCTATCCCATTGCTAACTTATAATTGCATGTCCCACCTGGATACCTTTACATTTAATACCTGAGTTCAAGTCAATTAAAGGACAGATGGAAGGTATTATCTGTGCTTTAACATTAACCCTGTTCATAAAGGCTATCTTAAGTTATTTAGAGATAAAGTTAGCTTGGGTTACACTTGTGAACAAAGAATTCTGACCGGTTTTGGGAAATGGATCAAATGATTCATTGAATAAGATCTGACTTGAGAACAATTAATTCATATATGTGACTACTTTTCAACATGAACTCTCATGAGTGTGCAGAGGAGATCTAGGATGGATGTAAATATAAAACTTCCCTGAAGTTGTGAACAACTAGAACTGTCAATAGAAAAATTAGAGAAATGTAGAGAAAAGTTTGTATAGCGCCAAAGTACTGAACATAGCATTGTGCTGTAACGTCTGCTTGCTTGTGTATATTTGTTTTTAACTCACATGCACTCCGCACTTTTTTTTTACACAATGCAATATATATATATATATATATATATATATATATATATATATATATATAATTCTAGACTTTTCCAGTCTGCATTTGATTCCGTGTGCAGCTAGCTACTTTTTTTGTTAGGTTTCAATAAAAAATTTACATTTCATTGGTAGAAAGAGTGTAAATATTTTAGAACATTTAGTTTATGGAATTATGGAATTTAATTATTGTTGCACTTATTTTAATTATTTGAATATATATCCGCTCATTCACTCATTCATTCACTCAGTCATTACAAGTAGTACTGGAAATATTTTATTTTAAATAAAATAAAAATAGATTAAAGAAGAGACAATGTTCATGTTTTCATCAATATTCGGTTTTCATAAACTCTAATGTCTTTGGTTAAGAAGTTAGAAAAATATTGGCAAAACAGGAAAGAGAAAATTACAACACCTGTGCCAAATCCACGCAGCGCTGCACAGATGACTTTTACCTGAAAATGTAATAAACAGGAACACAGCATGTGTAAACCTCATTAATCTGATAACAGCAGAGACTAAACATGGCCATCCAAATTAATCCCATGTTACCTAACATCATAACCCATCTGCTAGAGTCAGAATCATAACGCTGTCTCCTCTTGGCTGGACCTGTGCACATAATTGCCATTAGTGGAAGCTGGGGATCTAAATGTTTAATAGTGCATTAGAGTCCCCATCAACCTTGCGGATGTGCTGAGAAAGACACTTTCCCTTCAGGCAGGCTTCAGGGGTGAAAGCAAGGGATGTCTGGAGTGAACCTGTGGAAAATTTGTATTAAAATGTCGATACTGAGGTGACCAGTGCTCTGTCTTTTTTAACTCTTTTGCTCTCCGAAGTACCTTGAAAACTTCTTGGGTCCAGATGGAAAAATGGGAAAAGTCTTCTCTTGTAATACAATATTAAGGCAGCTCTGAACCCTCTGTGAACCGATATATATGAAGGTATTTTTTATTATGGATGCTGAACATTGGATTATATTCTATGCTTACTCATTGGTAAGGCTGTCTATAGAGCTTTGATGCGACAATTAAATATTCTGGAATTTAGTCATTACAAAATGTAAACATACATTTTAGCATTTAAATGCACCACCATATTTTATTCATTAACCTAAAAGAAAATGAATAACATTTATAAAAAATAAATAAATAAATAAAATAGTCAGGGATATTTATAACCCATTCTTTAAAGGAATAGCCCACCCAAAACTGAACATTTAATCATAATTGTGAGTGTGCAACCCACCATGTTACATGCATTAAAAGTGAAGCACTGAAAATAGTCAAGCACTATTTTCAGTTAATAATGACTTTAGTTTGTTCTTCACATAAAAGCTCTTATATGGCTTCACTGAGTTTGAATATAGTGTACATATTCATATGGATTAATTTTATGATGCTTTACGGTGCTTTTTGGAACTTCTATGATGTTAAAAAGAGCAGCTCGGACATTCTATTTAATATCTTCATTTGTGTTTCACTGGAATTTGGAACGGCATGAGGAAAAGTAAATGATGATAGAACTTTTAGGTGAAATGTCCTTTTACAGTTTTTCTCGATTGCTTAAGCACATTTCTTGAAACTATGCCTCATATTCTCAAAACAGTTAACACAAATCCATAAATGCTAGTGATTTCTAAATAACAACATGGTGTAAGCACTGAGAAATGTAGGGATTTGTGTGTAGAGTTTTGCAGTAAGAGTTCACCAAATCTGACTCATGTGTTAAAACAGGGGAATAGTGTTTATAGTTCAGCTAAATTGGTGTGCTCTCTGAAAAATGACGTTATGGTCTTGAATTTTTTTTTTAAAGCCTGCTTATAATGTTTAAGCAATAGAGAAAAACTGTAACAAAGAACCATTTTAAAGAACGATTTGTTAAAACGGTTCCATTTACACATGAAAACATAAATGCATCTACATAAACAAATATAAATCTGACCTTTTAGTTCCTGTGCTACACAGTATGCAAATTCAACGAGTTCACATCACTGAAAGCAAAATATATGTTCAGCATTTTATTTATCATTAGCTGATTTCAAGATCAGAGACCGCAACAGCACTGTTGAAACATGGTAGTGTTAACCCCTTATAATGAAGACGACTGTTTTTTGAACATGATGATGCTGCAGAATGAGGATGCAGTGATTTTAATTTGTGGCAGTTTGCACATGCTTGCTGAGGAAAGATGCTCATCTATGTGGATACTGCATGTTGCAGTAGCTCTGTGGTATCTGGCTACCGGGATTCAATATACTCTCAAACCTTGTTTGCCATTTTTGGGAGACGCAATAAAATATGAAGCTTCAACTAGATGCATTTGCATTTGTCCATTTGCATCTGGAATGCATCTCAAACCATCTCCTTAAAGTAGTTTGAGCAATTGGATTGCAATCTACCTTAAATGCATTTTCGAGGTCATTTACACCTGGCCTTTTTGTGATTGGATAGCTATCCTATCAAAGAAACCACATAAAGTTTCCGAGTCTAAATAGCCGAACCTCATTCTATATCTGAAGACTGGAGTCTCTTTCAAGAATTCCCAATGGTATGTCCTGAAATCCTGATTGTGAGAAATAGTGAACAAAAGAGAGCGAGCACAACAGCACAGGGTAATTCCTTGTATTATTGCAGTGAAACACACACTCTGCTGTTATTACAGCTTTGCAGCACCAAAGCAGTATACTTTAAGAATACTTTAAATGGGCTCCATTATATACACGAGACTGAAACAAGACTCCTAAAATGGCCACTTCTGACATCTCAGCCAGGATCTTGACCTTTAAGATTGGAGCACAAATGTGTTGTTTGAAACATAAAGCACTGAGCTTATGGGTTTCTGCTCAGAAAGGTTTTGGATCTGTAAAGTGTGAGGAGCTGGTGAATGATCTGAGTATATGAGGATTAATGTCTTTAATTAAAGAGCTAATAATCACGTAATCCTTCTCTAGGACATTCGACTGACCTCTCAATAGGGCGAATGTTCACATTTAATATTATGGTCAGAAAGCACGTACTGTCCAACAGCAATAGGTCCCAACAGCAATTTCAAAGAATAGCCTACAAGCCTTTCAGTTTTATGCAATTTTCTTAAACAATGCGGTAACATTCAAATAGGTTTAAGACAAAGATATTATTTAATATCGCTGCATCAGTCTGCCGACATCAGGTTGAAAAATCAATATCGCTTTTTGGAGCTGATGATTATAAAATGGGGGTAACAATCTTTAATGATCTACAGCTGGGTTTTTCCAATGAGCCATAAGGGTTTGATAGGGGACTGGACAGTTGAGAGAAATATAGTAATATAGTGAAAAAATAAAATAATAATAATAATAAAATTAAATGAATGTACATTTTAATATATAAAACTAAATTCGTACAGACTTAATATAAAACTAATTTAAATTTATAATTAATATAAAATATATTTAAATTGTTCAGAAATCAAATCAAAGGTTAAAAAAGTATATATGTTTTCAGGTAATATTTTGCACCTTTATAATATTTTATAGTAACATTTATAGCATATTATTACTCTGTAAATTACTTTGTAAATAAATATCTGCCTTTATCAGCCTATATTTTTGAGACGGGAAAGTAACTCACAAGAGGATCATCATGCATTATTTAGGGGTCTTTGGCATCAAAAAGTTTGAAAACCCTTGATCTACTGTATCTAGTCATCCAATTACTCATTGTTGGCAATGTCTTCAAAACTATAAAGAAATTAAATCTCAAGAGGACATAATGTTTTGCCACCCAGCTGGTCATTTCACCTGACAAATGTCTTTAATGGCTCTTCCTGTAATGTTGAATTTGATTTCTTGGTTGTTACTAAACCTTAAGTCACATTAAACCAAGAAGAAATCTCACATGGAATCTAACAGAGGTTTAAAGTAGCCTTAACTCAGCTTAAATGCCATGTGTAGAATCATGCACATTATTTTCAATGTGACTTGTGGCTTATGTTTGTAGCTCTCTCGTTGCTTCAGGCAACACAGTCAAGCTTATTGACTGAGGCAGCCTACCTGTGGCCTTATGTCTGCCTTCCCTGTGGCTATCAAAATGCGAAGACAGATACCAGAGCTGCAGTTTTACTGGCCTGCAGGACCAGAATATCCTGTAGCTAATTAAGTGACAAATAGCAGCCACAGAAAGCCGGGGGCTAGAAGGTCGTTCCCAGTGGACAGACATATTCTGATCATTTGCCATATTATAATAATGAGATGCCAGACTTATCATTCACACTTGACGTGACATAATCCATTAACGGGGGAAAACATGACGCGTGTGTGTGCGGTAGGACATAGTGTCCAGCTGCCTGTTATGCACATTTAGCTTGCTGCTGGTGTCCTCTCACTTCAGGAAGGTTAAATGATATAAATCTTTGCTGCTTTTCCAAGCCCCAAAAAGATGTTCAGAGGTGAGCTATAGCCTGAAGGCTGAAATGACCAACTGCACATTCATGCCTGTTCAAGTCTCTTGAGATTTGAATTACAGTTTTTACGAACCAAATTAGATGACTCACTTCCTTTTTATTTTTAAAGATTTTCACAGTGTAAATTTTCTGAAAAAAAAAAAGTGCAGTTATGTTCAACATACATTCTCTTATACAATTCCAGTCTTAAAGGCAGGGCAGATGATTTGGTTCAAAAACAGTTTTTCTTACGCTGGTTGAAAGTCTCTTCATATCCCGATAGGAATCATTAAGTTAATTGGTCTAAATGTATTTATATGTATTTACAGTATATCGTCTATGGAAGGTGTAGGACCATAAAATGTTCATACCATCACATATCTCGATCTGAAAGCTATGATAGGCTGTCCTACTAAGATACATCATCAGCACATTCCATTCCATTATTGCAGAGTGAGCGAGAATGGAAGGCATTATTATTGCAATATTACTCTATGCGCTTTGTATTGTAATGTTTTCTCAACGGTGAATGAAACATGAGGTAATCTGACAGCATTCATTTGTTGAAGCATCATCTTTGTCTCAGATAATTTTCTTAAAATCTGGAAAAAAAAATTCTGTTGGTTCTTCTTGACATTACAGAATTTTGACTGCGACCTTTGTCATCTTTAACATAATTTTCTGGAGTTTTATTGAGAATTTCATTTTTATTAAGACTTCAGAGACACCAAATTTGAGATTTCTGGGGTCTTTGTTCGAATGGATGGATGGATGGAATTTTCCAGATATGGAAAACCTTATGTAACCTAAGACTTTTAATGATGTGGTGATTTTTACAATGATGAAACATACTTCTTTTTCTATTTTTGTTCTCAAATATTAGGTAAGGATTTTGACATAATTGTGTTTAGTTTGTGAGTGAATCACTCAATTGAGTTAATTATTATTAATGAATCGGTTTAACTGATTCACAATCACAGTAATCACAATCAACATGAAATGTCATTGAAATGTCATTGCAGTCCCAGCTCCTCTGAAGAGGAGTGTGATAAACTTAATGGTTTATTTTATTTGTTCATGATGGGTGACCAGCCAAAACATACATAACTATATGTTTAAACTACTCACAAGCTGATCTGGTTTAGCTGCACTGTTAATTATTTCCCTGTTAAATAACATGAAGTTACTGGCAGCAGGGTTACCATTATTTTCCTGTTATTTTAACAGTTAATTCATGTTCATGTTTTTTTTACAGTGCACTCCCCGTAATGTTTTTCAACAGGAATTTACTGTGAATCACAGAAAAAACAGGAAACAACTGGCAGCAGTGTTACCATTATTTTCCTGTTAAATTACCATTTATTTGTTTTCATTAAATATTGCTTATTTTTAGCATTGTAAAGTGTACCACTGATTGTAGACATATTCTAGCTTGAGTTAATACAAGAATAGGCATAATCCATCAAATAACACTTAAGTGAAAGAAAAATATATATTTTTTTATTGTAATACAAACACTGAAAGATAAATACTTACAAATGTAGGCACACATGGATCAGACCAATTACAGACATATAATGTATATCATGTTCATTGCTGACATCTGTGGTCTTTGGATGGAAAATAACTGTGTCTGTCTTAAACTAGTAAAGACACTTGCGTTTGGCTTTGCACTGCAAGATAGGGCCCTAAACCTCAACAATTTAAGGGTTAGTTCACCGAAAAATGAAAATTGTCATTAATGACTTACCCTCATGTCGTTCCAAACCCGTGAGACCTCCATTCATCTTTGGAACACAGTTTAAGATATTTTAGATTTAGTCCGAGAGCTCTCAGTCCCTCCATTGAAGCTGTGTGAACGGTATACTGTCCATGTCCAGAAAGGTAAGAAAAACATCATCAAAGTAGTCCATGTGACATCAGAGGGTCAGTTAGAATTTCCGGGTCTGTTGTGAGTGCGTTCACAACGCTGCTGACGTGTGACACTTCCGACGTGTTTTCTGGTGCGCCCAATAACAAAGAAAACACGTCAGCAGTGTTGTGAATGCACCAAAGCCATGATTTCCTTACAGACTGGGAGGCAGACGGGCTGCCCTCAATTCCAGATAGCCTGATGATTGATAGACAGTTGCTGCTGACTTCAGTGGTGGAGGATGGAATGATTTCAAAATTTACTGTGATCACTTTACTCTCTAAAGATGACAAAAAATATGAGATGGGTCATGTGAACTTAATTGAAGGCATCAACAAAATATAACAACTGCAGAATCCTCTCCTCCCCCAGAAAATCAATCCAGATCCAAATCTGAGTAATGTTTTTAAATTGTGAAATATACATTGGTTATGAACTTCTGCAAGCCATAATGTAATGGAAAAGTACTGTAAGCAAGCTTACCTATTTGGAATACTTCCAAAAGTTGTCGTCGTCTAACAAGAGGCAGTAAGTCTGCAAAGTCGTCCTCTTTTACATATCTGAGTTCTTGTGTTGATGTAAAGCCGCCAGCATTAACAATCCTATCAATTGTAGTGTTGTGGATAGATTCTGAAATATTCGGCAGTGCCCTTGGCACAATCTCCATCATTTTATCCAGAAAAGTGGGCATTGATGTATATTGAGAAGAAAGAAAATAAAAATTACTGTCATATCAGACAATGTGTACTCTTGTAACATCAAAAAAAGTCTTATAGTCCATTAGGATTCAGCCAATGAACGAGCTATTGAGAGAAAATATAAGTTGTCCGTCATTTAAGTTGGTAAACATGCTACAGTACATAATTTTGGGGTGTTTTGGGGGGTGTCGGGAGAGAGGCAAAATATTCAAAACAGCAACCCAAAATGACAGTAAAATAGCCTGTCTACCAATAAGAGGGATAGAAATTCCAACAACAAATTTGCTCCAGCATCGTGACTGTACACTGAAAGAAAGGAATGATGTGGTACAATTACTGCCATGTCGGAGAATGTGTATGCTGGTAAAGGATAATAATCAATAAGGTCATCTTGCTTAACACAGCAGTAACATCCCTGCACTGGAGTAAAGCCATAAATACCGACATCATGAAGAAACACAGTCCTACATTTTTCAGTATGAAAATATACTGTTGAATGATTCTGTATCAGTATAATGACAATCTTTCCCATGACAAGACCCTCAGAGTTCTCATCTTTTGACACAAGCATGTTTTTCTAGTATTTTGTGCTTTTGACAAAATGGCAGTGTATTGTGAGGGCCAAAATCATAGTTTGAAACAGATTCCCTGATGTAGTCATTGAAGTCCTCAAGAAAAAACTCAGTTGCCTTTTCTGCTACAACAACAGGTGCAAAGAGACTACCAGCCTGCAGATAAGCCTGGAAAAGCTGATGCCTCTCTGAAAGAGTTACGCCGCCTTCACACTGGCAGTTGAAATCAGCTCCGTAATACGCAATACTCCCCCAGTGGACGTCGTACTACACCGCTGAAAAGCTTCGGAAGAGAGTAGAACAAAAATGGCGGAGAGATTAGAACGATTGATATTGTCTGTATCTGAATGTGCAGTACTCTATGATCTCTCTGATGAGGGTTATAAAGACATCAGGAAGGCTGCTGCGTGGAGGAAAGTTGCCCAGGACGTTGACATGTCAGGTCAGCTAAATGTAATATAACGTTAGTGGTATATGAGGCTGCAACAACCCTGCACTCGAGCGAGAGAGACCGAGTGTGTCCGAGAGCGGGGGCCACAAAATTTAATTATTCATTTTAATTGTATTAACTGCCCTTATAATGTTAGAAAATCATGAAAATAAAAAAATGACATGACAACTTATCGTTATAAAATCATTATTTATTTTATTAAAAGTTAAGAATTCAGGTTTGTTTATCAGTACCATAGCAACGGCAACTTCCGCTGGAATTGTCGGATAGGAACCGTCCGTAGCCTTTCGCAAGAGTTCAATATTTTGAACGCATCCGGATGACCAACGGACACGATTTTTTTCGCACCGCACTCGTTCAGACCCGGTTCGTATCCATTCGCATGCGGTCTGTGAATCTCCATAGGAAATGAATGACTTCCGGTCGTTTCGTAGCCGTATCGGAGCTGATTTCAACTGCCAGTGTGAAGGCGGCGTTAAGCAGAGGTTTTTAAAGTTGTGGAGCTTTCTGGAGCACTGCTTAAAGTAAGTGTGCTTGCTTTCAAATCGCAGTGTCCATAACCTAATTAGTGGACTAAAACACATTATGAGCTCAGGGTAGTGAGAAACATAATGGTGCTTAGGCTTCAGTTTGTGATTTGGGAAAGCCTGGCTCCTGAAACACAAATACTCATCAATGAGGACCCTCCGATACGCTATCTGTCCAGCTGAAATGGCTGGAGCACAAATGAGAGAGACCATTTCTTTCAGTTGTAAGACAAGTTGCCAAACTTTGTTTTCACTTGGGGACTGAATTTTCTCTCCAATCAGTAGTGGTAATAACCTGAGCAGGCACCAGTTTTGTACAGCATGGCCACTGAGTTTTTCATTTTCTGGGTTAACCTCACATGGTTTGTCATTAGCATCATTGCTGAGATATTTAAACCGATTAATTCTTCGATTTAATTCAAGGTATGTAAACTGTTTGTCTACCTTGAACAGATGCTGAATGTATATAATGAGAGGTCAGCGGACACAATGCCTTCAAACAAATCATGTCCAATACATGGTGGCAATCCAGGTTGACATACATGAAAATAGGATAACTCATTGAACAAGGAGTCAAATTTGATACCTCCACTATGGGCTAACCCCCCTTCAATTCTCTGCACATGTTCTCTGTATGACTGTACTGTGCGAGTAGCGGCCCTACTGAGTGGATCTGCATGGAATTTCTCTCTCTCCATTTCACAATATCTGCAGAAATGGATTCTTGTGCTGAAATTCTCAAGGAATCCGCCAATGTTATGTGACCCCAAGTTGTCTCCACAAATAGCATGCAGTATTCCTTTACAGACTTGTCCATCTGGTAAAACTATACCACTTTTCTCAAGTTCTTTCAGATCTTTAACCAAGCGACCCAAGACTAAATCCTGGCCAAAATGTTGGAAGTCTTTCTCTTTGCAGAGAAGAACTAATTGCATTTGATCAGTGTTTGACCTATTGTACGGTAAAAGGTCTGCCAGAGAAAGATACACAGCAAGTACTTTGTGCTTTTTTTTACCTGACCCACGTGGGTTTACCACCTCGAAAGCATCTTGATATAAGATCAAGCCTAACGACCCATCCAATTTAGAAAATAACTGAGACTGGCTGAGATCATGTATTGACTGCATATCTTCAATGATAGTCTGAATGGTGGAGGCCGGAAGCAGTAACTTTGCCTGTAGTTTAAGATAAAACAGAGCAAGATTCCTCAAAAAAAGTGAATCTTCAATATTTTCTGGGCTAAACTCCAAATGGTCTGCATTGTCAGCAGCATCAGTCTCCACATCACACTGTGAATCACTGTCTCCATGAGGACCACTAGATCCACTTACACCAGCCAGACTGATAACAGAATCCATTAAATTGCCCTCTTCACTTCTTTTATGTTTTCTTGACAAATGAGATGTAAATGTAGAAACCACCGTAAATGTTTTATCACATTGCTTGAAGGGACAAACAATAGTTCATCCTTCTTTGATGTGCACCTTAAAATGAGAATAAAACTCAGTCAAGGAGTCACATTTGGCACGACAGGAGGAAACATGACATGTAAGATCCACTAGCCTAATCGATCTGGGCTGAACAATACTATCATTATGATGTCTGTAAATATGTCCCTTCAGACCAGCACATTTTTTAAATGTCCTTTGGCAATTAGGAATACAGCACTGCAGTACTAAATTGGGTATGTTGCTGTGAATTTTTATGTGCCTCACATATGCCACAGAGGTGGCTGACTGTTGTCCACAAATTTGGCAAGAAAACATAATGCCAGCCAATTAGACTTATTGATAGATTAGCAGTAAATTGCTAGATTAAAGCAAGTAAGAAACCATTCAAATTTCCACCTGGTTCTGAGATATAAATCCTGGGATATCATCTTGAACAGCAGTGTGATCAGGGATGGTCCCCTGCATCTGCATCTGTAATAATAATAATAAAAAAATAGAAATAATAATTATATATCTATATATACATACACAAATGTAAATGTAAAACACAAAATAGGGTGCACTAGGCCAATGCAATTATAAGAGAATAGCTGTTCACAGCTAGATACTGCACTAGCCCGACCAGTTGCGTTACTGTTTTTGCTGGATTTACATCATTGGTAGCCTAAAACCTGTACATAAAATAGTCACACCAGCATGTCTGGTAGCCCAAACAGCTATAATACATCACAGACGAGCAACTGACATGAATTCATTAAATACAGTCTTAGACCAACTATCTACAGTAGCATCATAACCAGCCATCAGTAAATAGATTTATGTTAGCCGTGTTATTTTCAGGATGGATCTGCTTTAACCAGACGTGCACATGGCAAGAAAGCGACACAAACTTGACCACGGGAATGATACTTAAATGTTATAGGCCTAACGTTAGCCTATTGTTTATAGATTTGGATCGTATACATAAATGGACATTAAAATATGCACATTGTTTCTAAAATTAATGGACCAACTATCGAAATGTTTCTAGCTTGAATCACCTTGACGTCATCTCATGTGGTGTAAGTCCGTGGCATTTAGTATACATCAACATCACTGATAGATGTTAAAATTGTGCATGATTTTATTTAATCTCACCTGATTATTGTGATTTTGGTCGATGTAACCACCACGATGTTCCGACATGGATCTCAGTGTTCGTTGCAGGTTCAAATGCCTTCTTCTACCCTGTAAAAACTAAAGGTTCCTGGAGGCACCTTTTGGGGTTCTTCACTTCGCCACACCGGCGGAACCCTCTGAAGAACCTCTAGGCACCCCTCTAAATGGGGGTGGTTCTCTGAGGAACTTTCAATGGTTCCTGGAGGAACCCTTTTATTATGATGGCCAGGAACCACCTAGGGTGCTTCAAGGCACCATTTCCCTTATTACAGTTCTTTAATATCCCCCCACCCCCTCCCCACCGGTTTATTTGTCCTGCTATTGACATTTTTTAATGATTTTAAAAAACAAACTGAAAAAATAAAACAAATGCATATAAAACATAGTTTATTGATAAACAACAACAATATCCAAAATCACCTTAAATAGTCAATACTTCACATCAAAATCCCATTCATGGAAACATCAGTGTTAATATTGCTATAAACAACAACAAAAAAGACATTTACACCGTGGTAAAATTATAAACAAATAAATGTGACTTAATTATCTTAGAACTTTAAAAAACATTTTATGTACCTAAAACAATGATATAAATTAATAAATTTAATTAAATTTTAGACACAATGCAATTAATAGTAACATTGTTTTTTTTCGCGCGCGTGAGCAAACAGCAGGAGCGCGAGGACGCCAAACTTCATGCATTTTCTTCTTCTTGACAACAGCTGAACAATAATTTAAGAATAATTTAAACTTATTTTATTAGGCAAATTAAAAAAAAATCTAAATATTACTATTGTACCGATTGTTATAATTAGAGTATTTTTTTTTTTTATTAAATTTCAGTCATATTTAGTTCAATAATATTTTTAATGTTTGCTTTAAAGTTTCAAGGTAAACTATCCACCTTCAAATGATTTAACATTTAGCCTATTTCAATAAAACTATTTTAAGTTATTGCAGTATTTAAGTTTAAGTCTGGAGGAAATTAATGAATAACAATAACAAACATGGTGTAGCCACTTGATGCCTGTTTGCTTGTATATTTTCCCAATTGCTGAGAACAGTGTTTTCAGAAATAATTGTAACATTTTATTTGGATATACTGGCTGTTTAGAAGATTTTGTATGTCCTTTTGCTATTTCATTTATTTATTTATTTATTTATTTATTTATTTATTTGTTTTGACAGAACAAGTGTGAAGAATTTTACAACCATTTAGGTTTTTGTTGTTGTTTTTTTCACATGGAAAGTGCCACAAAAGTCATTGTTACATCAGATATCTAAAAAGTAAATAATAATAATAATAATCAGTCAAATTTAATTTTTGTCACCAGGAACCATATTATGAGAAAAAGAGCTTTGAGGCACTTAAAATACATTTTAAGGTTCCTGGAGTACTCAAAAGGATACCTGAGGAACCATGCAAAAAAATGTATGAACATGCTATTTTAAATAGTGGCGCCAAATAAAGCTGCGCCTGTCAGCGTGCTGCGTGTCATACCCATATTTACACTGTGTTCAGAAAGAACAGGACACACACACACACACAAACACACATTGGGAGCGCAGTTCCTCAACTATAGGCCGTCTCACGTAAAATCCGGAGTGTTGGGTATTAATAGGCTAATAAAAGGATATTACACCCACGATAACAAACACAAATTTGCGCATGCACAGAAAACACCGCAAACTTTCTTATTTCTGTCTGTGGAATAGGCTATGCAAGATTATTCTTATATATATATATATATATATATATATATATATATATATATATATATATATATATATATTTTTTTTTTTTTTTATGTGGGAAGATAATGACAGCTCTAAATCCCAAAGAACACTTTGGCCGAATACATAGCATTTAAAATTACAAACCTTTTGATAGTGTTTGTATACATGTCCAGTATGTTTCAATATTGTCTATGCTATTTCTCTCCAGAAGAGAGAGAAAATGTCCTTGCACTATACTCTTTTTAAACTACAGTAGTTGCAAGAAAAAATTATTGAGCATAAAAAAATGAAGTGTACTTTTAGCCACTTGATGCCTGTTTGCTTGTATATATTCCCTATTGCTGAGAACAGTGTTTTCAGAAATAATTGTAACATTTTATTTGGATATACTGGCTGTTTAGAAGATTTTGTATGTCCTTTTGCTATTTTATTTATTTATTTATTTATTTATGTTTTGACAGAACAACCCACGATATTACACCCACGATAACAAACACAAATTTGCGCATGCACAGAAAACACCGCAAACTTTCTTATTTCTGTCTGTGGAATAGGCTATGCGAGATTATTCTTGATAACATTTGCAGTAGAGAAATCGGGTGTTCTAATCTTCATTCAGTAAATGCATACAATATTTAGCTTGTAATGGATTGCACCATCGACTATTGATTGAATCAGTCGTTTTTAGCAACTTAAAAAACTAAATGAACTTGCTAACTTCTCCACTGATAAATAATATATATATTTTTTTATAATACGCATAAAACTGCATATCGACATTTATCTCCAAACAGACCATCTTACTCTATCCGACATCTTTGTTTGAATTTTCGATTTTGCGGTTAAATAACAAAAATGAGGTGTTATTTAACAATGAGGTGTTAAATAACAAAAATGAGGTGTTATTTAACATATATTTCCTAAAATTAACAGTAAGGAGCAGTTATTAAAAATAACAGGTTAATCATGTTGAAATTTGGGTGTAAATTAACATAAACATTTAACAGTGTGGTTCCATCTTACATATTTAGGATATTCAGTATTAACAATAAGGTCATATAAATATGTTTCACCTGCATTTCCTGCATCCAAGCAAGTGGCTGTTTTTCAACTGATGTTCATGCTTTTGATTTTGGCTCTTGTTCAAATCTTACAGCATAGATTAGTATCAGTTTCTCCATATGATCTTTAACTGAAGAGGTTGTTACTCCTGCTGGTGGCCCAAAAAAATTTCCTCCCCCCGTGTATCTCTTCCTCTGGCTTCCTGCATGTTTTGAGTGAATGAGTGAGTCTATGTTTAACCACAGGGGGTATGTATTGCCATAGCAACACTGCAGGTTCATCAAGAACTCTGTGAAATTCTCTGCAGAAGTTTCCACAGCATTTGAACAGCTATTGTTAATTGTTTATTTCTCCATCTGGTGTCAGAGAACAGGAAAAGATGTCATGCTTTGCTAAAGTGGTCTAGAAGGAGTTAACTATTGCTCATGTTCTAATTAAAGGAATAGTTCACCCCCATTAATACACTGTTAAAAGAAGTGTAAATAAAACAAAGGTTATTGCATTAAGTTTTACAAAAAAATACTCTATTTTTGTCCATTTCATGTTCAGGTACTCGCTTTTACTACCATTTTCACTAGCTATCATTTAAGAGCAATTTCAGTGTGCAAATTGTTTCAAAGTCAATATGCTCTATACTCTATATGCAACATTAATGTTTTAAATGTATCACAATCAACCCTACTAAATTTCAAAACAACCTTCTACATCAGAGTGCATAAACAGTGTACCTAGTTATCATTTAATAAGTTACAACCCTTAAAACAGTTCCTTGTTTTGGCAGCTCTATTTATACATTATACAAATAAATGTATGCACACACAGGTTTAGAAAGAAAGCGAGGGAAGAAGACATTATGGATTCATTCCACCTTTTCTCATATGTTGGAATGGCATGCTTCTTTATTTCCATCATCAATTCTCACTTTTCTCTTCCTTCCATATCGGTCTCATTCTGTCTCTCAATAGTGAAATAGTAGCCATGACCTAGTTAAGTATGAACACATTAGCTTCTCTGGTAAAACGCACCTTAATTATAACATCTTACATTTATGTGTTGACAGCTTTGTGTAAGTATCAGGTAAAATGTGTTTACAAATTTCCATGTTTTGTTGTTTTAAAGGACTTAATTTGACACACATATATATATATATATATGTATATATATATATATTTTTTTTTATGTGGGAAGAAAACAATGACAGCTCTAAAGCCCAAAGCACACTTTGGCCGAATACGTAGCATTTAAAATTACAAACCTTTTGATAGTGTTTGTATACATGACCAGTATGTTTCAATATTGTCTATGCTATTTCTCTCCAGAAGTGAGAGAAAATGTCCTTGCACTATACTCTATTTTAAAAACAGTAGTTGCAAGAAAAAATTATTGAGCATAAAAAAAAATGAAGTGTACTTTTGGCTTAAAGGAGTTACAAGCTTTAGTAAGATTAGACAGACTGTGCAAACAACAACTACTGCCCGAATAGTGGAAAGGTCAGAGCTTTATGGAAGAGTATCAAAGAAAGTTCACTGTTAAAAAAGTATCATATGACATCTTGGCTTCAGCTTGCCATAAGGCTTGTGGGAGACTCTGAAGCCAGTTGGAAGAAGGTTCCATGCTCCATGGTCTTATAAAACCAGAACTGAGCTATCAGACTAAATTATTATCAATAACACAACTGTCCTTACCATGAAGTGTGGTGGTAGTGGGAGCTGTGTGGATGCATGTCTTCAGCAGGCCTTCAGTGTCTTGAGATGGTTGAGGGTTAATTCAGTAAAATACAGGGAAATCCTGAAGTGATTTATGGAAAGGGGTCTTACATAGGAGAATATTTATAATAGAAGAATTAAGGAAAACTATACAAGAATTGATTAAAAACAAAGATTAAAAAGTAAATATATATACACATTCAGTCATCATCCTCGATACAGTGCTGTTAAACATGAAAACATCTAAGAGGGCAAATCTTTTAACAAGTACTCCCTAAATGTTCAATAATCAGAAAGAAGTGTGAATACTGAAACATCTATTTTATGTGTTTGTAATATATGTAGTGGCATCTCCAGTAGCTTTAAAACTATAATGTAAACATCATTAAGATCCAGAAGTTATAAAGTCCACCAAGTAAGCAAACGATGCTAACAGAGATGCACTCTCTCTGTGGATCTGCACTACAAACATGCTAATAAGATAAACTTCACGGCGAGCTAAATTTGTGGCTCTTGTTTGCAGCTTGAGGTGTCATTCTGCACACCATGCAGTGGCAATAATTTAAAATGCCTATTCACATCTTCCTCTATGAGTTTTCTCAAACAATGCACCTGGGGAATAGTAAACCGGCTCATTAACTTTTACATGCTAGCATCATTTGGTGGTGTTTTTAAAAGCATGTCATTGATGACAAACTCTATTAGTGAGGGATTTAATGACTAGATAGTTTCCTTTTTGATGAAACTGAGCTATCAGAGCTATCATGAGCTATCAGGTGCTAGCGACTTCATATGAATGCATCCACATATCCTGGTAATAGTGGCACACTGACACCATCACAGGTAAATCCTTCCTGTGAAGTCAAGTTCATATTTACGGTGTACCATAACCGAAACTGACTAAATAGACACTTCCCACAAAAGACAAAAAAATATTTTTCATTTTGTTTGTTTTTTGCAAAAGGTAAATGTACTTATACTTCAGAAGATGTTTAAGAAATGTTATTCAGCATTCTACTATAAATTACTAAAATATAAATATTGATAAAAGAAAATATTGGTCATCCACCTCAGGATAAAAAAATATATACTTAAACTATTTCATCTTTTATTTCTGTAATCTGAGTTTTGCAATTTGCAATTTAGGATGTGTAATTGTATTTGTTTATTTTTTACCTTATTTTTTAATCATCTACTTCTAATTATCATCTATCTACTGTACTATCTACTTTTCCCATTATGCAACAGAAAAGTTCCAAAAGATGATGTAAAATGCACACAGTTAAAACTGTTTTGATTATTTGGTAATCAAAAATATTTGAATTCATAATATATGAATAACTTAATAAATCTCATTTTTTTGGCCTTATGCTTTAAAAAATAATAATAAATAATGGGCACCATAGTGTACAGTACCCTATTCATGGAAAGTCCTGGCACTGTCAATTAAAAGTCATTGCAGTGCCCTGTTTTGAATGAGCTCTGCACACCACGGTCGTACGTGAGACGACCTCCTCCACAACATATCTCAGGGGTACAGAAAATAATTACAGTTAATCGAACGCTTATGAGGCTTTTGTTTTGGCCAGAGACAGCGCTGAGAGGATAAACACCTATTATAGAAGTCAATGTCATACTGAGAGACATCACATTGCTGTGGTCTCCCCGGAGGCGGCAGGGCTTTGGTTAGGACAGGCTCTGTGATGAAAGTATTCTCACTCTAATGTGTGTGCTCTATGTTCTGCTGTAGCAGAGAGATAGTCTCTATTGTGAGACTGTTTTATGGGCAAACATAACATTCTGTCAAGGAAGCCAGTGTGTTCGGAGTCACTTCATTACGACTCTTATTTAACTCATTACGAAGTTATTTTTTATTTTTTATTTACATAGCTAGCACTTTATACAATAGAGATTATCTCAAAGCAGTTTAAAGTAGTTGTTCAGATAAAAATGGGGATAAAATGCTAAATTTTACTCACCTGTCCCCCAGGCCATCCCAGATGAGTTTGTTTCTTCATTGGAACAGATTTGGACTAATTTAGAATTATATCACTTGCTCGCCAGTGGATCATTTGCAGTGAATGTGTGCCATCAGAATAAGAGTCCAAACTTCTGATAAAAACCATTACAATAATTCACACGACTCTCAATCTGACGGCATTCACTGCAAAGAAACCATTGGTGAGCAAGTGATGTAATGCTGAGTTCTTCCAAATCTGTTCTGAAGAACAAAAACTCATCTACATCTTGGATGGCTTGAGGCCGGGGTGAGTAAATTTTGGGCATTTTTTCAGGTTAACAATTCCTTTAACAGTAATAAACATGACAATGGAACCAATGATGCAAACTTCAAATATGACCAATTCAAATTCTGCTGTATAGCTCTAAAAAGAAAATAGTGTTATTATTCAGTTCAGCTCAGATCAGTTCAATTTGAATCAACTCAGTTAAAGGTTAATAAATTGTGAAACCAGTTCAATTCAAAAGATAATCAGAAGATAGTGTCATTGTTCAGCTCGAGTTGGTTTAATGTTTAGTTTAATAAGTGACAATTCAGCTAAAAAGCAGGACTACAAAACACAATAGTGTCAACATCCTGCTTTGATTCAGTCAAAAGTTACAATTGTTACCATTTACGTATCATGCTAATTCCAAACCCATTAAACCTTATTCTGATATTTAGAAAATCGTATTTTTCCCCAGATCATTTAGCTTATAATCCTGAGCTACAAACCAAATCAGTTGAAAGACAATAATTTAATTGCATGTTTTTTCAATGTTTTCTTGTGAATACTTCATATGTCGACACTGAAGTGTTCATTATATTATAATTCAAATATTATAATTAATCATAATTATTAATCAAAGTTATTTGTCAGTTCTAATCCTGAATGACCATTTTGTTGGAAAAATGCTCTTGCTGTCACATAGGGCTGCAAAACACACACAGTCCAGAACCCTGACACTTGCCAGATTGTTGTTTAGTTGTAACAGGCCATGTTAGAGACAGATATCAACATACTTTAAACACCTCAAGCCGTAGCATTTACACATGTGTCAATACACTGAAGAAATTTCCCCTTGAGATTATATGAACAGACCCTGTTGCTTTCATCACAAATGAACATTGTTTTAGTAAATTACACACACATACACAAAAAACATGATCAATGAACAAAAAACAGGATTTGAACAGTTAATGGGCAGGTGAATGACTACAAGTGCAGCAATTATAAATTGTTCTATATGGTGAAAAAATAACAATGAAAGTATTGATTGTGACCGAGATCTTGGATTTCTATTTCATACAGGTGATAGGCTTGCTTTGCAGATTTTCAATTACATTCTCAAAAGCCTCCTGTGATTACAGATTGTTATGAACCCCACATGCACAGCTTGTGACATGAAAAGCTTCAGACGCACAATTACAGTGGCCATGACTTTAAAGCCCCAAAGTCCCCGCATGTCTCATTGCCTAGGAGTCCAGGTCCCATTACCTTTCAATTAAAACACATGAAAGAAAAAAAATTCAGCCCTCATTCACTCCTGGGAACGCGAACGGTCCTCTTGCTCTTATTCTATACAGGGTCTTAATTACCTGAGATAATTACTTTGTACATTGAAGCAATTATTGCCATTTCTGCTGGGACGTGCGAGTGAATCTGAGGGGAGCGGCAGAGAAGAATCTAAGAGTAAAGATGTGAGGAGATCAGCTCCATATGGTGGCTCAGGTATCATGGCTACAAAAAAATAAATAAACAAAACAAAAAGACCGGAAAATAAACAGATTGCTAACAGTGCTAATTGCTACATATGTACAATAGCTTCTGTGTGCCCTTCTCGTTCTTTTTCCCTCTTCTGAGGATAGCTTATTTTCAGATGCTTTAGTTCAAATTATAGATACAGAGAGTCGTTTGATAGCACTTCCAACAAAACCCCATAAATGTTAAATTAGCTCTATTAGCTGCATGAAGAGAATGTAAGGACTGGAAAGGCATCTCAACCATTAATGCTGAAACAGCGTTAGTTAAGGTCACTAATGACTTGTTAATGGCTTCTGATTCTGGCAGTCTATCTATACTGATTCTTCTTGATCTTAGTGCTGCTTTTGACACTGTATATCACTCTATTTGAATCACCCATATAAATACTATTTTTGGAGTTTCTGATTCTTTATTGAAGTGGTTTAAGTCCTATCTCTCTGATTGCAAGCAGTTTGCAGTGTTGGGCAGTAGCGTCGCTACAAGTAGCGAAACTACTAGTTTAACTACATTCCTCAGTAGCGTGGTCGTAGCTTCGCTGCTTTCTGAATCAAATAGCTTTTCTGTAGCGAAGCTCTTTTTTTTACCAAGTAGCGCGGTAGCTTCCACACAAGCTAAATTTCCGCAAGCATTTCTGAAGCTCAAACTCAAATCGGGAAATACAACTGCTAAGATCACTGATCCTGGATCAGTAAGTGATGCGACGCCGCCACTTCATCTTGTTCTTGTTTACGGTGGATAGCAACCAACCAGCTTTATGATGCATTACCGCCACCTTCTGCTCTGGACGGTACCACTCCTTGGCCAGTCAGGCAAAAAATTACTTGATGAAATGATGGCAGTGGGTGAGGTCGGAGAACAGTTGATCCCAAGGAGCGAGTCGACCGTGGCCGTACCTCGACAAGTACATGACATTGATTCCCATATATACAACCATCGCAATTCAGTCTTCAATCACAAACTAAGCACTTTCTAGCTATCTTTTTTTCTATCTGTTGGTAGAAAAAAAGCGTTTTCCCTTGTTAAGAAAATCACATTTCAGATATATTGTAAACAAAGGGGAAAATAGCACATGCCCTCGTGCTAAATTAATAATTTTTTATTGAATTTAAAAACCCCATTAAAGTTTGATTTAAATCACTGATATGATTATATTATTTAATTATAATTTAAATGTAATCAAGATTATATTTTCACATAATGTTCTTTAGGATGATTTAATGTAGAAAACAGTAAATCAGAAAATAAATCAATTTAGCTGGGTTTCCAAAGACATTCACATTGCATTTTGTTCTGCAAAGGCCTATATTAAGCATGCTCATGCAAACAGGTGCGCACACATACTTGTGTGTATTATTACGTGAATTACATGTATTTTGATTGTTTTTGTTGCCAAATTGATAAGGAACACAATACACAATTGAACTAAACAATGACACCTGCCTATCTGTTTGACTGACAGTTTTGAGCACTGAGATAGCATTGTCTTGTAATAAAACGTGTTCAACATAAAAATTGAATTTTAAAAGTAGCTTAGATGTAGCAAGCTACTGTTGATGTAGTTAAGCTTGCTACATTTCCCAGGGGGTAGCTTCAGTGTAGTGAAGCTTCATTTACTATAGAGTAACTGGTAGCTTAGCTCACTACATTTTCCAAGTAGCTTGCCCAACACTGGCAGTTTGTTGCGATGGGTGGTTGCAGGTCTGAGGTCGGTGTGGTGTACTCTGGTGTTCCCCAGGTATCAGTTTTGGGCTTTTTACTTTTTAGTGTTTACATTTTTTTCTATTTGGCCAACTTTTAAGAACATACTCTTAAGTTTAACTTTTAATGCAATGACACTCAGATCTACATAAATTCAAAACCTGATGTCAATATGCCTATGCGCAGAGCAGAGTCTGTAAACTTAAGTGTGGACGGCTCTGTTTTACAGTGTCTAAACAAAAAAATCTGGAGGTGATATTTGACACCAACTTAACATTTGATCCATGTTCGTAATACAGTAAAACAAATATTTTTTTCATCTCAGCATATTGCCAAATTACATCCAATGTTGACTTTTTCTGTTTCTGAAAAGTTAATCAACACTTTTTTTTTTTTTAGCATAATGATTATTACTGTATAATGCTTTGCTGGCTGGAGCTTCAAAAGCTACCCCTAAAATTGCACTGGCTTCCTGTTAGTTTTCTATTGATTTTAAGAAATCAATAACAAAATCAACTGCTCCCTGGGTGCCGCAGCATAAATGGCTGCCCACTGCTCAGGGTATGTGTGTGTGTGCGCACTTTGGATGGGTTAAATGCAGAGCACGAATTATGAGTATACGTCTTTTAATATATTGGCTTTGTATTGTTTGGTTAGTTCTTTACTGCCTGTACTGTTGTATGTATCTTTTAACTTCATATTTTTTTTATATGTAAAGCAGATGAGATGCTACTTTTAAAGGCGCTATATAAAATAAAGTTTATTATTATTGTGTGTGTACCTCTGGAGACTCCTGCTCCTCCTCTATAGTCCCTTTCACACTGCGATTCCGGAAAATACACGGGTAATGTGTCCTGGCAATTGTTCCCAGGTCGCTAGATTTTGCACTTTTACACTGCCAGTGATTACCCGTAATATGTGCGTGCATTCACACACAACCCGTAAAGGTCCCGTAAAGACACATGACATCAGTGCGTGTCGTGTAATGTACGAGTCGAAAAACACTAGACATGCTAACTTTCACTGAAGCTGGCGAACGATCTCAGCTTCAGCGCAGAAAGTGAGAAGCTGACTGATCTCTGCTTCATTACAGTTTGCACATATTTGTTTCATCGCGAACATTGATCTGCCTTCAAAACAGTGGGTAAAAGAGAAGCGCGATAACGTGCGTCATCACTACGACACACCCTTTACAGCATTAGTTCTGGCTTTTGTTCACACAGCGCTCGTTGCGGGACTGAACCCGGCAATGTTACTAGGTCCTCAACCTGGGATCAATCCCGGAATCAATCCCGGGACGTGTTTGCTTTCACACAGAAGGCGACCCGGCAATGTTCTGCCAATTTTCCGGGTCCAACGTGCAGTGTGAAAGGGACTAAAGTGAGACTGATAAGTGTGTACTTTTAATACGGTGAAGAAAGCTCACTCTTAATGATCGCAGACAAATGGCAGTGGGATGAGTGTCAAAGGCAAAAGCATCAATGAATGGAGTTTTAGAGGTAGAAGTGGTGTGCCTGCTGTGTGTTGGTTTAGTGTGTGTGTCCTTCAAGAACAGATGCTGTTAGGTTTCTTTCACTAACAGGTGCCAGTGATCAGAATTACAACAGCTCTCTTTCTCACTTTATTAGGGAGAGGCTGATATTTCAGCATCAGCCATTTTAGAACTCGAAGTTCATCCATTCATCCATACGTCCAGTCATTCATACATTCATCTATCATCCGCCCATCCATTTACCTGTCTATCTTTCCATCCATCCATCATTCTATCACATATCCATCCATCTGTTCATGCATCCACCCACCCATTTATCCTTAATTTTATCTACATATCAAGTCAAGTCACCTTTTTTATATAGAACTTTAAACAATATTGCCTGTTTCAAAGCAGCTTTACAGTGTCAAACAGGAAAATAGTTTGTTAATAATGCAAGAAGACAATAACAACACGTCATTTTTTTTCAGCTAAATTCAGATCATTGATTATCCAATTATGTCATCATCCAGTTCTCTCTTCCAGCTCTCTTCCAATAGTGTCTGTGCAATCAGTCAAGCATCCCCAACTAAGCAAGCCAAAGGTGACTGTTGCAAGGAACCAAAACTCCATCTGTGACAGAAATGGGGAAAAAACCTTGGGAGTAACCAGGCTCAATCGGTAGGCCAGTTCTCCTTTGGTCAGATAAAACCATTCATTTCATACATCCATCCAATCATCATTTTATCCATGTATCCATCCATTTATCCAATCATCAATCAACCCATCAATCTGTACATTCATCCATCTAACCATCTATCCATCATTCAATCCATCCATTCATATAAAATGACCCAAGTCACTAAAATATAAATGTCTATAAAAATTAGGTCATATTTGAAAATGTAATCAAAACATAAATCTTAATACTTGTAAAACGTTGGTGAACGTCTAATAATTAATTAATCTGATAAACATAAGTAATTCAATTTAATGAATATTATAAATGTGTTCTCTATCCTTCCATCAATCCATTTTATTCATTAATACATTATTTAATACATTAATCATCTATCCATTTATCTTCCTGTCCATCCATTCGTCCATCCATCCATCGTCATTGTCAATTCATCCATCCATCTATTCCATATGATATAACTTCATGAAAAAATTGAAAACTTAAAAATGTCCTTCTAAAATATCAATTTACATGAAAATGAGGTTGTATTTATAATTCATAATCAAAAGGTAAATCTTAAATACTTGCAAAACATCATTGAACATCTTATAAAGTCTTCATATAGGAAAGAAAAATCAAAAGTGAGATCTCTTTAACATCTCAAATAGTTCTCCTAGACAGAAATGAGGTTACTTTAAGATCGAATGGAGATTTTTTTTAGTGTCCTGCTTCTAAAATTTGTCTGAGACCAAAACTCTAACAATCTCACAATGGTCTCCTTTAAAGCTTTAAAAAAAGTTCTCAATGTCACACACTGTGCTCAGATTGCTCGTTTAGTTATAGAAATTTATTTTTATAGTTTAGTTATAGTTATAGCCATAGAAAGCATAGGTAAGTGAGCTGACCCGGAAGACTTTTGCTTAGTTTGATTTCTTCCTTGGGAGATAGGAAGCTTTCTTAACTCTTGAGTTAGCGGTAGTTTAAAATCGGTTAGCTCACCAGTCCTTATTTAGGATTTGTTTGTGTAAATGCACTTTTTGCTGTTTTCCTATTTTTGATTATTAATTTACCTGTATAATAAAACTAACTTTTCCTCCTGGCCACTGTGGTATTTGTTGCTTTTAGAATGACTTTCTTATGTTGGTCCTAAACAGGGTCGTAACAGTAGGAAAAAAATCTGAGCACATTGTGTAATGTTGTTGAGATCTCTCTTCTAAACTTTTGAAGAGACAAATGTGAGAGATCCAGAGTGTCTAGCTAAGGAGAAATAGCTGAATAGAGTGTGTCAAACTTGTCAAGATCTTGTAATTGTAAAAATTGGGGAAGTCGTGGCCTAATGGTTAGAGAGTCGGACTTGCAATTGAAAGGTTGTGAGTTTGAGTCTCGGGCCGGCAGGAATTGTAGGTGGGGGGAGTGCATGTACAGTTCTCTCTCCACCTTCAATACCACGACTTAGGTGCCCTTGAGCAAGGCACTGAACCCCCAACTGCTCCCTGGGCGCCGCAGCATAAATGGCTGCCCACTGCTCTGGGTGTGTTCACTGCTCTGTGTGTGTGTGCACTTCGGATGGGTTAAATGCAGAGCACGAATTCTGAGTATGGGTCACCATACTTGGCTGAATGTCATGTCGAGAAAAAAAAAAAAGAAGACCATTGTGTTAAGAGTTTTTTTTTTCTCAGGAGACAAGTTTGAGAAGCAGGAAACTCAAGCAAACGTTTCAATTCAATCTTGAGGTAACCTCATTTCTGTCTGAAATGGTAAAGAGATCTCTTATTTTTTATTATTATTATTTATATAATTATTATTATTATTCCCTCTGGTTAGCTTCATTGTCATTTATCTACACCATTTCTATCAAAGGCGATGTATGCATTGTCATTTGAAGTTGTTTTATGTAGACCGTATTTTATTGCACAGTGATTTAACAGAGGAAACCATAATTTTATATTTGCATATGCAAAAATGGGCTGTACAAGATAAATTAATACTAAAACCAAAAAAAAAAAAAAAAACTTGTTTTACAAGTTTTTTTTTTTTGTTAAAAAAAGCTATTGCTCTTATACTAAACATCTTGCATTTGTAAGTCCTTTTCTAGTGTGTTTGGAAAATGTGGTGTTTACAATGCTAGACATTGACGATAAATGTAAACATTTAAACTAGTAACCCTTGATATTCTGAAATGTTTAGTGCTATTTAAATGATAGTTTTAGTATTTACAATATTAGTAAAATGTTTAACGTTTCTCTTAAAATGAAACCAAATGCATCTTACGACAAAGCTGATATTTCAATGAGACCTAAGAGAATCACCCCTTAGTATCCTGAGCACAAAGTAACCTCTATCCGAGCCATAGACTTGTGGGCAGCACATTGATATGAAGCACAATTGCACACAGACAACATGGGTTTGAATCCCAGCTAAAGGTACGTTCCAGCTCTTGTTCAATTCTCACCTGTCCAATTGTTTCCTGTCTATACTCCTACTATCCTGCCCAATTAAAGGTGGAAAACCCCATTTTCAGCATTCAGCAACCTCTGAGCAGTAAAACATTTTTATGATGAAGTCTAGCAAGAGATCACAGCAAGACAATAAAGAGCTCTCAAACGTTTCTCTCCCATTGCAATTTTGGATTCCTTTCAGAACTTGCTCATGTTTCAGTTGTGTCTACTTCTATTTATCCAAAGAATTTTTAGGAGAAACATCTGAGACACAGTTGAGACTAAAATGAGAAATGAGTATCACAACTAAGTCTTCTAAGGTTAGAAAAAGCAACCACTGAGCAATAAAATATTCCTATAATGGAGTCTTGATCGAGATTCCAGCAAGACAATAAAGAGATATTCCCCGTTTCCTCCACAAAATTCTTTGTTTTTATTTTTTTTTCTCTCTCCTATGGGTTCATCTGATAAACAAATGACTAATTCAGATATACTTTGAAAAAAAAAAAAAAAAAACACAACTACAAAGAGCCAGAGAATCCTGATGGCAAACCCCAAAACTATGCAAAAACTCCAGCAAAAGCAAAGACTCCAGGTGGTTTTCAAACTATTGTTGTTCAGAATAAAAAATTAAAATAAAAAAACCCTGTTGAAACTCTTACAGGCTGTACATGTTCATTGAGTTTAATCCACACTGATGTCTGCTGCTATTCAGGGTACACACCCCATCACACTGCGCTTGTTCTCCCAGACCAAACAAGAGGCAGGTCGCCTTTGAAACCTGTTCTTTCTCCGAACCCCCCATCACGCTCCCCACCATCCACACAATGCCATCAAGGGGCATATTTTATTGGGCTTCAGAAATACCACATGACATTAATATGCACACATGGGAGAGGCACAAAATGTCACGAACACAAATGCAGTCCATTCCGTCCCTTTGAGCTGCTGAGTGCAGGCACACACACAAAAGACATTCAAACCACTTTGTGGTGTAGCACACACACGCTTATACATGCATCAGTCTCATGGTAAATGCGGCATTCCAATAGGAGTTTGATTCAGATAATGTGGCAACAATTTCACAGAGGACCAAAGAGTGCTTGTCCGTTACTTTCCCAACACAAAGCTGTCAGCTGCACACCAATCCTTGCCAAAACATCAAAAGCGATCTGTCCCCTAAGATCTTCATTCGTACTAATTAGCCAATGCTCATTGACCAAGGGAAAAGGATTTAACAGCAGTGCCTGTGAGCATTAGGGGAGATGGCATTTGGCATTCTTTATTTTATTTACTTCAAGCCAGCTTTGGCAGTGAAGAACATTAATGCTGACTTTGAGAATGAGAATCCTGCAGTTTTATCACATACCTCATGCCATGACCTTGACTCTCTGTTCTTCATTGATCAAAAATAAAAACTTTTCCCTGTGAGTGTCTTGCTTCTGTGGAACACGGAGCCGAGGATAATCGAAATAGTCTTTATTAATCTAAACAGGAATAAATCCAACATGGAGAACAGAAGGAAGACACAAGTATGGAACTGGTAGAGACGACAAAACTGAACTGAAAGGACAAGGAATTTAATAATTAACATGGGACATGGAACACATGGAGGGATAAAATACAACTTAATGAGTCCAACTTAATGACTACAACTTAATGATAGTACAGACCCACCCCGGAAGGTACGACCTCCCACCGTGGATCAACGGTAACCTCCTTGGGGGGGTTACCAAGGAGGTGGTGCTAGTGGAGGACAGAGCACCGGGAGGGGGTCAGCAGACAGAGACTATGGAGGAACCAACAGCAGCAGAGCCAGATCAGGCAGTAACAGAGAGCCAACAAGCCAGGGGGATGCCGAGGATCCGGGGGGAGATCCAGAGATCCACAGCGGAGCCAGAGCGACTGAGGACCAAAGTGGCACTGAGGGGGATGAAGGAGCCTGACGGCAGACTAAGACAGAGCCGGAGGGACGAGGGAGCCAGGCAATGCTGATGGTTGACGGTGGAGGCGAGGGAGCTAGGAGCCAAGGTGGAGCCATTGGGACCATGAGCCAAGGCCGAGTCCGGGCCTCGGAGGCTAGAGGCAGACTCCAGCCACGGTGGAGTCCCATGGGGCTCGTACTGCGTAGATGGTGGGGTGAGAGTGAGCAGATGGTCTGCCAGATGAGGTGGAGGAGGCAGGTGCAGGTGGGAGGGTGGGAATTTTGGAGGAGCGGCTACTGGAGCACACATTCTAGGAGCGGGCACTGGATGACAAATTCTAGGAGTGGGCACTGGAGGAACGGAAGCCCCCCCAGGGCTAGACGATGAAACCAATGATGAAGAAGGGCTGGACTTGACCAGCAGAGACGACGGAGAGAGGAGAGGGGGCAGTTCAATTTCCAGTTCCAATTCCCAGTCTATAAGATCCACCTCCTCATTTTGGCCCTTTTGATGCTCCATATTCAGCTCACCCTCAGCCACGATGCAGGGGGCAAAGCTCCACTCCGCACTCACATTGTCCGCGGCTCTCTCCCTTGTGGTGGGCACTGTAGCCACCTCTCAAACCTGGTCTAACAGGTTAGGCTCTGGCTCTCCGTTATCAGTGGGCTCGGGCTTATGTAGAACGCACAGAGCACCGCGTCCAGGTAGAAACAAGTTAATATTGAGTTGCTTACATTCTCAACACAATATTTCCAGTTATTTTGTTTCATTTTGTTCTACCAGTGAAGAAAGCCACACAGTAGTGGTGCTTCGTTCTTCAGTGAATAGTTTTTTTTTTTTTTAAGTATGTGCAATTCAATGTCTGAATGATTCAGTGACTCACTCACAAGAGCTGCATTCCAATTGACAGGTCCCTACGTGTTCACTGTTCCATACTCCCTGAGCAAAGGATATCCATTCATTCAGAAAACCCTGCAATATCATGCATATACAACACTTGAGCCATGCAAGTTTAAGGATCGACATAATACATAATGAGATTATATACTTTGCTAATATAATATACAGTATGTGAATCAATATAATTTAAGTACCATACCTTTGTTACAGTCTGTATAAGAAAGTTCACAATGTCGCAGATAAACACTGAGAAATAGACTTTAATAAAGATACTGGAGAAAGGAATTAATTAAACACCAATATAAACGAGAACCAACAAACACTGAGGGAGAACTGAGGACTTGAATGAACCAAACAAAGGAACTAATTAGGCAACTTAAAGAGAACAGGTGGACAGAATGAACTAATTAGAATAGGAAAACCAGGTCAAACCAACAACACAATTGAAACACAAGATATCTACATGTTACAACGTTCATGTACATGGTTATATAAAACATTCTTGTGTATTTATATAATTATACATTTATTATTAATTCTATTAATACATTTGGTCATATTTAAAAGGACTAAACTGAATGCTATGTCTCCTTGTCATTTAATATGAAATTTAATGTATAATGTACTTATATTAGATGTTTTGTCTTATCTAACCATAATCATGATATTTACATTATAGGCTAATTGTAACATCTCACAATTTATACTTGCAAAAAATCATGTATAAAACACACCTGGGACTCAATTAACTAAATAAATAAAGCTGGAGTTTCAACTTGTTTTCAGCATTATCATTTTTTTTAAACTTATGCTGGGTGTACACTACATGATTTTCAAAGTCGCCGAATCCCTGTTCTTTTCACACTGTTTAGTGACTGTTTTTTTTTGGGGGGGTATCATAAAGTTACTGTAGTTTGCACATTACACAACGGATTGGAAGAATCCCTGACAACTGCCTCATTTATAAAAATGTGTGGCAAAGAAGTGATACAGTGAATAATATGAGACATGACTTATCCCCCTGAATTTTTCTATGCCCTATATATTGCTCCCCAACTAGAATGCACCAAGGACTTGATTCCTGAATAAATCAGTTTTGTTTTTTGTTTTTTTACAGATTGTTTAAATAATTGATTCAGTGGCTCACTGACTCACACTTTATGGTGTTTCAAACAAACTTATATATAGCATCATGGATGGACTTATTTTAGCCACTGCTAAGAGGTAAACACAAGCTTCAACTTCGACTACCTGGAATTTGCCTTTCCTTTTACTCTGTTTTCGATAGGAATTCATTTTATACATTCAGACTTGCAGTAAACAAGATTTGAGGATAACAAGTGAGGCATCAATTCTCCAAGACAGCAGATATTCTTCCTATTATATTGGAAATACAAACATGATAACGGTCACAAAGAGAGGATTAGGACACAACAAAGAAAAGACTGAAAGCTGACATTGGTGAGACTGACGTCGTTGAGATGGAAAAGATGAGGGAGACAGTTTGAAGGAGGTTTGGAATCGCCAATTATTCAGTTCAATATGGTTTGATGGGGGTGGGACTACATTAATTTACACTGTTTGGAGTGGTCAGTACTTTTGTTGAATGTTAGAATAGCACAAGGGTATTGTGGCCACAATTTTCTGCAGGCTAACATTTCTCACTGTAATCCTATCAAATGAAATATTATGGGATTTAAATCCTGCCATGATTCAAAACTGAAAATACAGTTCTGAAAGTTTGAAACTTTTGCAAGATCGAAAAATAAGATTTGCAAACTTGCAAAATGAAAATATATATATATATATATATATATCTCTGCAAACATTATGTTGTTTTTGAGATTTCCTTCTTCAGAACTGCAACATTTTTTTTACGATGTTGCGCAAAGAATTTTTCAGAGTTTCAAATTTGTCAGTGTTCTCCCACTGTATTAGATTGTTTTCCAGGTTTGAAACCTTGTAAATGGTGATCTGAAAACTGGTGTGCGAAATGTGTGAATGTTTTTTTTTGAAAATGAAAACAGAGCTTTGCAGGCTTGCAAAGTGGTAAAAAAAATTACATCTCTTCAAACATAATTCTGTTTTTCCCTCTTCAGAAGTGCAATACTCTTTTTAATGGTGTTGTGCAATATTTTTTCAGAGTTTCGAATTTGTCACTGTTCTCCCAGTGTATAGTTTTTCAAGATTTGAAACCTTGTAAATAGTGATCTGAAAACTGGTGTGCGAATAGGTGAAAAAAAGTTTTGAAACTCTGAAAACTGAGGTTCGAAAGGGCGAAACTTATTACATTACATTACATTTGCACTCCTATTGCAGACTATTTTTTCAGAGCTGAGTTTACAACACCCACTTTGCGGAGATACGCCCACACAGTTGTGAGCTTGCGACTCACGTGATTTGTGGCAGTGTTGTCACGCAGCTCTGCTCTGAAACTCTGAATCACAGACTGAGCGAAAATGAAGCTTCGCAACCTCGCAACTAAAAAAAAAGCCTGGAGGGAGGGCCTTCTGCTCTTGGCCAATGCTTTGCTGTCTGCTGACGTACAGTCCAATCACAAGTCGTATTTACTGGAAAGGTGAGATTGACCGACTGCTCCGCAAATGACAAAAGCGCACAGGATACGCAAACAGAGGATGCACAGATTTCTGGCCAAAAGGCGGTCCCGTCTAGGATGGCGTGCGGTCCAGTTCTAAAATAAGGTTACCGACTTGTCGCTGGAATTCAACATACAATTGCCAGTAGCCACTGAGTTTACCACTGATAGGCTGGCGGTGCATCAGTATACACACTCACCTCACTTTCCTCAGCTGGCGACTCACTTTCCTCAGCTGGCGACTCACTTTCCTCACGCAGTGGACCACTGACTCTCTCTTCATGTAGAGACCGAATATTACAATTAAAGTGACTTCTATAGTGCATCCAAAAGAATATTTAGATATTATATTTAAATATTCAGAAAGGTGTACAGTGTAATTTTTACTTTTATTAAAATATTTCAGTAAAATTATAAATAATTGCCTATTACAAATTTATGAATGCATGGTTAACTGCAATCACTATAGGCTATATGTATTGAGACATTTTAAAATCTATATTTTGTAAAAAATAAAAAATAAACCTGAATTATAATCTAAACATCTGTATTTTCATATATTATATAAGTAGTATCTACGTGTATATATATATATATATATATATATATATATATAATATAAGTATATATATAACATAAATAAGTAGGCTAATAAATATATAATGTTTAAAACATATGATAAACTATTTGTTCTCCACCACATCACTAAAATTGATACTGTGTGTGTGTGTGAACGAGAGTGCTTTCTGCATTGAGGATATTCTGTAGTCTCAGACATTCGTTTGGGTAAATCTTTACTGGATTGTCTGTACTCAATCCTTATCCATCTTCAAGAATCAGCTTAAAACGTACTCGGTTACTAAACGTAACCTCGGTTCTCTCTAGAAGAGCGAACGAGTACTGCGTCTTAGCTAAGACGCTACGGGAAAAGTCTCTTTTCACGAAATACTGAAGCAAAAAAATATCCTTAATTTTGTATTTTTGTAAAGCGCATTTGCAGCAGTACACAGCCATAGGCGAGACGGCTCGTTCGCTCATTGGCTTGTTCTGCGGCAACTGCACAGCCTATCGAGCGCGGGCTGATGCAACATCAGACCAATAAGGGCGCTTCGCGCCCTTCTTGCCACTTCCCGCCGAAACGGGTGTGGCCCAACCTATAAAAGGAGCTCGAAAAGGCTGACTCACCTGATTTATTTCATCGCCGAAGCGAACCAGAGTGAATCGTGCGCACGGCAGAGAACGCAGTACTCGTTCGCTCTTCTAGAGAGAACCGAGGTTACGTTTAGTAACCGAGTACGTTCTCTTACGAGAGCTCTCTCGTACTGCGTCTTAGCTAAGATGCTACGGGAACCCAATGTAAAACGCCGTGCGCGCAGGGATCACACACCAATAAACCTGAAGCAACGCCCAGGATTTACAGTGCACAGTCACCTGAGGGACTCACAGAGAGTCCAGGACAGAAAAAGGAAAAAGCCCTCCGTCCCATATCTAGCAGCATCCGTAGATGCGGCAATATGACGTCACACAGCCGAGGCAAGGCCTGACCAATGTGGCAATGCGGGTCTTACGCAATACTGCCCATATAACAGTCGGCAGCGCATAGCGCTCGTGAACTCAGAATTCCCCTCAGGGCCCTGATTCGCCTATACCGACAGCAGCCTTGCTTGCAAGGTGGGAACCTCCAGGTTATAGAACCTGATAAATGTAGACGGCGAGGCCCAACCTGCCGCCATACATATATCCTGCAAGGAGATCCCAGTAGACCACGCCCACGACGAGGCGATGCCTCTTGTGGAGTGTGCTCTGATGCCCAACCGGCACTGAAGGCCCCTGGAAGCGTAAGCTAACGCTATGGCGTCAACTATCCATCTGGATAGAGTCTGTCTCGAAACAGCCATTCCCTTGGAACGCCCACCGAACGAGACAAATAGCTGCTCCGTCTGCCGAAAGGCAGCAGAGCGAGACACATAAGCTCTTAAAACCCTGACAGGGCAAAGAAGACTCGAGTCTCCATCCTCCCCTGACACCGGCAGGGCAGACAGGGCAATAACCTGAGCCCGAAACGGTGTGTTGAGGGATTTCGGCACATAACCGTGCCTAGGTTTGAGTATGACTCTTGAGTCATTGGGCCCAAACTCCAAGCACGACTGGCTCACCGAGAGCGCGTGCAAATCACCCACACGCTTCACAGAAGCGAGAGCCAACAAGAATACTGTCTTGAACGACAGATGCTGAAGGCTAATCGATTGGATAGGCTTGAAAGGGGGACCTTTCAAGGCCTCCAAAACCGCCGCGAGGTCCCACATAGGGACTGACGGAGGTCTGGGAGGATTCAGCCTCCTAGCTCCTCTGAGGAACCGGATGACTAAATCATTCCTTCCTATTGACTGACCGGACGCCGTTTCAGAAAACGCCGCGATGGCAGCCACATAAACTTTGAGCGTGGATGGGGCTCTGCCCTTATCCAACAGCTCCTGAAGGAAGGAGAGGACCTCCGTCACCTCACAACTAAGGGGTGAATAACCTCGAGCTGTGCACCAGCTGGAGAACACCGACCACTTCGAGGCATACAGACGTCGTGTCGACGGAGCTCTAGCCTGAGTGATGGTATTTAGCACTCCCACTGCGAGATCAGCGGGTAACCATTGAGTGCCCATACATAGAGGGACCACAACTCCGGTTGAGGGTGCCAAATCGAGCCCCTGGCCTGCGAGAGGAGGTCTCTCCTCAACGGTACCAGCCACGGGGCGACATCTGCTAACTGCATCAAATCTGGGAACCATGGTTGGTTCTTCCAAAGAGGTGCTACATGCAGTATTGAACATCTCGTTTCTCTCACCCGTTCTATCACCTGCGGAAGGAGGGAGACGGGAGGGAACGCATAAAGCGGGCAGCACGGCCATCTCCGTGACAGCGCGCTTTCGTTCTTGGAAAAGAACGTGGGGCAGTGAGCGTTTTCGTGGGACACAAAGAGGTCCACCTCCGTCATGCCAAATCTCTCCCACAACAGCCGGACTGTTTGCGGGTGTAGAGACCATTCGCCCGTAGGAACATTGCCTCTGGACAGCCTGTCTGGACCCAGATTCTGCAGTCCAGGCACATGCACTGCTCTCAGCGAGCGCACGTTGCGCTGAGCCCAAATCAGGAGGCGTTCCGTCAGCCTGCACAGGTTTCGGGACCCGAGACCGACCTGGCGATTTATGTAGGACACCAAGGACATGTTGTCCGAACGGACTATGACGTGGTGATCCTTGATATGGGGACAAAAGCGCGTCAGCGCGTTCTCCACTGCCAGCATTTCCAGGCAGTTGATATGATGGAGCTTTTCCCGTTCTGACCATAGGCCAAAGGACGGTCTGCCTTCGAGCAGCGCTCCCCATCCCGAAGTGGAGGCGTCCGTCGACACCATTTTCACACTCAGGGAAGTCCCCAGGCTTACACCTGATCGGTACCAGCCGTTCGCTGTCCAAGGTGCTAGAGCCACAACACAGCTCTGATCGACCTTGAAATGCAGCCGGCCAGACGCCCACGCTCTGCGCGGCACCCGAGCCTTCAGCCAGAACTGCAGGGGGCGCATGCGGAGCAGGCCCAGCCGCAGAACCGGAGATGCTGAGGCCATGAAACCCAGCATCTTTTGACAGTGTTTGAGCGCCACAGTCGCGCCACAGCGGAAAGAACTCGCTGCACGCTGAATGCCCATCGCGCGCTGTGGTGACAGCCGCGCCGTCATGGAACACGAGTTCAGAACTATACCCAGAAACAGGATCGTCTGACTGGGGTTCAGCGAACTCTTCACCCAATTGACACTGAGGCCGAGCTTCTCGAGGTGATCGAGTAAAACGGCTCTGTGGTCCATGAGCTCCGCTCATGATCGGGCCAGAACCAGCCAGTCGTCCAAATAATTCAGCACTCGTGTGCCTCTGAGTCTAAGAGGAGCGAGCGCTGCATCCATGCACCTCGTAAACGTACGAGGAGCTACGGACAAGCCGAATGGCAGGACTGTAAACTGGTATGCCTGGCCCTCGAAGGCGAATCTCAAATATCGCCTGTGGTTTGACGCTATCTGTATTTGAAAATACGCGTCCTTCAGATCTATTGACATGAACCAGTCCCCTCTGCGAATCTGCGCGAGGAGCTTCCTGGTCGTGAGCATTTTGAAACTGCGTTTCATCAATGCCTGTTCAGCTGTCTTAGATCCAGTATGGGCCGGAGACCCCCGTCTCTCTTGGGCACCAGAAAGTATCTGCTGTACAGCCCCCCCTCGCTTTGAGACACAGGCTCTACAGCCCCTTTGCTCAACAGTTTTGATATTTCGGCCCGAAGTATGTGTGCTACTTCTGTTTTGACCGTAGTTTCGACGCGCGCTGAAAAGCACGGTGGGCGTCGAGAAAACTGTAGCGAGTAGCCTCTCTTTATAATGCCTAGCACCCAATCCGAAACCCCTGGAAGCACTGACCATGCATCTGCATGAATGGCTAAGGGCTGGATGCGAAACGCGCTCTGTTGACTGGGCAACGGCGGCGCTCGAGTGTGCTGCGCATCTGAGGCGGGGAGCGCGCTGATCACAGCGGGCAGATCGCTCTTCCTCGACCCCGTTCCGGCGCTTAACCGACTGGAGGGAGGCTGAGCGGGTCCCGTGGGACTCGATATATCTGCGAGTAACCGTGGGCTGCATGTGTGCACTTTTACCACTTTCAACTCGCTGTCTGTCTGTGCAGAATGTACGTGCACGGGCCTCGTTTTTACAGAAGCCCCGCGCCGTATGTGACATAGTGTATGTGGGCACTGGGAAGTGGGCACGTTTACTATGCGGCGCGCTCGACCGATCTGTGTCGATCTTATGTGCGCTAGCCCTGTGTGCAGGGCTGTGCTTACATGTGGAGATGGGCACTGGGTAGTGGGCATCGTCACTGCATTTATAGCACCATCGGCCGTGGCCGGACGAGCATGCACGGGTTTCGTTTTTACAGAAACCACATGACGCGTGTGACATAGTAATTGTGGGCACTGAGGGGTGGGCACGTTTACTATGCAGTGTGCGCGACCGACTTGAGTCGACATTATGGGCGCAGGCCCTGTGTGCAGGGCTGTGCTTACATGTGGAGATGGGCACTGAGGAGTGGGCATCGTCACTACATTTATAGCACCATCGGTCGTGGCCGGACGAACGTGCACGGGTTTCATTTTTACAGAAACCACATGACGCGTGTGACATAGTGATTGTGGGCACTGAGGAGTGGGCACGTCTACTATGTAGTGCGCGTGATCGACTTGAGTCGCTTTTATAGGCGCGAGCCCTGTGTGAAGGGCTGTGCTTATATGCGGAGATGGGCACTGAGCAGTGGGCATCGTCACTACATTTATAGCACCTTCGGCCGTGGCCGGGACACCTTTTTCGGGAAATATCTGGGTAGCCGTGATAACGGTTTTCGTGTGCAGGCAAGCGGGCAACCGTACAGGCTTGCGCATTGCAAACAACGCTGAAACAGTCACAATCTCTGGAAACTGAAACAGCGGCGCGCTTAGGTGAGAGCCCGGCCGCAGCGGAACTCGTACACCGGCGCTTCGATGAAGCAGCCATCGTGTGTAGTGCCGACGCAGCGTCATGCAGCATGCGTAGATGGCTTTCCCAGGATGGCTTCGGGGCTCCCGGCCTCACCGTAATCCTCTGCCGCGGTCCCCGCGGCGCGGGGCGACGGCCAGTAGAGCGAGAACGGGGGTCTCGAGCTGCGTTGCTGAAGCTGTTGTGATAACGGCTTTTGTGTGCAGGCAAGCGGGCAACTGTGCAGGCTTGCGCATTGCAGAAAACGCTGAGACAGTCACAATTCCTGGAACTGAAACAGCGGTGCGCTTGGGTGAGAGCTCGGCCACAGCGGAACTCGTACACCTGCGCTTCGATGAAGCAGCCATCGTTAGTAGTGCCGACGCAGCGTCACACAGGAGGCTTTAGATGGCAACACCGCTTTTGCCGCCGTCCAGCAGAGGGCGGACAAAGGTGCGTCGCTATCGCCTGTTCCACCGGCGGAAGTGAGTGGTAGTTCCTGTTTTTAGCATCATCAGTGTGGAGAATGCTAGTGAGACAGACGAACGAGTTCGTGCTGAATATGGAGCGTTCCAAGCCTTCGCCACCTCTTCGTGAAGCTCAGGAAGAAATGAGGCGGGCTTTGAGAAGTACGCTCATCCGAAAGGGAAATACCATCCAGCCGGGAACGAGAGGGGGGGGGCGCTGGTGCAAACCACTCGCGGCCGAGACTCATCGCGGCCAACACGAGCCTTCGCCCCGGCTCCTTCTCGATGTCAGCTCGTCTGCTGGGCTTCTGAGCAGAAGGCGCGAGATCCTCGGAGCTCGCCCAGCCCTCACTGCCCGAAGCTAGCAGAGAGCGCGTGTCCTCTTCCCCCGACGCGGCCCTGAGATCGACTTCCTCGGACGACGCGCCGGCAAACAGCGGGCGCTGCCCACCGGGAAGCGATGCAGGGGGGGCCGGTGAAGCAGGGCGAACCGGCGAGCTCGGTTGAGCTGAAGACGGTTCCAGAATCCGCTGGAAGCGATGCTTTTACGGCGCCTCAGCGCAGCGGAGAATGCAGGCTCAGAGAAAAAGGCCAGGCGAGTCCTCAGAGTCACCATGGCAACAGCTCGCAGTGGGGGCATCCGCCGTCAGCGAGCGAGCGCTGAATGATCTTCACCCAGGCAGGAGACACAGATGACGTACCGGTCTCCCTCGCTGAGTGGGGTTCTGACGAGCCGCAGGAAGGCATCTTAAAAAAGACGCGAGCTCTTTTACGAGTGTGTGTCGCAGGGCGAACACACACACACACATAAAGAACAGCTTGTATATAACAGGATTGAAAGGATATAGGTGCCGGATAGCGCAGCAGGAACGGCAATGGAAGGCGGCGATGCCAGCAGCTTCAGAATGGCTCGTCCTGCTGATGTGCTTTCTCAGACGGCGCTTGCTTCCTCCGTGATCCAGCGATGCGTGAGCTTCGCTGAAGAGATGAAAAAAATCAGGTGAGTCAGCCTTTTCGAGCTCCTTTTATAGGTTGGGCCACACCCGTTTCGGCGGGAAGTGGCAAGAAGGGCGCGAAGCGCCCTTATTGGTCTGATGTTGCATCAGCCCGCGCTCGATAGGCTGTGCAGTTGCCGCAGAACAAGCCAATGAGCGAACGAGCCGTCTCGCCTATGGCTGTGTACTGCTGCAAATGCGCTTTACAAAAATACAAAATTAAGGATAATTTTTTGCTTCAGTATTTCGTGAAAAGAGACTTTTCCCGTAGCGTCTTAGCTAAGACGCAGTACGAGAGAGCTCTCGTAAGAGAACACATCTCTTCCAAATGTATTTGACCTTCTAACTTTAACACTCACTATTCTTAAAAAAAAAGAATAATATTAAGCTTTCTAATCTTTTGTATTCTATCGGTTTTCTTTTATTATACAATTAACAAAGGCAAAAAAAGACCTCTACCGCTAGCTTGCTCTATTCTTTTTCTATTCTATCTGTTATCTGTATTTCTTTATTATATTATTTAAAAGCCTTTGTTACATGTAAGCTAACTGAGACTTGTAATAGCACTTGAATATGTGTTGTTTTTTATTGCTTCCATTGTCCTCATACGCTGTTTGTGACGGATTGAGAGAGGATAGAGCTGACATTTTGAGTCACCGACTTTGCAAAAACCCAACAAAAACACGTCCTAAGAGTCCAAAAGCATTCACTGCGCAATGAAGCCTGTTAGAATTAATAAATACAGTTAGGTCCTTATAATTTAAGCCATGAAAAAAAAAAGGTGTACGTTTTTATATTCATTGAACATTAATTATTGAGTATCAGCACATGCGCGAGCACAAATGTGCTATTAATTTTATAGCTACAACAGTGCATAGGAGCGCAACTGCCAGAGCGCTTTGGAGAGAAGGAGAAAGCGACGCGTTTTCCACGCGTTTTTTAGGCGCGACATGTGAACGGCCTTTAACACTGTGTTTTGTTCCTTGAATTCTTCAGATTTTCAACGAATCAAGTGAGCCGGTGATTCAACAGTCCATTCAAATGGACTTTTTTTGTTTCCTTTTTAATAGGATCAGCCGTTTTGAACGAAAAGTTTGATTTGAACGATTCAATAAATAGCCTACTTAAACCATGGTTTTGCTGTCACCTACTGGCGTTTTTATTGTCATCATTATTTATCAATGACAGGCCTAAACCAGACAAGGTGCCAGCACTAGCCTACTACCAGCACAAAAAAAAACACATTTAGCTAAATATTTACCAAAATTCATCAATTTCAGGCCCCAGAAGGAAAAAAGCTTATAAATAACAGTTCATTTAACAAGGCAAAATTTTCAATAAAACCTTACAAATTACAAAACCCTTTGATTTTGTAATTTGTAATCATTATGTGAAATTAGCTACAGGACCAACCCCCTGCCCCCCAAAAAAGAAACTGAGTTGAGGAAAGTGAGTCGTTCGCTGCGTGAGGTGAGTGTGTATACTGATGCACCGCCGGCCTATCAGTGGTAAACTCAGTGGCTACTTGCAATTGTATGGTGAATTCCAGCGACAAGTCGGTAACCTTTTTTAAAGTTTAGGACCGTTTATTTTGCGTATTCTGTGCACTTTTGTCATTGGAAGAGCAGTCGGTCAATCCCACCTTTCCAGTAAATACGACTTGTGATTGGACTGTACGTCAGCAAACAGCAAAGCATTGGCCAAGAGCAGAAGGCCCTCCCTCCAGGCTTTTTTTTTTAGTTGCGAGGTTGCGAAGCTTAATTTTCGCTCAGTCTGAGTTTCAGAGTTTCAGAGCAGAGCTGCGTGACAACGCTGCCACAAATCATGTGAGTCGCAAGCTCGCAACTGTGTGGGCGTATCTCCGCAAAGTGGGTGTTGTAAACTCAGCTCTAAAAAATTAGTCTGCAATAGGAGTGCAACTGTAATGTAATGTAATGTTTCGCCCTTTCGAACCTCAGTTTTCAGGGTTTCAAAACTTTTTTTTCACCTATTCGCTCACCAGTTTTCAGATCACTTTTTACAAGGTTTCAAATCTTGAAAACAAACTATACACTGGGAGAACAGTGACAAATTCGAAACTCTGAAAAAATGATTGCACAACACCATAAAAAAATGTTGCAGTTCTGAAGAAGGAAATCTCAAAAACAACATAATGTTTGCAGAGATATTTTTATTTTTTTTACATTTTGCAAGCTTGCAAATCTTATTTTTCGATCTTGCAAGACTTTTTTTTGTAAGATTTTGAGTTTTCGAACACTTAGTTTCAATCTTTCAGAACTGTATTTTCAGTTTTGAATCATGGCAGGATTTAAATCCCATAAAATATAGCCCGCAGTACTGCAGTCATATAAGTTCTGCTTGGCAGTCACAGCGGGATAATGGTTTAAGTTGAGAGAAATCAAATCACACCATAGTCCATTCCAATTTTCTGTAAATATATTTGTGTTTTATTATGTTGCTCTATCTATACCGTGTATAACATTCCTAACTTGGGTGGTATTGACACCCATTGGCTATGTATTTGGGATTGTGGTCTATTTCACATTTAATGTGTCAGTTCAGCCCCAATTAAATTTAGAGGTGTGTGTGGACAATGTTAAAACTGTATGTGAATGCTTAATTAAATATTCCCCTGTGGTGTGAATTACTGAAGAGAGGTAATCAACTAAAGTTGTTTAATGTTTCTTATTCTGTCAGTATTCAGGCTGATTAAAGAAAGTCCAGATTTTCCATTGTACATCAAATGGTAGTCCAACACAGCACATAAATATATAACAATAAAATAAAAATAAAAATGTTATAAAAGTAAATGAAAAACAGAAACTAAAATATATCACTTTATAGGTCAAACAATATGAAAATGTTTAAAGTGATTGGTTAATAAATATCTTGAATTTCAGGGATTTCATGATCTTGGAAACCAATGATTTACAACATGAAACACTTTGTGGTTGACTCAAACTATGTTTGTGCTCACTTCAAGTAAATGGACCATTTTGTCATTTACTCTGCATAATACAATTTTTTTTTTTTAGATAAGGGCATGTCACTCAACCTGTCCATGTTGGTACAGTATCTGACTATTTTTTTTTTTGCTATTTTTTTGTGTGGTTATACAATAAGATGCGATTATACGATTATATTTTTTTGCATTTACTATGGATTTTTTTTCTTTCTTTATTTTTTTATTTTTCTGCTGTTTTCAATCAGAACAGTCCAGCGACTCATGTTTGGTTTGCAACTCACCAACTGAGAACCTCTGATCTGGACTGTAGAATGAATGCATTGAAAAAAAAAATAACATAACTACACAATCTATCTAAAACTTCTTGTTTCTAGTTTCTGCTGTTAAAAGTGTCACAAAATCAAAGAGATCTCACTCAGAGTGTAGCACTCAACAAGACACTGGACTGGTCAAAGATGGGTTTTTTTTTAACAATGATGTCGCTGAAATCTTATAAGTCAAAGCCAGACACAATGTTTCTCACTTTGAAGTGCCAAATAAAAAGATGAGAGAAATGTAAATCTAACTAACAAAGGCACAGATCCCTAAACAAGGGGATTGTAACAACATCCATAGGTCAGGAAAAAGGAGGCGGGAACCTGCGAACATTTAAACAAAAACTTTAATAATAAAAAAAACACAAAACAGTGTGACAGCCCCTCGCGGATGACTGCCACACAACAACAAAACCCAGGCCTGGTCCTCTCTCATCTTAAATTGCTGTCACTCCTCTTTTTATCCTTCCGGAGCTCCTCCTTGGACATCGAGTCCAGTGAGCGGCGCAGGTGTAGCTCATTAACACTTTCACTCCACTGGCCTTGCTCCGTTCCCACAGCTCTCAGCCCCACCCCACTCATCACATACCCCTATCGCCCCTCGCAGGTGCAGTGTATCAAAAACATATCATATGTGTATCATAGACTGCCCTCTACTCCCCCCTTACCCCTCCGGTGGCCGCGGTGTACCTGGGGGTATGGACAGACGGTGACAGACTTTCATGGTGCGTGGCAGTGGCACTAGATAGCCCTGAGTGGACGGCACAACACTCCTCCACCACCCGGTGGATGGTGATGGCTCCTCTGGATTTGGGCAGCCAGCAGGAGTCCCCCGTTCCCTGCTCCTCCCCATCATGGCGGATGGCAGCAGGCTCCAGTCTCAGGCAAACGGCGACGACTCCTCCACTCCCTCACGAATGGCAGCAGTCCCTCCATATCCCAGGAGGCCAGCAGGGAGTTAGTCCGTCCTCCTGGCAGCTCACTCCAGCCCACCGCCTCGAGCGTCCATGGCAGCAGACTGCTCCGCCATGCTCGATGGCACCACGGTTTCACCACAGCGGCGAGGGGTCTTCGGCAGCATGTCCCTCCTTCCTCCCGGGTCTCGGCACCAATGAAACAATGTTAACGTTTGTATATATATATTGCGATATGTATATATATTCATTATTGTGACAGACCTAACAATTACAACACTGACTGCAAGCTGCCTCTGTAAGAGGCAAGACAACTCACTAAGTTTTGGAAATGATGTTGAGGTAAGGTTAGTTCATATTTCTATTAAAAGGAAATTCAACTGGTACTTTACTTGCATCCAATACAAATATTATTATAATATAGTGTATTAATCTCTAGTAGATATGGTGACTTCCTCTAATGAAGGTGCAAAATACCTCCCATAACACAGACTGTTTATTTCTCTTTGGAAATTACTGAGATATTGAGAAAAAAAAGAACTAAATAAATAAACTAAATAGAAAAGCGCATTGAATGTGGATGTTTTTGCAAGTTAGCGGCTTTGAGTTGTCAGTAAAAGCATTTTAACTAATTATAGTGGCTAATTAACCTTATTAAATTTAAATCTTATAAAGAGTAATTGAAAATCGGAGCCCAGCAGGTGTTCTATTTCGCTCTCTGTCTTTCTATCACTCATTTGTCCTTTTCCTTTTGTCAGTTTCCTCAGTTTGTTCCATGCCTGACTGAGAACCATCTTCCCATCTCACTTACATCCGCTCATTATTACAGATGGGAGTGCAGGAGGGGAAGAAGCTACAGGAGGCACTGCATCTGATCTGAAGGTTTCTTCTGGGCCGCAGTGTGCCTGAGCCGACAGCTTTTTTCTCATTAAAACGCTCTCATCCTGTAAAACATGATTAGACATGTTTACTCAAATTATTCATGGTCTAACTGTGCTCAATACCACAAATGACTTAAACTAGTCATGTCACACCAAGCATTTAAAAAAAAGGCCTTACAGTGACTGGGTACATTAGCGACAAGAGCTGTCAAGCTCATAAATGATCAAGCACTTGTACATAATCAGCTAAATGGATTACAAAACACAGATTTTTTTTTATTTTTATTCAAATTGGACTGTGTAATTCACTGTTTTCAAGCAGTATCTTTTATGAAATTACTGTTTATTAGTAGTACTTTGTTAGCAAGCATCACTATTATTATTGATCATACTTTATACTGTAAGTCATCTTAAGTGTGATTTTTACTTGTCAGACAATAAAAATACCTGGCAAAAATACTATAGATTTACATTTAAGGGGCAACATGAGCTATATAGGGACCAACATAACATAAAGAAATCCACTGTCCACCACAGTGAAACATTAGTTTGTTTTACATGGAAAATCACTTAACAGGGGTGCGTTTCCAAAAAGCATTGTTAACTAACTATGATCATTAGTTCAATTGAACTCAACAAAACTTGCAACCATAGTTGCTTTTGGGAAATGCATCCCAGCTTAGCAGCATTTCACATAAAAAATACGTTAACTGATGGATTGGAATTGTGTGGATTATTGATGTTTTTATCAGCTGCTAGGACTCTCATTCTGATGGCACTGTAAAGGATCTATTGGTGAGCAAGTGATGTGCTGCTTAATTTCTTCAAATCTGTTCCAATGAAGAAACAAACTCATCTACACCTCAGATGGCCTGAGGGTGTGTACATTTTCAGCAAATTTTATTTTAAACCATAAAGTCTTTCAGATGGTCTCTGTCAAGTATACTGGCCTTGCCTACTGAAATTTGCACTTATTGAGGAGAAACACTCAATAGCCATGGTAATATTGTCAATAAACGACGCAATCAGAATTAATCTGGAAAGTGTAGCTGTTGTAATAGGACTTACTTGAAAGTATAAACATTATTAAATAAATTACCTATTTATTACTGGGGCTCTGTAGTTGAAATTGCAGCCTCCTTTGAGATTGGATGAAACACTGGTGGCTGGCCAGTCAAGCGAGCCAATTTGCGTGTTGTCATATTCTGTTTCTGTTGTTTCAGTCAGTAATTAAATAAGATGGCAACGGCAACGGCACAGAAGGCTGACCTTTCCTAAGAGTGATTCATTCTGACAGATGTTTTAGACTTTCCTGTAGGGACAGAGTTAGACTGATATTTTACTCCAGTCAATTTATGAAGTGATTATAATATCCAATTCAGAGTAGAAACTGATGACAAATCTCAAATGAATTCACTGAAATTAGATACTCAAGCATGCTGGCCAAATGCCCATTAAAATGTGTTATTTGAGCAGTCTTAAGGCCAATTTATACTTCTGCGTCGAGGGTACGCCGTAGTGTACATCGTAGGCTACGCACGTAGGTGACGCCGTCGTGAGCATTTATACTTCTGCGTTATGTCTGCGTTGCTCTGCAGTTGCACCGCCGAAACGCTAGTTGGCGGGGGCGGGTTTTAATGTTCCACTGTGTTTAGATTCCTCGTGGGTGTTTTGAGTTTAGGCTACTACAACAAGCAATGGCGACTGAAAGAGAGCGGATCATGTTGGAGTTGGAGCTTATTGAGGTTGAAAAACAGTTAATTTTAGTGAAATTACTCAAATTAAAAGGCAGAAACGAGAGAAGGCGTCGGAGGAGATGGTACGTGCGACCCGTGAACCTGATGAGGCAGAAGGAGGGTGAATTTTCTGTGCTTGTCCGGCCACTGAGAGACATGGACGAGGAAATGCACTTCAGATATTTCCGAATGTCTGCAGGTAGATTCGACGATTTAGTTCGTCGTGTGCAGCCATTTATCGTACATCAGTGTACGCACAGTATGCCTGTAGACATTACGCAGAGACTGGCAATCACCCTTCGAGTTTTAGCTTCAGGTGGAAGTCAACAGGCTGTAGCAGCTAGCTACAAACTGTCGTCCAGCACAGTGTCTTCCATAGTCGCCGAGGTATGTAAAGCTTTGTGGAAAGCACTGCAGCCAGAGTTTCTTCCCTGCCCTTCAGTCGCCCAATGGGAAACTATTGCTGCCGATTTTTGGCGACTGTGGAACTTTCCGAACTGTGTTGGCAGCGTAGACGGAAAGCATGTCAACATAAAAGCACCACCGCACGCAGGTAGCGACTACTACAACTACAAGGGTGCACACTCCATTTTTCTGATGGCTACCTGTGACGCCAGATATCGCTTCACCATGGTGGATGTGGGGGGATACGGACGGGAAAGTGACGGTGGTGTCTTCAAGGAGAGCCGATTTGGTTCTAGGCTTCTTGAACACAAACTGAACCTGCCCCCACCAGCCAATCTGCCTGGAACAGGAGTCAAAATCCCACATGTGATCATTGGTGATGCTGCATTTCCCCTACACAACAACCTCATGCGTCCCTTTCCAGGTATGTCACAGACAAGATTTATTTAATGTAATAGTACTTCATGTATGTATATAAATGGTGGTGAATTCAGGTTGAGTGGGACACTTTTTGCCATTGAGATAACTTGGAAAAAGTGTCCCAATCAACCTGAATTTTATATATATATATATTCATTCCTGATCACAGCTACATTGACACTCAATGATTGCCTATCAATTAATACTGTTTTATTTTTCTACATAGGGATGAACCTACCAATGGATAAGCAGACCGTCACTCCAGAGCCAGACGCGTGATTGAGAATGCATTTGGCATTTTGGTTGCAAGGTGGCGAATCCTTGGACGACCTCTAGAATGTCTGCCAGACAAAGCAGTTGATATTGTGAAAGCTTGTTCTGTTTTACACAACTTCCTGGCCTACACAGATGAGGTCAGCACACCTGTTAGCAGATACATCCCTGCTAATTTCACAGACACTGACACTACAGGGTCACCTCAGCTCGAGGAGTGGCGCAGAGTGGTGTCAGGGGACACAAATCTTTTGGAACCACTAGATCCACGTCACCTTTCAAGGGCCCGCTCCACCAGAGCTGCAGTTGGTGTACGGAATGACCTGACGGCCTTCTTTCAGTCACCCCACGGAATTGTGCCATGGCAGAACAACATAGTGTGTCGTGGTCAACTTGGTCAGTAAATTGTACTGGTGTAAAATATATACACCAATAAATGACATGCAACCATGTAAATAAAGACCAGTTTTAACTGTTCACGTTGTTTCTTCTTTAATTACAGTAACCTGCACAATACAATGTGCAAACTATGTATAAAATAATGTAACATGTAAAGGTGCAATGGTCTAGAATTGTTTATATTAAATATAGATGCAAAAGAGCAAACTATACACAAATAAATACTGTTATTGATCTTAATTTGCTGTAACCTGAACCATACAATATGCATACAGCAGGAAATGACATAATTGGTTTCAAACTATATATACAAATAGGTTAAAATATGTAAAAGTGCAATGTATAAAGGTGCAATGGTCTAGAATTGTAGATTAAAAATAGATGCTAAAGAGCAAACACACACAAATGGGTAAACTATACATTAATCTTTATTTGCAGTAACCTGCACAAAACAATGTGCAAACAGCAGGAACAGGCAATTTTTTGTATGCAAACTATATACACAAACGGGCATACGATGTACAAGTTAGTACAAAGTATTAAGGTGCAATGATACACTATTAACAATAAAAATGCACGAGAAAACTGTACACAAAAGCTACAAACTATATAGTATAACCTGCACAAATAGGTGCAAACAGACAAAATTATTAAAAAACAAAATGCTAAAGTGCATACTATTTACAAAAATGTGCAAACAATAAAACCTGCACAAATAAGTGCAAACAAGCAAAATATGAATAAATGCAAAAGTGCAAACTATATACACAAATGTGCTAACAGACAACTTACTAAAAGATGCAAAAGTGCAAACTATATAAAGATAGTGCACAGAATTAAAAGGTGCAATGTTGTAGAAGTAGGCACAATTGTTTATTTTTTCTGCTGCCACTCAAACAGGACCTTGGACACATGAAACATTGCCTGCGCCCTGTGCTCCTCCGGCACCCTTCGCAGCATGTCGGCAACAGTGTGCCCAAACCGGTCGCTCTCGTCATTTCGATGACTCAGTCTCTGTTGCAGCTCGATCCGCCGTTCCTCCAACTGAGCCTCCAACCAAGCAACTTGCATTTGGACCCAGTCCTCTTGTTCCTTCCTCTTCCTTTTCTGTGCCATCCTTGGACTGGGGGACTGAAGAGATGTCTGGGGGGACTGAAGCGATGTCTGGGGGGACTGAAGCGATGTCTGGGGGGGGCTGAAGAGATGTCTGGGGGGACTGAAGAGATGTCTGGGGGGACTGAAGAGATGTCTGGGGGGACGGTGGACATGCTAGTTGGTCGTTATTGGCTGAAGGTCTCACAACAGCCGAACCATTGGAGTTTGAGCTTGAATCACTCCCATCCTGTGATTATGAAAGAAATAGCAAATAGTGTAAGTTAGTCTTTTATATATAAAAGCTGATGCATCCAGTGTTAATTCACAGATAAACAGAGCTATGAATACTGCATATTCCTACATTGCAAATGCTACGTTGTTGCGTTTGTATTATATGCAAGCCCAATATAATTACAATCTATTACATATAAGATAAATACAATATAATTAAAACCCATTACACATGCTTTTTGTTTCCCAGGTATATTATTTTTGCACTAATCAATAACGTTACGGCGTGGTAGCATTGCTAGTTAAGTTAGCTAACCTAAAAACAACAGAGGTTCATAAAGGACGTGCATTATTTACCTTATCGTCAAAGTTTTACTCCGTAAGCCGCTGTTTCACATGAGGTGACATTGTGAATACATTTTTGAGGAGGTGCGCGTCAGGGTAAGGCGAAGGGTACGACGTATGGTACACGTCAATGCGTATGCTAAGCCGTACCTTCTACGCGCACCCGACGCAGAAGTATAAATTGGCCTTTAACATATTAAAACAATGTTGCAGTGCATAATTGATTATACTCTGTACTGCTGACCAAGGGCATAAAGAAAAGAGGTTAAGGAAAGCATATTGTAGACATATATTAAGATTTTTTATTGATTTATTTGTATATAACATTTCTTGTGTAAATGTGTTTAAGTTATGATAAATGTTTCATACAGTATTTTCATAAATATTACAATGATGAGAAATAGTCACAAATATTATAAATATTTTTCTATTTTACATAATATGCTGATATGCTGTTTAAGAAACATTTCCTATTATTATCAATGTATGGAATGCATAGTTGATATAAAAACCTGGATGAGGAGTAATTTCTTACTGCTAAATTCTGAAAAAAAAAACGTCTCTAGGTTACGTATGTAACCCTAGTTCCTCGAGGGAACGAGACGCTGCATCAAATGCGCTTTGGGGAACGCGCCAAGCGTGAGCAACTCTGAATATGATATCTAATCTGTCTTATAGAAGAGCGTGACGTCACAGGCGGGTTGACGTAAGCGACCAGGAAGCTATAAAGGCACGAGCCGTGCAGCTGGCTTCAACTTCGAGTACCAGCAAGTGCCAGCAGGGGTGCCGGGGGTATGGCTCTGAGACGCAGCGTCTCGTTCCCTCGAGGAACTAGGGTTACATACGTAACCTAGAGAGGTTCCTCTTCAGGAACTCGAGCTGCGTCAAATGTGCTTTGGGGAACGAGTACCAACGCCGCCAGACTACCAAACACCTGCCTAGTGTGTATCCAAAGAGCACAGCTTAGGACGAGGGGACTGAAGTGCCTGGAGTGACTGGCATGTCTAAGCCATAGAATCTTGCAAAAGTAGAAGGCATGGACCACCCCACAGCATTGCAGATGTCCAGCATGGACGCATCTGCTAGAAAGGCCTTGGAGGCCGCCATACCCCATGTAGAGTGAGCCTTGCCTCCCGACAGCGGGGGACGACCAGAGGACTCAAAGTGTCGTTGATAGTCTCAACTATCCAACGACTAATAGTCTGCTTAGAAGCAGGAAAACCCCTCTTGGGGGGACCACAGCATGCAAGCAATTGGTCCATTTTTCTCCACAGGGCAGCTCTGTGGGCGCATGCATCCAGCGCTTGAACTGGACACACACAATTTAGCTTCTCTTGGTCGGGCTCCCGAAAGGGAGGAGGACAGAAGGCCTTCAGCACTACAGGTTGTGGTGTGATAGAGAGCACCTTAGGAACATATCCCGCTCGAGGGTATATGAACCCTTTGGTCATGCCAGGTGCAAAATCAAGATAGGTAGGGGCCACTGAGAGGGCCTGTAAATCTCCTACTCTCCTCAGAGAGGTAATGGCCAACAGAAAGGCGGTTTTAAGAGTCAGATGTCTGTCTGAGATATCTTGAATCGGTTTGAGTGGAGATTTGCAAAGAGCCTCTAATACCACACCCAAGTCCCGGGGGGAACACGGGACTGTACTGGAGGTCTCAGCCTCAGCGCACCGCGGAGGAAACATGTATCTAAGGGGTGTCTTCCCAAAGACTGGCCATCGAGAAGGGCGTGGTAGGCCGCTATGGCCGCCACATAACCTTCAGCGTGGAGTGGGTCAACCCTGCAGAGAGCCTGGCCTGTAGAAACTCCAGAACTGTACCAACTGGGCAGTTTGCTGGGTCTAGCTGGCGGTCTCAGCACCATGAGGTGAAGAGTTTCCACCTCAGGGCGTACAGTTTCCTCATTGAGGGAGCTCTGGATTGGAGGAGGGTCTCAACAACCTCAGTTGAGAGACCAGCTGCTAACAGTTGTGCCCCCTCAGGGGCCACACCCACAGCTTCCACAACTCCGGGCGAGGAATTATCGTACCCTGCGCCTGTGAGAGTAGGTCTGTCCTGATCGGTATCTCCCATGGAGAGCAGTCGAGGAGTGAGACCAGATCTGTGAACCAACTTGGCCCGGCCAGAGCGGGGCTACTAATAACAGACGGACCCCGTCCCGGCGTACTCTCGCCAGAACTCCCGGGAGCAGAGCTATAGGGGGAAAGGCGTACAGACGAAGCCTCGGCCAGGTCTGTACCATAGCGTCCAGTCCCAGAGGAGCTGGATGAACTAGAGAGAACCAAAGGGGACATTGTGATGTCTCTTGAGTCGCAAATAGTTCTACTTGAGCCCCTGCCAAATACTCTCCATATCTGCTTCACCACCTCTGGGTGAAGTCTCCATTCCCCCGGGCCTCGGCCCCTGCCTCGGCAGTATGTCTTCTCCCATATTTACTTTCCCAGGAATATATACTGCTCTTAATGAGAGGAGTTTGCTCTAGGACCACACCAGGGTCTGGTTCGCCAGCTTGTACAAAGGGCGCGAATGCAGACCTGCCTGGTGCCGACTATCGTCGGAATAACCCCGTTGAATATCGGCGGTGTAGAGCCGAACTGAATCGGTAGCTTTTTCTACTGTGTGCAGGACCCATTGAGATACATTTGGCAGTAGTTTTCACGCTGCTAAATAATCTACTAAAGGAATCAGTCTCTCGAGACTGACCTCTGGTGTAAGAGGCCCCCGCAGGGGCAGCAAGCGTCTCAGCCCCGCTATGCGCATGGGCGGAAAATACTGAGAACGATGCTCGCTGGGGAAGGCTGCGCCCTGGAACACTGGCAGGGCGCTGAGGCGAGACGGGCACCGTGTAATGCGGTGTACGCCGCTCCACCCCAGTAGGGGCCGCCCTCTGCAGTTGTGACCGAAACGTGTCAGGACTTATTAACCAAGGGCCTAACAGCCTGAAGTACGGCCCTCAGATCCACCTAAGGCTGGGAAAACCCTGGTTCAGAGCGTTGCTTCAGCCTCCAGTCCCGACGCAGGGGGAGCGCGGGCGGCAACGCTCTGACTATAGACTGAGAGGGCTGCTCCCGCCCAGCAGCCCCTCCAGTATATATAATTTCTCAGAGGGAGATAAGTGTCATTATATTCCTCAGAATTTAATGCAAACAAACAATAAGATGAGTAAACATGGTCTGCCTTGTTGGTATAATTCATATCTAACTGCTCATAGTCAGATAGATACTGAATTTAATTCCTCAGAATTAATGTAGTTAACCAATCAGATGAGTAAAGACGGTCTGGTTTTGGTAAGATTTACATCAAAACTGAAAATGATGTAGTACACGCGTTGCCTCGACAACACGCGAGCCGCTTAGTCACACAAACAATATTAATCTCCTCGGAGATAAGTAGCTGCAGCTGCGAGTTCACAGAGGGGGAAGGAACCGCTTCGCGTGCTTCCGAACCTCGAGAATGAACTCTAAATCTAGGGAATACGGGTGGAGATAGGCAGAGCCGTCTTCGCCCCGTCCTTAGATATGCGAGAAGCACAGTCAGCCCCCTTATTTTATTTTTTCTCTCGAGAGCTGACTGCGTGAGCTGCGCTGCTCATTAATGCTGCTCGTTATACAGTTAGGCATAATATGTTTGTGAAACTGATGCTTGTGTAACTGTTTGTCTGTGCAACTGATGTTTATGCAGCTTATGTTTGTGCAACTGCGAGCTCATCGACGCCCTCCGTTTCAATCTCCTCGGAGAAAAAAAGGCGGTGCATCATAGCCGTCACTCGGGGGGGGAAGGACCGCAGCACTCGGGCTTCTGCACCCGGAGATCGGGCAGATCTGGCGGGTGAGGTAGGAGACGCACCCGTCTCCATACCCTCCAGCAGATCCTATCTGCGAACCCAGCGAGTGCAGGCGCCGCTCCGCCTAGGCGAAAGCTGGACCGACACCGCGAGGAACGCTGGCGAAGACTCCCCCTCGAGAGAGTCCTCCGGGATCGAAGCGTCCACACTGGCTTGTTCCAGTGCAGGCAGTCGGCTCCCTCAAGAGCCAAAACAGCGTGCCTCAATCCCAGGCAGACCGCGCACAGACCGTGTATTCCCACTCGTGATGAACACACAATCTGAAACGCGATCTGGATTCGCCTTTCAGATGTCTCGTCTTAACTTTGCTCTTTGACTATTGCTTACTCTTTGAGGAGCTAATAGTGACAAACAACAATAAATAAGACTGACATGACAGAATGACATGCACACACAGAGCACTTGCTGAAATACGTGAAGCTGAAGCCACTTGCGCGGCTCGTGCCTTTATAGCTTCCTGGTCGCTTACGTCACCCCGCCTGTGACGTCACGCTCTTCTATAAGACAGATTAGATATCATATTCAAAGTCGCTCATGCTGGGCGCGTTCCCCAAAGCGCATTTGACGCAGCTCGAGTTCCTGAAGAGGAACAGAGGTGTTAATTATAGTACCTATTTTTCCATCTCAAAAATATATCTAAATTACGACCTATGTCAAATGCAGAAATGTTAATTCATGACGTTCATGACCTCAAATTTAGATTATCATAATGCTTTATTGGGTGGTTGTTCTGCACGCTTAATAAACAAACAAACTCCAGCAAGTCCAAAATTTACATTTTTCATTTTAATCATTTAGCAGATGCTTTTATCCAAAGCGATTTACAAATATGAACAATAGAAGCAATCAGACCAATGAGAGAACAACAACAGTATACAAGTGCCATGACAAGTCTCAGTTAGTCTAGCACAAAACACATAGCTAGATTTAGCTAGACACGTATTCTTTTTTCAAGAATAGTATAGAATAGAATAGAAAAATAAAAGGTAAGTGCTAGTTGGTCTTTAGATGTTTTTTGAAAATGAATAAAGACTCAGCTGTTCGAATTGAGATTGGGAGGTCATTCCACCAGCACAGACCAGGAAAAGGTCAGTGAGAGTGATTTTGAACCTCTTTGGGATGGCACCACAAGGCACCATTCACTTGCAGAATGCAAGCTTCTGGAGGGCGCATAAGTTTGAACTAGTGAGTTTAGGTTTATTGGTGCCACGCCAGTGGTCGTCTTGTAGGCAAGCATCAGTACCTTGAATTTGATGCGAGAAGTTACTGGTAGACAGTGTAACCAGATGAGGAGAGGAGTAATGTGAGCTTTTTTTGGCTCACTGAAGAAGACTCTTGCTGCTGCATTCTGGATCATTTGCAGAGGCTTGATAGTACATGCAGGAAGGCCCGCAAAATGCAGCAGCTAGAGTTCTTACTAGAACCAGGAAGTATGACCATATTAGCCTGGTTCTGTCAACTCTGCACTTGCTCCCTATCAAACATCATATAGATTTTAAAATCTTACTTATCACTTATAAAGCCCTGAATGGTTTAGCACTTCAGTATTTGAGGGATCTCTTATTGCACTATAGTCCTCCACGTCCGCTGTGTTCTCAAAACTCTGGCAATTTGATAATACTGCGAATATCAAAATCAACTGCAGGTGGCAGATCCTTTTCCTACTTGGCTCCCAAACTCTGGAATAACCTAACAAAAATTGTTCAGGAGGCAGACTCACTCTGTCAGTTTAAATCTAGATTAAAGACCAACCTCTTTAACCTGGCTTACACATAACACACTAACACATTTCTAATATTAAGATCCGTTAAAGGATTTTTAGGCTTCATTAATTAGGAGAACCGGAACCGGGAACACTTCCCATAATAAACAATGTACTTGCTACATCGTTAGAAGAATGGCATCTACGCTAATATTAGTCTGTTTCTCTCTTATTCCGAGGTCATCGCAGCCGCCAGATCCAGTCTGTATCCAGATCAGATGGTCACAGCAGTCACCCGGATCCGGTACGTATCCAGCCCAGATGGTAGATCGGCACCTAGAGAGGACCTCTACAGCCCTGAATGTCAGCGGAGACCAGGACAACTAGATGAGCCCCAGAGACAGATCCACAGTCAATACCTTGTCTCCTAGATGGCCACCCGGACAAGACCACGGGAACCAGATGAGTCCTCTGCACAGTGAGACGCTGCTGCAGCCTGGAATTGAACTGCTGTTTTCGTCTGACCAGAGAAGAACTGGCCCCACCGACTGAGCCTGGTTTCTCCCAAGGTTTTTTTCTTCATTCTGCCACCGATGGAGTTATGGTTCCTTGTCACTGTGGCCTCTGGCTTTCTTAGATGGGTACACTTAATTTCCAGCGATTTCGTTGACTTGATTGCACAGATACTATTTAAACTAAACTGAGCTGGATGATGTCATCATTGAATTCAATAATGAACTGCCTTTTTTCATTATTGACATAATATTTTCCTATTTAATGCTGTTTAGTTGCTTTGTTACAATCTGTATTGTTAAAAGCGCTATAAAAAATGTTGAAAACAGTTGTAATGCTTTTTGGTAGAAAAAAATGAAATAATAATAATAATAATAATAAATAATCCATTACATTTATATAGCGCTTTTCTAGGCACTCAAAGCGCATTACATAGACAGGGGGTATCTCCTCATCCACCACTAGTGTGCAGCATCCACCTGGATGATGCGACGGCAGCCATATTGCGCCAGAACGCCCCCCACATACCAGCTTACTGGTGGAGAGGAGACAGAGTGATGAAGCCAATCAGCAGATATGGGGATTGTTAGGAGGCCATGATGGTCGGAGGCCAATGGGCAAATTTAGCCAGGATGCCGAGGTCACACCTCTACTCTTTTCGAAAGACATCCTGGGATTTTTACTGACCACAGAGAGTCAGGACCTCGGTTTAACGTCTCATCCGAAGCATGGTGCTTGTTGACAGTATAGTGTCCCCATCACTACACTGGGGCGCTAGGACCCACACAGACCACAGGGTGAGCACCCCCTGCTGGCCTCACTAGCACCTCTTCCAGCAGCAACCTACTTTTCTCAGGAGGTCTCCCATCCAGGTACTGACCAGGCTCAGCCCTGCTTTGCTTCAGTGGGAAAGCGGTCTTGGGCTCCAGGGTGATATGGCTGCCGGAAATAATAATAATTTTGTGAAAACATGATAATCCCTCCCCCCAACACCCACAAATACACTTTAATTTAACAGCATTTATTTGAACAAAAAAATATTTTATAACGTATTAATTTAATGTATTCTTGCTGAATAAGTATTTATCCCAAACATTTGAATGGATAGTAGTGTATATCAGAAATAAATTATAACTTAAAAAAAGATTGCCTCAGTCACTCTTATTTTCATACAGTAGCATCATTAGCCTGACCCCTGGATGTTGCCGTCACCATTCCAGGAAAGAAATCTCTCTCTCTCCATCTCCAGTTGTCCGACCTCTCCAGTCCTTCTTTGATCTGAGCTCTAGTGTCTGTACTACATCCACCTGCTGTGTAACCATGATGTCTCATTAGACTAATGTGTGTTTTTGCATTGGGCCTCAGGCAATCTAGCATAATAAAGTTATTTGCATATAAAATGTATCACATATGGAATGAGTTCACAGAACGGTGTGCAGTAAGGTAAAACAAGTCTGATCAAGGTACTGCCATTTTGCCTGCTACTCTATAGTCAACAGAGAATGTTCCATACTCAAAAATCATGTTCTATATGGAAATGTGTGACACTGGATCTCTCTAACTATGAGTGCACACTTTTTTTGTCCATATAACCTGTATGTGTTTTCATTCAGAAGTCACCGAGACACTGCCATTTAAGGTTTTGGATCAGTAAAAAAGAAAAGTTTTTTTTTTCTTTTCTTTTTTCTTTTCTTTTTTTTATTCTATTTATTCATAATGTTACAATTGTATTTTCTTTTATTTATTATTTTCTTCTTTGTAACTTTCTATTCATCCTGAAAAAAGTATTGGTTTTCATAAAATTATTAAGCAGCACAAATGTTTTCAATATTTCTATATTTTTTAATTTACAAATTTAAAGCTAATATATATATGTTTTTATATTTGATGATATAATAAAGAAATTATAATGTATTTGTTTATTCACTTAGGAATTATGACATGATCAAATTTTGATTATCACATAGTTTATGCAATGGTGCAACGTTAACTTGACTTAAGCATGTCGTCACCGCTTGTGGGCGGGGCAATGTCTCTGATCCAAGATTTGCAGTACGTCACTATTGGGTCCTATAGTAAGATCCCTCTACATGTAGAAACAGGCTAGCTATGGGTAAATGAATGAATATTGTGATGCCTCACTCCAACCATGTGCCCTTCCTTTTCATTTTTACTCTCCTCCTGTCAGCCCCTTGGTGACTACCCTCGTTATTCAGTTCTGACTGAAATATCCTGAGGCAAGTTCTTCTTGGTCCACTTCACAAGCCATCTTTTGAGTCTCCCTTGTTCTGTGTCTTTCTATGCCTATTTGACTTTACTTTCCACCCACCGGCCTCCTTGAGTGTGTGTGTGCCTCTGTTGGACCTCTCCTGAACCACTTGCAGATGAGTTCCCCTAACACATCAAGCCATCTGCCGTTTTTCTCTATGCTCTCATCTCCTCTGCCAGACGAGGCTGTCGCACCCCTCCCTCTGCCAAAATGACTGCCATCTTCTACTGTTTGTGGGCAAATCTACGACAACACAATGACACACACATATACACCCGCCTCAAAAAAACTATTTGGCCACCTAAGCCACACTTAAAAACTCCTGAATTCAATTTCAATTCTCTAAATCTAAATCTGCAAGCAAATATTGCTTTTTCTCAGACCTAGCTTCACTTTTTGAGTGAGTTTTTTTTTTGTTGTCTTTTTTGTTAAGGTGATTTTAGTAGATGTATGAAGTCAGTTCTCCTCAAGTTCACTCTTGGCAACCGAATGTCCAAATACATCTTTATTTTTAGACGTACATTTTAACATATCTCATTTTGTGTGAAATATTTTGCTTCACAAATATGCTTTCGTTTTATATAATGCAATGGTATATTTTTAAGTGTGTTTTATGTGGTCAAATGCTTTTTGGATCACGTTTATATAAGCACCCACACAAATGCACAAATATTGGTCTTACCACTTTTGACGACTGCGTGGGAATGCAGTTCCTTCCTTATGTCTCAAGATGCATTTTCAACCAATGCATATGTTATCATGTATCATCAAGTAAAGTACTGTAAACATTTAGTCAATGTTGAATTTAATTTGAATGGAATTGAATTTATTAAAAAGGGAAAACCCCTTGAGGGGTCTCATTTTCGAGAGGGACCTGGACCTGTTTTGGTCTCATGATCTCCATCAAATTAAAAATCAATATAACCATGTTGTTTATATATTACAGTATGTATATATATATATATATATATATATATATATATATACACACATACTGTAATATATAAACAACAAGGGTTATATTGATTAAAAAAAAAAAAAAAATCTAAATTACCCCAACAAAATATTAAGCAGCACAACGGTTTTCAACATTCAACAGAACTTTTTTTTTTTTTTTTTAGTTTCTTGAGCAACAAATCAGCAAATTAGATTGATTTCTTAAGGACCACGTCAAACTGAATACTGGAGTAGTGATGCTGAAATTTCAGCTTTGACATTACAGGAATAAATGACATATATAAACATAGCATGAATATATTAAAATAGAATGCAGTTACTTAAATTTGTAATATATATCTATATATATCTATATATACAGTACAGACCAAAGGTTTGGACACACCTTCTCATTCAAAGAGTTTTCTTTATTTTCATGACTATGAAAATTGTAGAGTCACACTGAAGGCATCAAGGGCTATTTGACCAAGAAGGAGAGTGATGGGGTGCTGCGCCAGATGACCTGGCCTCCACAGTCACCGGACCTGAACCCAATCGAGATGGTTTAGGGGTGAGCGGGACCGCAGACAGAAGGCAAAAGGGCCAACAAGTGCTAAGCATCTCTCGGGGAACTCCTTCAAGACTGTTGGAAGACCATTTCAGGTGACTACCTCTTGAAGCTCATCAAGAGAATGCCAAGAGTGTGCAAAGCAGTAATCAAAGCAAAAGGTGGCTACTTTGAAGAACGTAGAATATGACATATTTTCAGTTGTTTCACACTTTTTTGTTATGTATATAATTCCATATATAATTCCACATGTGTTAAGTCATAGTTTTGATGCCTTCAGTGTGAATCTACAATTTTCATAGTCATGAAAATAAAGAAAACTCTTTGAATGAGGTGTGTAATAAATAAATTAGAATGTTGTTAAAAAGTTCATTTATTTCAGTAATTCAACTCAAATTGTGAAACTTGTTTATTAAATCAATTCAGTGCGCACAGACTGAAGTAGTTTAAGTCTTTTGTTCTTTTTAATTGTGATGACTTTGGCTCACATTTAATAAAAACCCACCAAAAAAATAAATAATTAAAAAATTAAAAAAAATTGTTGGCCTTCTGGAAGGTTTGTTCATTTACTGTACAAATACTTAATATTGGTTAGGGGCTCCTTTTGCTTTAATTACTGCCTCAATTCGGCGTGGCATGGAGGTGATCAGTTTGTGGCACTGCTGAGGTGGTATGGAAGCCCAGGTTTCTTTGACAGTGGTCTTCAGCTCATCTGCATTTTCTTGTCTCTTGTTTCTCATTTTCCTCTTGACAATACCCCATAGATTCTCTCTGGGGTTCAGGTCTGGTGAGTTTGCTGGCCAGTCTCGCACACACTAACACCATGGTCATTTAACCAACTTTTGGTGCATTTGGCAGTGTGGGCAGGTGCCAAATCCTGCTGGAAAATGAAATCAGCATCTTCACAATGCTGGTCAGCAGAAGGAAGCATGAAGTGCTTGGCCCCAGCCTCAGTCCATTCTTTGTGAAGTTCACTCAAATTCTTTAATCGTTTTTACATGACAATCCTCACAAGGCTGCAGTTTTCTCGGTTGGTTATGCATCTTTTTCTTCCACAATTTTTCCTTCCACTCAACTTTCTGTTAACATGCTTGGATACAGCACTCTGTGAACAGCCAGCTTATTTGGCAATGAATGTTTGTGGCTTACCCTCCTTGTAAAGGGTGTCTATGATTGTCTTTTGTTCCTTTGATTTGTTAACTAATATTTTTTTTTTATTTGCATCCCATAAAGTGAAAGTGATGGTCAACTATGAGGTCAACTATGGTGTCCCATACTCAGAATTTGTGCTCTGCATTTTTTGGCTTTGAAGCCTGAAATTATGACAGACACAGTTTTTGTTTTATCCAGCGGTATTTACTGTATTTTAAACTTTTAACATCCAAGTGAAAGATATATAGTGCTGTAAAAAAGATGCTCCATTTTTTACGTTAAGTTAATCTGAACGATTGGGCAAGTGCTGCTTCCTCAAGAAACTTTATCATTCTTTTTTTATTCTATTAAAGTTTATCGTTGTTTTAATCCTAGTCAGTTTAAACATTAAAGTGTTTTAAGTCATTCAAGCGTGAGTCAGTGCTAGAGCTTTCAATGGGGTATGCGCTTTGATCTTTTGATCATTTCTGTGCACACTGCACACACACACACAGGGTAGCTGTGGCCTAATGGTTAGAGAGCTGGACTAGTTACCAGAAGGTTGGCAGGAGTTGTAGGTGGGAGGGAGTGAATGAACAGTGCTCTCTTCCACCCTCAGTAACCATAGCTGAAGTGCCCTTGAGCAAGGCACTGAACCCCCAGTTGCTCCCTGGGCGCTGGATATATAGCTGCCCACTGCTTCGGGTGTGTGTGCACTTGGATGGGTTAAATGCAGAGCACCAATTCTGAGTATGGTTTACCATACTTGGCAAATGTCATGACTTTCTTTGTTTCACAGCACACGAGTATCAAATTGAGTTATCTTTTGCATTGTCTTGAGCAAATGCACACAAAAATTATGTCAGAATCAAGTATCCACTTAAACACCTATTGTTTCCGACCCGCTCTTCACCCCAAACCATTTCATTTCTGAACTGCTACGATATGTAAAACACACAACTTTACCATTACCACAGTCATGTTTAACTGTTTTGGAAAAAAAACAATATGTTGCTTAGTAGTTGCTTAGTAGTTTCCAAAGCCATTTATTTGTAATGAGCTGGGTTGTAAAATACAATACATTTGTAAAAAAATTCTTCACCAACCATTGGCTTAATTTTCAGTAATTCTTAAATCAACCTCTTCATTCTGAGTAGTCTGTCTATTTGAGCAGATTTATGACACCATATTTCAGCAAATTTTGTAAAACAAACATCACAAAAATTTGTCGCCAAATTTCTCAGTGGCAACAGAGAACGCAAAATAAACCAGTACCAAACATATTATTTGTGGCCCGCTTCCAGCAAGCCTCCCTGTGCCTAATTAATCCCTAATGAATTACCCAACCGAAGGCCAGCGTGATTCTGCATTGGGAGGAGAAAGCAGAGTCCCAGCAGACGCCCTCTGGTCCTCCAGATGGAGGGGCTCGTGGAGAAGGCGCAGCAGGGAGTGAGTGGAGCAGCATGAGGGCTTGGTCTCCCACCAGGCCTGGCCCATAGAGTGGCCAGTACACCACTACTTCCTCACAAGCAACAAATGTCAAGCTGCCTGTCCATGTTTCTGCATCACTCCGACACGCCATCCATACAAACAGCTCTGTCAGCAAGCGTGCTTGCTGTCCACAAATGGCACAGGAAATCAGTTTGTGTGATGAAACATAAATATTTTATAGAAGTTCAGATGCTGAATGTGAAACGACATCTTTGTGATTTGTTATGATGTGCTAAGGCTTATATTAAGTCTTTGACCTTTAAAGGTGTGGGGGAAAAAATCATAAAGATTCTTTCAGGGTTTGTGCATTATGAAAGAAGTAGTGTGAAATTTAATTGTTATCTAGAGTAATACACTCTCAACGCTTATCATGATTCCTGTTTTTCCCAAAATTAAGATGTTTATAGTGTGAGAATCCCTTCTGTAAATATTTAAACTCATTCCATTTATTCTGAGGATCAAAAAAGACTGTATATGCGTGTCTGTGTGTGCTCTGCAGAGAAAATAAATTCCTACAGACTTGTAAGGAGTATCAAAATGATGACAGAATTTTCATTTTTGGGTGAACTATCCATTTCAGCTTCAATAAATAAATAAACAAATAAATAAAATTAAATAAACCATCAAAAAAATTAAGTTGATTTGCTACTTTCTTGTAGGTGGGACATTTTTATTATAGAAGGCATCTGATTGGACAAAAAATTGTGCAGTGCGGGATGAGTCATCAATATTTCTGCTCTAAATTTATCCATAGTCACATGTAGCACAACAAATATAAAGTGAATAATTTTGTATGACATGAATGAACATCAAATTAGTTGCTGCTTGAATAATAGTTAATTATAAATAATTAACGTAATCTGAAATTACTTTTTGGAATTTGTCCCGGGAAAGAGACTGATGTGTAGACATGAAAAAAAAAGGAACAAATGCTGGGTTACAAATTTAGAAACTTTGTTTGATTTTTTTTTAAAGGCTGATCAAAAGAAAATTAAAAAACATGCATTTAAATGCTGCATTATGCATTATATTGCATAATTTATAGTACCATACAAATTTAATCAAGGAAACAAGATGACTGAGGTAAGCCTTGATTACAAGCTTAACCCACATAAAAAGAGAATAAATTGAATTTAATAAGTCATGATGAAGAGAACATATTTTTTGGTTTATAATGCTCCCGGAAACGAGACTGCAGGAAATCTATCACCCATGACGGCATGGTGGAGAATAGGAGAGACACGAAGATAAACTATTCCTGTAAAATGCTTTATGTAACTGTCCTTTGCTTTTTGCCTCAAAGACATGTGAAATATTTTACACTTTCAGGGGAAAAAAAGAAAGTCTGACATGTCTGACTTTCCTATGTTCTGTCCTCTCAGATAAGCTTCTGTTTATCCTCCACATTCAACTTCCCAGACAATTAAAATGGAGTTAGTGAAGGACATGAGGGGCACCTTGTCTCTTTGACTGCGAAGGCCATGTAGAAACAAATGACATTGCTGTGGAGTGCTCCGTCAGAGGACACCTGTTCCAGTGCCTTTCACAGCCTCATCACATTCCTGTCTGCTTTTGAATGGGTCAGCGTCCGAGGTGCTAGTACTCACATGCTCGATTCTGTGTGGCCTGGTGCCAAACACCTCACATATGCCAGCCAGTGCTTTTCTCTATCCGTTTCTGGGACTTGTGCCAGGAACTGGACACCGCCACATCCTGCTCCACTCAAAAACACTGGGCAAACTAAGCAAGCAGGAATACATCTGGTGGAAAGTTGTACTGTCCTGATCAGATCTCTTGTATACCAACTGAGAAAAAAGGTCACTAGGACCTTAAACGTATACCATTCTAAGAGAGAGAGAGGAAAAAAAACTTCTCAAGATGGCACCACAGATGGCCGCCTCAGTGTGGATTCTCCAGTTTATTATTTTTCAAACTCAATCAGTTTTACCAGTGATGAACTGCTGAACATTCGGCAGAACACACCACACAATCTTCTACTTGTTTTAAATAATTCAGATGTTTTGCTAAACATTGTAGTTGGCGGAGTAGCAGCACTCTCAAAGTGCTTTAAAGGCAGGGTAGGTGATTTGGTTCAAAAACATTTTTTGTTATGCTTGTTGAACGTCTCTTCACATCCTGATAGCTATCACTAAGCTAAGTGGTCTTAATGTATTTAGATGTATTTACATTGTCTGTGGTAGGTGTAGGACCATAAAATGTCAAAATGTTCAGTCCAAACATTACGATAGGCTGTCCTGCCTACTTGTCAAAATATGTATTTGCATACCTCTGCACACCCTGTTGGCCCAGACATGATACATCATCAGTGTGTTCAAGCAAGAATGAAAGGCACTTTTATTGTAATTTAATGCATGTGATGTTCTCTCATCATGTTGCTGGTTAGCCTTTGGTCTGCCTATGTGCATTTATGTGTTTTGGAGTGTTTTTGCTTTCAAAGCTAGCTTCCTATTGCTAGCCTTTCCAAAATTGCCTACCCTACCTTTAAGATGCACAAGCATGGGAAGCTCCAACAGCGCAGCATTAGAATGGCACTGCCTAGCATCCATCTGGCAAATCTCCTCTCTATACCCAACAAAACGGACGAACTTCTCCTGTTCTCCCTAATAAATAAGCATTTTTCAAACTCTGCTGCTCTAAGTTTCATGGAAACCTGGCTGAACGAAGCCATTCTGGATAGAGTGTTACATCTGCCAGGCTTCCAGCTGTTCAGAGTGGATCTCGACACAGAATCAGCAGGGAAATCGCAAGGCAGTGGGACATGCTTTTACATCAGCGAAAGGTTTTGTACAGATATAACATCGTTGAAGCAACTGTATACTTCAGTCCCCACAAAGGAAGGTGTTTTTTCTGCTCAGAACTTCAGGTGATCAGAATTCTCCTAAAAAAAACGTGAACCGCAGCAGGCAGCTAAAATGCAAGGTGCCCAGGGCTCACAAAATGCTCATTGCCAATAGAAAACCATTTTAAAAAAGGCACCGGAAAAAAACACATTTTGTCTGATAAGGGCCTAAAACTTTCTGCTCACCACAGGAGTTTTCCTTATTCATTCTGGTTAGTGTTTACATTCCAAAAGAGCTTCAACAACTGAGAGCAAGGCAGTCTTAGTTGAATGTCCACTTCTCAAACCAGACTGGTTGCTGTCGAGAAGGTTGTTCTGTGTGAGAAAGGCAGAGACTTGGTTGAACACAGCTCTTTCAAAGGGGAACCTGCCTGCAGTTCTCTAAAAGAGATGGGTTGAAGGTGTGATTCTTAAGTAGAGGGATTTAAGGGGGAATATTTTAAATTTGTCGGTGGATTCATTTTAATCTATACAAATCTGCCCTACAAATGCAAAATGCAGTAACTGCATACATGTGTAAATATAAAAATAAATGTTTTTTATTGAATTTTCATTGATTTGATATCATCTTCAAACTCGGTCTCTGAATCTGGACAAAACTCATCTGTTACAAGAGTTGGCTTTGACAGTACCTCCATGGCCAAAAAAAAATATATATATATATATATATATATATCTAAATCTATATATCTTAAAGTAAAAGATATCTTTTAAAATATCTTCTTTTGTTTTCCACAGGCCCCAACTCAAATACTAATTACTAAATAAATACTAAATACTAAAACTAATTTTAGAGGATTTTGTTAAATCACACTTTATGTTTACCTACAAAGAAATCTCCAGCCTTTTGACTCATCTGCATTATTACTTGCATCTGGACACTGTATTTATTTAAGAAACTGAAAGAACCACACAGACATTCAGGAAATTGTCTCTTTGTGAAATCTCAAATGGTATCGATTGTAGATTAGTGAGATCAGCTTAGTGCAAAAAAAACTTTCCCAATGGAAACAATTTTTATTTTTTTTATTTAAGAATCCTCTTATATTTTGACTGGAAAGAAGAAGACAAAAATTGTAAGAAAAGTTAATTTATTTATTTTATTTATTTATTTGGTTATGTAGTTATTTGCAATGCAGGTATTTATTCATTGCCCATATTTTCATGATGCAGACACAGTCAAAGTGAAAAACATGGCATCTAATTTCATACAGGATACTGTAGATGAGGAGGCTGCATAAGTATTAGTAGTTTTTTTTTTCATATTCACATGCAGTACCATTTTAAATGGTAGTTTCCTATAAAACATCGGAGATGCAGAGCACATTAGTAAGGCCGCTGTATACAGACCGATAAAGAAAGTGTGTATCACTCGCACGCTCTTTCTGAGAAATTTTTTGCTGGGCACAAATCCATCAAAGAGGAGTTTAACTGGACTGTAGGTCAGTGGTGTAGAAATCAGTTTAAATGAGGCTAACCTGATAAATGATGTTCATTTGAGAACATCTTGCTGCTACCTTTGGAAGTAACCCAATCATTAAAATTTTCTTCAGGATTTCCAGTGTGGTTGGTTGCATTGATGACATGCATATATCCATCATCGCACCTTCTGAAAGTAAATCAGATTACTGTATGAAAGGATGCCAGATGGAGGGGTAGTACGAGATATATGCCAAACCACAATCACATGTTAAATGAACACAAATAATTTACAATTTATTTGGTAATCTTTATTTTCTACAAATACAAAAGATATAACAGTGATTAAGAATTAAATTTACGCATTGACTGAAAGTATGCAGACGTCTCTTTGTGAGTGCCGTTGCCATGGTGAATTGTAATTTCAGAGCTCCATTAATCATGGTTTTTCATAGCTGTGGTGCACACGCTAAACTCAGAGTCAACATACTCAGAGTCGACTGAACTAACACAATTCGGTTTTGAAACCGAAAACTCAGAGTTTCCCATCTCAGAGTAAGTCAACTCAAGAGTTCAAGTTTAAACTCAGAGTTGGTTGAACCTCCTTATTGAAACTGGCCCCTGGATTGAGAGCAGAAGAAACTGTACATAGAGAGGAGCAGATATGATCATCATAAACAACAGAAAGGAACAAGTGAGTAAAAAAAAAAAAAAAAAAAACTATACGTGGGGGTTAATTGTTATATGAAAATATTAAAATGAGAGTAAAATATTACAATTATTTTATTTTAAGCAATAGGCTATATGTTTATTCTGAACATAAAGCTCTATAAAACACCATGATACTTTGTCATTTAACATTTTTGTCTGTCAAGTAACCCATCATAATGTAATTTTGTTATTAAAGCCGTGAAGCGATTAACTTGTCATGTTGCTCCCAAGCTAAAAAAGGTCAGTCCTAACATTGTTCCCTGAAGCACAGCGCTTGACATACAGAGGCCGCTGAGAGCCTTTTTTTTGTTTGAGCATAAAAGATTTACACCTCACTTTGTAAAGATGAAATTCCCTCAGCTAATTCACTTTAACTGGGAAGCCAGCAGTTGCCTTTCCACACAGAAAAATAGATATTCTTGTGCTTAAAGAGGCTCTTTCGACTCTCTGTGAGAATAATCACATTAAAAATGAAGGTGATGGGCAGAAAAAGTCTAAATGTTTGGACATTGTACTGAATCATAAATCTTTGTCAGATTAATTGGGCTGTTTTTCATTTTGAATAATTTAGCTGCTAAAATAAGGCTGCTTTTATTTCTAAAACTTCTCAGAGAAAATTATTAAACCTTCTTCTGTGTGAAATATGAAAATGACTTTTTTTTATTATTCATATAATTTTATTTGAGTGGTCATTAAAGTTTGGGCATGAATATAAGGTTTTGTTATTAGATTATTCTCATCCAGGCGGTTCTCTGGAATATTTGACTCTGATTGGTCGATCGTGGCATTTAGTGCTCAGATATTTTTTTGTTTTCTTGTTGCTAGGCAGATTGTCCTGAATGTTTAATAGATTATTTTTCTTAGCGGGGCCTTGCAGGTAAAATTATTAATATTTTTAACCATCTCTTACATATCATGTAGATTGACACTAAAGAGTGTTAGCATGCCAGGAGCTATAATGAAATAGTATGATGAAAAAAATATCAGGCAAGAGGGCACCTTGGCCCATAAACCTAAAATAGAAGAAAGAAAACGAGCTTCCATGCTAGAAATCAGGTCTATATAGTATTGGGAATACGTGTTCATGGTGTAGAAGACAAAAGAAATAGCCAGCACTCACAGAGTCAGTGGTTTGTGACTGCAGTGACTTCCCATCCTCCTCAGGATTCATACAAACAGAGAGTCAAGCTTTTTTTCATTTTCGTGAGGGCACTGTTTTCTTCGTTGCTATTTATCAGCCTGTCACCCAGCAGGGATCAAATTTTCCCTGAAGACACCGTGAAATTACACATACTTTCCCCTTCTCTCAAGACCTCTAGGATAAATATCACAGTTTAAGCCTCTGGAGCCAGCTGAGCTGTGTGGCAGATAAAAATCTGACCTCTCTCCATTCGCCCTGTTTGTCCTGACTATTGAACTGAGGGATGAACTGCCTGACCTGTCAACTCTAATACACTAGGCTCAAAATCCTTTTAGGGTTTTTATTTATTTATTTATTTTCATAATATATATGGGGAGAGCAGGGCAAGTTGTCACAATTTTTTGAGGCCAGTTAATTCTTCTAGTAGGCTTACTTTTGAAAGTGATAGTCATAGCAGGACATGTTGGCACACAATATGGAGTAAGTTACAACAATGGAACCTTTTACATTTTAAGCAAAAATTGTTACATGTGTCCCAGTGGTCCCAATCTAAATCTACATTCATTGTCAGAATATATTATAAAATATATAACAACAATATAAATCAGAATTATTATTATTATTTTAATTTTGTAGTTGCTGTTGAGGTCCCCTTATATGGTCCTATATTAACATAAAAAATTATATATAACTATATATATATATATATATAAATAAATTGGTCTGTCATATTATCGGATGGTTATGGACTTGATTAATATTAAAAAGAGTATTAATTTTAAAACATTGGCATGAGACGAAGGTTGCAGAAATAATATTCAAAACGTCATGCCCTCTGACTCGGGATGTTGTGTGATGGAGGAGTTAGTCTCTTCCCAACACTGGAAACATAAAAATGAAGCCGGTTGCAATAAAAAATTTTTTACAAGTGCTGTCTCTTTAAACTTCCATGTGTTGGCCTTATCTTTGCATTTTCAGAATGAGCTGGACATTGTCATGAGTCAGCATAATTATCAAACAGAATTAGACACCTGGATAAAGTCAACCGAGAGTCAGGTGACAGAATTATTTCCATATTTATTTGGATGCTTTCATCCCGTGAGTGCACACTGTCTCAGACTTGTCTATGCAAAAAGCAGTAATCAAAAAATAATCATGATAACAAACACCAGCGTTATATTATTATTATTTATTAAAAAAAAATGGTTCTCTCCTTTCTCATTTTAATGTCATAAAGCAATACCATACACCAGCAATCATAAGAAATTGAGTAGGAATCTGCAACTACAGTGTCTACCTCAAAGCTGTAGAACAGTTTTTTATGCCTTTTTAAAAAATAATTTCTGTTTGTGCTTACAGCTGGTGTTTATACAAATCTTATTATGTGGCAAAAAATTCAAGAGAGAGTGTAGAGGATATTTACATCTGTTGAGTTGTTTGCTGTTGGGCTTCTTTGCTGTCTCATTGCGCTTCTTAGTTCCCTATGATGTGAATCAGCATGTATACATGAACTCAAAAACTAGCAAGGCCTTGATCCTTTAAACATGGGAGAACTGATGACTGACTAGGACTTAAAATGTAGCTAGCATTTTCAACAGAAATACTAGGAAGCGAATTGAGGCACTCCTTGAGACATGAGGGTGGATGGTGGGATAGGGAGCGACTTTAGGGGTTTCTGTAGCACATTGATTGAATGGAGTGGGACGTGTTGAATTATCTGAGGTGTGACTGCTTGTGTACATCCATATGTGTTTGTGTGTCTGTGTTATATTTAGACTCGACTAGCGGGTCTCGCCTGGACGACAGTAGTTTATCAGACATCTTTAAGACCGCCGGGGACCCAATTAGTTAGCAATCTATCTGATGACAAAAAGGCTTTGCTTGCTTCTATTCTTCCTTGTATGTGTGCTTGCCATGGACAGACATTATGCGAGCACAAGCAGTTCTGAGATCTCTTCTGCTCACAGCCTCTCTATTAGACCTTGGCCTCCATCTCTTAATAAAAACTTAATGTCGGGTTCATTGCTGCACAACCTGCTCATTGGCTTGGTCTCTGTCAATCCTCTGCCAAAAGTTTAAAGAATATATTTCTTTGCCTAGGTTTGATTCAACCAGCTGCTTTTTTTGTGTGTGTGTTTTGGCCTTTAATGAGTTTGGTTAAGTGGTTTTCCGATTTTGAAAATGTTATCTGGGGTACACGTGAATCCATGGACTTACAGCAAGCAACCAGTGATAAATTATGAAGTGCAGCTATTGGTGATGTACTAACATAATTAAAAAATGAAGCAAAAAATAATTGCAAAAGTGTAACATCATATTTGGAAAAAAAATTATATTGTTGACACTACTTTTTTCCCCCTATCCACCATCTCTATAGTTAAATACATACATTTGTAATATAATATTATGGCTATTAATGTAATAAATTTGTCCTGATTATGACTGAGTAATTTAATTTAATTTAATTTTGGTTACTTTAAAAGTACTAAAAGTGTCTTTATTCACACATCTTATAACAATTTCCTAAAACAATTTGCATATTTTTTGTTCTTTTTTATGTTTCTTTCCCACCTTCTTTCCCTCATGGTGCTCCTGGTAACAAATGTGACCCTGGAACACAAAACCAGTCTTAAATGTCAGCTTTTTTCTAAATTATATTTATGCATCATCTGAATAAATAATATTTCCATTGATGTATGGTTTGTTAAGATCAGACAATATTTGGCCGAGATACAACTATTTGAAAATCTGGAATCTGAGGGTGCAAAAAACATCTAAATATTAAGAAAATCACCTTTAAATTTGTCCAAATGAATTCTTAGCAATGCATATTACTTATCAAAAAATAAGTTTTGATATATTTAATGTGGGAAATTTACAAAATATCTTAATGGAACATAATCTTTACATCCCAATGATTTTTGGCATAAAAGAAAAATCTTTAATTTTGACCCATACCAATTTAAAAAAAATAAAATAAAAAAACCTGCGACTTAAGACTGGTTTTGTGTTCCAAATGGCATGTAAATCAGTCATTATGCTATATTATCACTGAATATTGGATTTAATAAAGCAATTTTTCAAAGGTAATAATTTTTGTCTGAGAACACCAAATTAGGTAAAAAGATTTTTTTATTTTTAAAAACACACTCCCTTGTAGACACTAATTTAGTTTTAAAACTTCTGCATTAGAGTAAGCTCACCACGCTGATGCAATCGTACTACATTAGTCCCAAAAGTATAATGTGAAGAGACCTGAGGGATGGAATTGATTGTGTTGTTTGTTTTCCTTTAATTGCTAGTAACTAAACAAATGTTCCTTTGAACAACAAGCATATAATCTCATTGATGATATAGACTGCTCATGCTTGTATACGACTTTTGGATGAGTCATGTCGTTTCATTTCCTTTCGGCTGGTGTCCTTTTCTCTGTGACACTTCGGCAGACCTGACCGCTTGCACACAGCATGTAAAACAGTTTTTGATTTTACAGACTCTGTTTAGTGGATTCATCCCTAAGACCTTTGCAGGACACCGCATGTTCAGAACCACATTAAAAGATGCACAATAAGAGGCCCAAGGGATGGCGCGGCATCACACAATCTGTGAAAATAAACAGGACGTACGGTTTTGTGAGAACTAACTTGTGACTGGTGACTTTGATGCTGTTGTAAAATGGTAAATGGACTGCATTTATATAGTGCTTTCAACAGACCACATGGCCATCCAAAGCACTTTACAATTTGCCTCACATTCACCCATTCACACACTCATTCACACACCGACTGCGGTGTCAGCCATTCAAGGCGCCATCCAGCTCGTCGGGAGCAGCAGGGGTAAGGTGTCTTGCTCAAGGACACCTTGACACTTGGTCAGGTGGAGCCGGGGATTGAACCACCAACCTTCCGGTTTGTAGACAACCTACATGGACCACTGAGCCACTGCCGCCCCTGTTGTAATTGAATCAGTGTGGACATCCCACAAAGGACTTTTCTCCACATCTATCAATGGCATTTTTGTGAAAAGTTTGAATACTCAGTGATCTGATTCTGACACTACCTCCCGTCCAGACAAACAGATTTCAAGGACTGTAAGTTCAGCTGAAAGTTTGTATCATTGCCACAATGTAGGGAGGCAATGATAGTGAGGGGGACAGAGAGCGAGAAAGTCTTGGCGTTTCCGTACGCTCAGTTTGAGTTGATGACCCTCCGGCATAGAGGGCATTGAGCACAGATGGTTCCTCTGTTTGGCTGGCTGTCTGTCCCGAGGACAGCCGCAGGTCGGGTCCGATGGTGGCGGGGCCCATATGGCTGTGAGGGCACCCCACTCTGCCTCTCTCTCTCTCGCCCTCTCTATGCCCTCGACGCCACCTAACACCTTATGGAGCTTTTCCTCACCGGCCCTGGCACAAAGATCAACAACCCAAAGCTACATTTTTCTGTGGATATCTGTCTCAAGTAAAGCAGAACTGCTGTTCAAGTGCTCTTAAGAAAATTATGCTTAGCAAGGAGGTTGTGCACAATGTGCAAATTAAATTAATTAGTTTAATTTAATTTGTTAATTTGTATTTAAAATGTTTTATATATTCAATTTCAGTTACTGAATTTGAAATGCAAGCAAGCGCTGTTTGAACGTTTTGAAAAAGTTTAGTCATGATGACGCATTTCTCAGATCACTGAAATTCTCAAAAAGGGTAGGGAGTCAAAACATGACCTTACAATGGCTGTTTGAAGACAGAAAAAGTATGCAATCACACAATGTGCACTGTACTGTAATACTATACACTTACTGTAAAGCTTCATATTACTGTAGTCTACTTGCATTTTACATTATACGAATATAGATATATGCCACACAGATAGAGTGCAGACCTGTGCACTTTGAATCAGTCATAAAAAGCAAAGTCATAGTTTGCATCATGAAATAGTGACAGAAAAAAAAAACTGAAGCTCTTATAGACAGATATGATCAAAAGAATGATAGATGGACAACGGGAAAACGAAAGATGTACAAAAAATAGAACAAATGACAGATCAATAAATAGATAGATATTGTCAGATGATAGACAGACAGACAGACAGATACATAAACTATAATTGCTAATTAAGTAGATGTTTTAATAACTATTTGAGCTGATGCTAAGGAATAAGACAGTAAGTTACAGTTGATGCATTTCAGTACATTTCACAGTCCACTAACACCATATTTAACACCATATCTCACCTAGCATCAGATCAGAGAGGCTCCTATTAGACCGCTGAGAGCTCTAACAGAAGTTTTATCCATCTCTGCGTCCTCATCTGCTGACATTATACTTTAAAACAGCTTGCGAACACCAACGCTCTTAATTTCAACTCTCGACTCATTTCTGGTCTCTGTCTCTCGATAAAGTGCAACAAACACCTCCGCACTCCATGGGTTTATGGAAGACATACAGTAAAGTGATGGGAGAGCTGAAGAAGAATATATTTCTCTAATATTTTTTTTTCACAAGTGAGAACTGCACTGGGTTCACTTTAACAGATGTGATGTGTGGGCAGCTAGAGATGTGATCGGCAGTGTAACGGCTACTGTAGATTTCACAGAAGAGATGATGGCAACAGAGCAGGTTTTATTTTTAGACTTAGGTAAGAAAAAAGCTCCTGTCCTTCAATTTAAGGTTGTACTGGAAAAGGTTTCTTCTTGTTTCTTCTTCTTGTCAGTTTCTATGATGGACTTCTGTGTTTTGGGACAATTATTTTGCTCAGAAAATGTACTCAAGCTGCAACTTCAATTTACCCATGCAGAGTGGTTGCCAAAACCAGCTCACTAATTGGCCCATAAGGTAAAGAGGGGAGTCGTTTCATCTGTAATTTCAGACCGTCAATTTACGCTAGTTTGACTCTTTCAGTTCCATCTGTAGTACTTGTAGTACTAGTTTTAGTTCCCAGATAGCACATGCACTGCAAAAATGTCAGGTGCTTTGGATAAAAGTGTCTGCCAATACATATTGTAAATGTACATTTTGTGACACTGTGGCATTCACAAGCCCTAGTGAAAAACAGGTCATTTTTAATATATTACCCATTATATGTAATTTATATAATATTGTTTATATTTTCAAATCAGTCAAATCATTAAAACAGCTACCCTTTCCAGATTAACAAGGATGACATTGTTTATTGACTATATTACCATGGCTAGAGAGTGTTTCTCTTCACTAAATGCCAATTTCAGTAGGCATCACTGACCAATCTGACCTTTGCGAGGCCAGTATACTTGACATAGACCATCTGAAAGACTTCATGGTTAAAATGGAAATTTGCAACATTTACTCACCCTCAGGCCATTCAACATTTGTTTCTTCATCAGAACAGATTGGGAGAAATGTAACATTACATCACTTGCTCACCAATGTAATAATCTACTGTACACAACTCCAGTCCATCAATTAATGTCTTGTGAAACGAAAAGCTGTATGTTTGTAAGAATCAAATCCATCATTGAGGCATTTTAACTACAAACAATTGTTTCTGGTTAAAATAGTCCTCTATCTATATTATTGCTTCCAAATCTGTTCTGATAAAGAAACACATTCCTCTACATCTTGGATGGCCAGAGTAATTTTTCAGCAAATTTTCACTTTTGGGTGAGCCGTTTCTTTACGGGCAATAACCACAAAATGAATATTATAAAATGCTTGAAATAAATAACCAAGGAAAACAAAATCAATAAAGTTACTTATTGTTCTTATTACTATTTTATTTAATTTATTTTTACTTTGTGGCACTAAAACAGCGTCCCAAAAAAAACATGCATCTTCACTCAAACTAGCTTGCGTCACTGTTACAATATGTAGCTTTAGAAAAATAAGTGATTTACACATGAGTAGATCTCATATTCAGTAATATTTGTTTACTTTTATTTTTGAACAGTCATTTATTTTCCCAGCTGAGGAAGCACTGGCATCTTTGGCTCCCTAGGAGATGCTCCTGGTATCTCTGTGCTCATATCCAACTAGAATGTTCAGGGTTGCCTTTATATTAACATCTAAATAATTTGTCTTCTCCCCACATCTCCTGTGAATCTCCTGAGAAGTGTTTAAAACCAAAAGGGCTGCAGCTGGTGTTCAGGGCTTATTCCTTCCCTCAGAAATAGGGATTACTTCTGCCGCTCTGAGGTTTCGACTTCACGGAGAAGCTGCAAATGTCATGTACTCAGTGAATGCAATTTGTAAAACTGATTACTGGGCAAAAGTGTACACAGAAGGAAAGACTCGAGCGTTCACCAGGAGAAAGCAAAGCAGGTCTCACTGGTATGTCTGCGATCGGGTTCAGGTTGCATATAGTCCGTGCTCACAATAAGCCCCTCCATCCAGAGTCAATAGCACAGTGTCATAACACTATAAAAAGAGATAGGAGCTTTTCATATCAACTGATATCAGCCTCTGCTCACAAAAAAAAAAAAAAAAAAAAAATATATATATATATATATATATATAATAATAATAATAATAAAAAAAATGACTGCTAAAAGTTAGCTGACAACATTCCCAATAATAAATAAGTAGTGTAGTAAAGCAGGATATTTCAAGTGGTTTGAAGAATACAAACTGTTCTTTGGAAACATCTTCATCAGGTGTAATAGAGATGCAAATAATGATAATAATAATAATAAATTAAAAAATACCAAATAAATTAATAAATAAATAAAATCAATCTTAAATTGGTTGTTGCTTTGTTACTTTGAGTTACTTAAGCCTGGTTCACACGAGACGATTTTAAAATTGTCGGCCGATTTTCCAAACCTGAGAGACCCCACACACGGCGATAAAAAATCACGAGTCTAACAGTTTTGGTCGTACAGTGTGTGGTGTGCAGCCACACGGCAAAATCAACACATCACACACGAACCGATTTGACTCCCGAGCATTCCCAGGTCAGACGGGAAATCTCGCAAAATCCCTCGAGATCAAACGTGACTTCAGAGTAAACAATCATGGCGGACGAAGAGGATGCAGTGGCTATAGTTTGTGCTTTGTTTGTAACCGAAAAAAAAACATAAGAAAAACAAGAAAAGGCGATGGTCAAAGAAGTGGAGACAAAGTCCACCATCTCTGACGTCCACCGGACTTTCTGGTGCGCCAAGCCGCCGGCTGTTTTGATTTTATTTCCCGGTACTTCCTCGCTGCCTCGTCACCTCGCTTTCTGATTGGCTACACGCCACAGTCCACAGGCTGCGTGATCGTTTGTCCTCGGGGGACACCACACACGAGAAGAAATCGGGCCAAATAAATCCAACATGTTGAATATCCCCGATTTGAGATCGGAGCGGTCCCGATGTCCTTCCGAGCGGAGGAGAGCAGTCTTAACACACCACACACGGCAGGAATATCTGATCAGATTATTTCACGATAATCGGAGTATCCTTAAGATTGTCGGAAGGTGTCAATCGGGGCTAAAATCGGCCTAATTATCCTGCCATGTGAACCAGGCTTTAGAGTTCGTGTTTACCCTGTACAGTTCTGTGACTAGTGGGAGCATCACTTTACTTAATGACTAAGAAAACGTTACCGAACTTCAAAGCTGAACTTCCACAGAGTTATTAATAATTCAAAGCCAGATAAATAAACACGGAGAGTAGAAAGCAAGAGTACTGGTTATTCTGGCTCATTAAATATGTCTGGCTGTGAAATATTAAAAACAGGGTAGTTATGATGAAATTAAGGCAGTGATGAAAATCATAACTTTGGCAAAAATATTTGCTTGCTCAACAGAGTACACATTTGATGTAGATTTTGCAAAAACACTTAAATATAACCATCATATAGAAATTATCTTAAAGATTAAACTTCTTATTTTAGACATGTAATATTTCCAAAACATTCATGCAAGCCATAGATTTGATTATTGACTTGTCAAGTCTGGTGAACACCGTTTGAGTTTTGCACTTTGGTCAGATACCTCAGCTGTACAGGCTTGGTCAATGCATTAAAAGTTTATATATATATATATATATATTAATGCGTTATATAAATATGTCAATGGAGTAACTTTAATTCAAGCTTCAACTTTGTGCAGAACACTGAAGGCTTATTAGCAGAGATTTTCAAAGTTAGTATTAATCCACATGGATAAGTATATAGCAAAATATTAAATACATATATCCCTCATTGCATCACTACATACAATTATAATCACATGGTCTTTCCTTCATTTGACTGAATAATGGATTGTATGAAAAAAAATTATATAATCACGTAATTAATATAATTAATATAATGCAAACTATAGGCTATCTAAAACTACCAACATAATATTTAAATTTAAAGTCAGTCTAGGCTTTGATTTTTAAAGGGATACATCATCCAAAAATGAAAATTAGTCCCCCTCAAGTAATCAGTGTAAATGACTTTCTTCTTTCAGATGAATGCAATTGGAGTCCTGGTTCATCCAGTTTTATAATTGCAGTGAATGGTGTTTTAAATGGGTGTTTTGAGATTTTGAAGTCCAATAAATGCATTCGTCCATCATAAAAAGTACTCTTCAAAAAAAAAAAAAAAAAAAATTATTTATATATATTATATATATGCATATATCTATATCTGTATCTATCAAATACATATCATTATACATAATAATTTTAAAAAATCAAATAAAATCATGGAATTTGTTCCTCTAATGCTCAAAACAAAAGGAATGGGAAAGTGTCAACTGCTATCTGCTAGTTGAGCTGTTTGCACTGTATTTCTGAATTTGTGAGTGGAAGCTGCTCTTGTCCTATGTGCTAAAGGCCACAGACTTTTCCCTTCTCTTCTCTGCCCTTTTCGACAGGTGCCACAAGGGGTCTGCAAACGCGAATCAATTAGATACTTCTCGATGGAGAATTCTGACATTTGCACTGGATGGCTCAAGCCAAATGCCATTGTGCTTATCCAGAGAGAGGAGCTCTGATATAACGTGACTTAAAGGGACAGTTCTGCCCAAAATGAAAATGCTCATTTAGTCAGTCTCCCGTTGTTCAAAACCCATATTAATTTTTTAGATGACATTTTGGCTGAACCATCACTTTAATGAAACAGACTGCTCGACAGCACATGTTATTTAAATAAAACCCTCGGCATGTTTTATATAATTTCGCTATGCCTGATCATTTTCTTCTCAAGCAGAAATTGTTGAGTTTGCAAGAAGTTTTCATTGTCCTCACAGAAAATAGGAAAAAGAATATATCTTAGAGGATTGCTTTCAAATGATACTCTCCAAATAGGGATTTACTTATGGGAAGGTAAAACTGTTCTTTGGTTGAGTTGTGGAATTGAAAAAGTCCATTTGTGCACCCATGGGCATGCTGGTCTAAAAAATAGGTGTGTTCAGGTGCTATTTTAAGGAGCTGAAAATAGACTGTGCCATAGACTAACTCAAACCTGGTCTAAAGTCTGGCACAATGTTTTTTCTTTGTTATTTAAATGTTAGGCTGACTGTCTCTCCTTCTGATGCAACACAGTCTCACTCCCCACTCGTCACATATTGACGCTTGGTCAGGACACTGCTGTTGCTTTTTGATGCACAAGGTATCCCTTTAGCGTAATTTTTTGACATTCAGGACCCTCCATTGCTTTAAATAACCTTAGCGTCAACATGCTGATGCAAAAGGCTTATCGTCATGATTCAATTATATATTGTGTAATAATATTACCATTATTGCATATATGTTTGGGTGTGATTTTTCAATGTAAACAGTTACAACAGTTTTATTTATATTACACTATTTACACATTTATGAACCGGTTACCCATGCCTTGCCCCTAAACCTATCATTTGTCAATAAGACACAATATATAACAGGCAGATACAACTACCATCATAATTTATTTAATAAATAATAATATTCCAAGTATTTTGAGGCAAAACGATTGCTTTGTGAGAGGATAAGTTCTGTGAAGTGCTTCCTGTGTGCTGTCTCTGTGCGTGAATTCAAAAAATGCCACCAGAAGAAGCCTTACATCGTGACCGATTGCATCATGCTACAGGAGTATCCTTTTTGAATGAGATGTGATGTGAGCATGTTAACGGAGAGGGATCATTTTAAGCAATTAAAACCTTGTTTTACTCTTTTCTTCGCATAAAAGTATTGTATGTCTTCTGAAGAATTGGAATGCAACACAACATGTTTTTAATGCTTTTATACTGATTGTTTATGGTTGGTTTTTGCAATAAATACCTGTGACTGTACATTTACTTGCCTGTTACGTGTTTTATATTGTTCAGAAGTGGGTAGGTTTATAGGTAGGGGTGGGGTTACGTGCTCCAATGAAAGTATACATTTGTACATTATATTTAATACAAATGCATGAAAACCATTAAATTAAGACAAACAACCAAAAACAATGGAGGAACCTATGCATTGGAAATTGATGCTAAATTAAGCATTAAAAATTGAGTTTAAAATAGTGACGCCAAGTTATCCTGACCAAGCGTCAATATATGACGAGTTGGGAGTGGGACTGTGTTGTCGCATAAGGGTTCCAGTCCCAAACAGACATATCATGCTAATGAGCTCCTTTACTGCACTCACAATACCACACAAAGTTGTGATTGCTAATAGTACTAATAACACATTACATCAATGTGTAGCTATGGCAAACTGGTGCATTAGCATAACAAATGCTTTGTAAAAGTCCTTGATTAAAAAAAAACAAAACAAGAAAGTATGGTCATCATACATATTCAAGAGAAGCAGTTTAGTTCTAATAACTAACGCACAGCATTCAAAAAATGATTTTAAACATCAGAAACTTCATTATTCAAAACCGAATGTGAGCTAATGCCATCTATAAGTTAAAGAGATGTTCATTACCTAAAATAAAGCATGTCTGTGAACTAATGACTAATTTTGTTTTGATATTGATCCTTCAAATTAATAAAACTCATCAACTATGCTTATGCATTTTAGCTCATTAATATACAGCAAAATTTGCACTGCTTTCACTTGATGATTCAGGCTATTTAACAATTTTAATTTATTATTTATTTGACATCAGCTGTTGGTGGAAGCTAAACTGCTTAATTTCCTTGTCTACAAACTGAAGCATCATTAGGGAAATGTTGCTGGAGCGACATTTATCCTGGCACCACCAAAAATGTCAAAAGTCTCTGCAAACTTCAGATACTTTAATGTGCGCCAGAAAACACAATCTGGGTTTAAAAAATAATTTTATTAAATAAGTAAATCTTCTGCTAAGAATAATGTCAGTCATACATGTTTGAAACAACATAATAATAAAATAAAACAGAAAAATAGTAGAAAAATAATTTTCGTAAAATTCATTTTAAAATATTTAACATTTTTATAATGAAAATGCTTATGTTTTCTAAGGAGATTGGGTTGAATGTTTCCTAATAAATGTGTTTTGGTCTACAACAAGTGCACCTTCTTTTGAATTCCTAAAAGGATAACTTTTCTGTTATAACTTAGTCTTAATGAGGAGTGACAGTGTGCTGTAAAAAAATGCAAATCAAGCTAATTTAAACCCAAGAGAAATGCAGTCCTTTATATCAGAGAGCTGCACGGGTCCGATTTTGTAAATCCACACCCGCCCGTAGCCGCAGTGCTTAAAACCGCATCCGACCCGTTTTCCGACAGCAGCACTAATTAAAATCCACACATGACCCAACCCGCTTAAAATAGAACTGACACCCGACCCGCACCCGAAATCAAATCAGTTAAGCCAATCACATTAGACACACTTTTTTCAATTTTTATTGCCAGGTCATACAGAAGTTATTACGGCCTTTGGCATTAACACAAGGACAACCTTAGCCGAAGCTATCAAAAAGCCGGTACATAAAGAACATGGCTAATGTTACCACAAAACTGAGTAGCGCAATTTCGTCTAGCCTACATCAGACAATTTTGGGTGTAGGTCTATAGTAGGCTGTGTTATGTATCCTAATTGACTTCATGATTAGTTAAATCTGTTTTGCACATGCTTCGCCACAGAGTTAGCAATTTCAGACAGTACAGGACAGCATCTGTCTGATTCACTTAACGTCTGTGGGCATTACGCACAGCTCAGTGTGGCCCAGGCACAGCGCCAGGATTCCAGTTTTGGATGGGCCAGACCAATTGTGGGTGGGCCTTAAATTAAATATATAAAAAAAAAAGATTATACAATCACTGCTTAACCTAATAAAAATATTGACTAATATAGCCTACTGTTATATTATCTATGCGTAAACATAATATAGATTTTAATAGCTTGATGGTCTTTAAATATTTTGTTGCATTGTTAAAAGTTTCGGTGCATAGGACAGACCTATCCGCAATCGCTAATTTGGTTCTGACCAAAGAAGAGCGCTTTGGAATCTCCATTACGCATTAAACGCATCATACCTGGACTGCGTTTCGTGATAGCATTGTCTCTTAACGCGATACGAAGACCCTTAAGGTATAACTTAACTAAAGGTATACTACCACTAAAGGTATATCATTGCTAGGCATCTTCAGGGCTATCATCCACTCGCGAGGCAGAGGCGCTGGCGCCCTCCTAGCAACGGCGCTGTCTTTGGTAAAAAATGATTTCATTAAGTTTTGTTTTATGGAAAACTCTTTTTAAAAGATATTCGTTTTTTAATAAATTTTATCTTAATTTTGATCAATGTTTTATCAATCAATTGCCCGTATTTAATAAATAAGAAGCAAATATATAGCAGACAATGTAATAACCTTAGTGTAATTGACAGAATTACAAAAAAATATTTTGCTACTTAAAAGTTAAATATTTTTTGTGTCACGCATGCATGCATGTCTATTTCCCTCATATTAAATATAAAACGCATGTGGACTGATATTTTTCCAATGTCTGGACTCCTTTATTAATGGAGTATATAAACAGACGTTTCAATATAATGACCCAGAACTCGACATGGGATCCATATGCAGGCTTTATTGCAGAAACTCGTAGTCGTACAGGCAATGGTCAGTACCAGCAATATCAGCAGGGAGAACAGAGAATCAAAATCCAGTAACAAGCAAGGGTCGGTAGGTAGGCAGCAAAGGTACGTAAAGGATATCAAACATGATCGGCAACAGGAAAACAAACACGGGTAGTAACGCTCAGAAATGACAGACACAGCAAATCAAGACTTTGCGTTGAACTGTTGTGATAGTCCAGCTTATATACACAGTCCTGATGAATTGCACCTGTGATGGTGATCAGAGTCCAAGGACGGGGCTTGTGGGAAATGTAGTGTAGTCAGTGTAAATGAATGGATGGTTGTGTGTGTGTCAGTATTCAGGTGAGGGTGCCACGAGGGGAATCACGGGGTTCGTCTCAGTGACAATATTGGTATTAAATGCATTTTTTGAGAATTTATATTCCACGTTTTTACTGCAAATGTCGAAATACGTGCTCTTTGGTCCATCAGTGCTTGAGTCACTGATCACATTAGAATAAAATATCTCATAATAAAATACAAAATTGACTGATTTATGAATGTACATGCATAGTTCTCATCAGTCGGAAATACAGATAAACGCTTTCCTTTGTTGCATTTTTGATCCTGAAAGAAAACAGAAAAACAAAAGGGCGAATCATACCACCATCTGAGGCTGTGCTTCAAGTCGAACCCACTCATTTTTAAATCGTTCACAGCTGAGCATCGCGAGAGGCGGATCTGCGCCAGAGCGCACATGTGAATGAGCTGCACAAAGTCATTTTCAGATGCAATAAAAAAAAAAAAAAAACCCTGGACAGACTAGATTAGGCCCATATTCACAAATGTGTTAGCTATGAAATGAAATATCTGATATTCCGATTGTCAAATACATGCAAGTGGAAGTGTATTGTTGTTTAAACACCTTTATAACGATCGCGTTATTTGAGCTGTATGCGCGATATAATTTTATGACACAAATTTTGAAATGTAGGCTTAAATCAAACACATTTTAATAATATATGTATATTATTAGCCTCTTATGGCGGATTTTTGGAGAAGCAAGAGTGGACTTATTCGCACCGAGCATGACTATGCATTGCCGGCTGTGGTTCTCCCTATGCCCTCCATCGCCCCTGGGCTTGGATGCGTTAGCTCACAATTGGCCCAGAACCAGCTTGTATGCTTTTCCCCCGATTCGTTTAATTCCAGTGGTGTTATCCAGGATACGGCTGGACAGAGTGGAGCAGCTGCTGCTGGTGGCTCCGTGGTGGCCCACACAGCAGTGGTTTGCGGACCTGATCAGTCTGTTAGCGGGCTTTCCATGGGAGATTCCCTTCAGACAGGATTTACTATCGCAAGCACAGGGAATGATTTGGCACCCAAGGCCAGATCTATGGAAGCTGTGGGCGTGGCCTCTGAGCGGAATGAGTTAGTATGTCCCGGTCTTTCTGTTGAAACCACCGAGACTATAATGAATTCTAGAGCAGCTTCTACGAGACGCTTATATGCTTTCAAATGGAAACTGTTTACAACCTGGTGTGGAATTCGTAATATGGATCCAGTTTACTGCCCAGTGGCTTCAGTACTGGAGTTCCTTCAGGACCGTTTCTCTGATGGAGTAACGCCAGCCACTCTGAAAGTTTACGTGGCAGCCATTTCGGCTAACCACGTATATATAGATGGTGCTTCAGTGGGCCGTCATCCGCTGATTTCTCGTTTTATACAGGGTGCGCGACGGCTGAGGCCTTTCCGCCCTGCACGAGTTCCTTCATGGGATTTATCCATTGTGTTGCAAGGTTTATCCGGGCATCCGTTTGAGCCCTTGGTGATTATACCGGACAAAATCATGACTCTAAAGACAGTTCTTCTTGTGGCTTTTTCCTCCCTCAAGAGAGTTGGGTATTTACAGGCTCTTTCTGTTTCACCCTCGTGCATGGAATTTGCACCAGGCTCTGTGAAGGTATTGCTGCAACCGAGGCCTAATTATGTCCCTAAGGTTGCTTTTTACCCTTTCCGCTTTCAACAAGTGGTCTTGGAGGCTTTACCCCCTGTAGAGGCGGGGTCAGGAGATCTGAGTCTTTGCCCTGTCAGAGCGCTAAAGACTTATGTTAATCGAACAGCTCCATTGCCTGAGTCTGTCTGTTTCGGACACAAGAATAAAGGCCATGCTGTCACAAAACAACGCATGTCCCATTGGCTGGTGGAGGCAATATCTTTAGCCTATGAGGCGCGCGGACTCACTTCGCCCTTAGGAATTTGAGCTCATTCCACGAGAGCAGTGGCTTCTTCACAAGCTTTTCTCAGTGGATCTTTTATGGATGATATCTGTGCTGCGGCAGGATGGTCCTCACCGAGCACTTTTATCAAGTTTTACAGTCTGGATGTGAGGACGGCTCCTGACTCCCGGGTTCTCTCCGCTTGAGCAGATGCTTCCTTGGATCCCAGCTATCAGGTACGTCAGACGTTATGGTATAGGGTTCCCATACGGTGACGTCAGTGCAGCATCGAAGTGACCTATGGAAGGGAACATCTCGGTTACGTATGTAACCACGGTTCCCTGAATAGGGAACGAGATGCTGCGGTCCCGGCCGTTCCATACCTTGATAGCATTCTTCTTCTTCAGTTCATGAAATCTGAGCGAAATAGCGCGCGGCACCCAGGTATACGATGCGTACACATGCGTGTGGTGGTGCCAAGCACTATTTGGCCAATAGGATTGGCGGGATGGTATAGGGCTTCAGACATTCGTCACACCGAGGGGTGTTCCCATACGATGACGTCACCGCAGCATCTCGTTCCCTATTCAGGGAACTGTGGTTACATCCGTAACCCAGATGTTTTCCCCCGTAGCCCGTAGGAACTAACAATTGGAATTTGCATTAACTCAGGTCCCAAGCCTGGGTGGTTTTACAACTCAATGGGAACAGGGGGTAATTTACATGGAGGACCCTAGGAAAGGGCACTCCCATCACAGTAATCAAGATATATTTTGACTCTTCGGATCTGTATTATCTTCTAATGTACTTTTGTAAGATTGAGACCATTGTACCAGTTGCACTGAGACATTTCCTTGACATTTTCATGTAATCATTTTGAGCAGACTGAGTAGAAGGAAGAATGGGTGAAGGGATTTAAAATGAAACAAATGGCCAGAAGGGGAGGAGGTATCCTGCTCCTCCACTCTGTGGGGTGTCTCGAAGATGCCCGTGTATGTTTGTATTGTCTGTTTCTCAGGAGATCAAAGTATCTCAGGTTCTTTCATCCTTACACAGTATATGGGTCACTCCACTGCTGAAGACTTACTGGAAAGGTTCAAGGTAAGCCATTCAACAATCTAACAAATTAGCACATGACTTATGATAAGATTATGACTTCTGTAACAAACATGATTGTGAACAGCTCAAATAAAAAAAATAATTATAAATAAATACAAATTTAAATGTCAGTTTAATGTTTGTAAATGGGATAATAATAATTATTGGCAAGCAAATTTGCAACTTTTGGTTTTGGTTCTCTCGTGGATAAATCTCTGCAAAACCAGCTTTCCTACCCTGATGTTGGAACTAAGTCAGCTGGATTTTAATTGAATAGTACTTAAAGCTATTTTGAATGTTCCTCTGTTCTAATTAATAAGCAAACTCACGGATTTAATGAGTTTTTATTGTCACCTAGATAGAAATATTGTGTGTGCTGTGAGGGGGCTGTCTGGTGGAAGGCAGGATGGGGGGCTGGTGCTGGGCGTGTGTGTGTGTGCAGTGTGGCACAATGCAATTTTTCTGTATGTTTATGTTTCCACACCTTATCTTATGGTAAACTTACTTTATTTAAATATTTGACAGACATAGGCTATCTTAATAAAATTATATTGGTATCATTGCTTTAGGAATAAGTTGGCAGTTTTTATAATGTTTGTGTTTTTCATATTTTTAGGAATGTACAAAGGGAACTAAATCTCAGGAATATGCTCTCCTTGTCAATGGATGGACCATCTGTCAACTGGAAATTTGTGAATCTCCTGCAAAAAGAGCATGCTGAGCAATTTGCTGGGACACAAATTCAAATTGTCGGAAGCTGTGGTTTACACACCCTTCATAATGCATTTAAGGGTGGTTTTGAAATGTGGATGGTGGAAAAAGTGCTTAAAGCACTTCATTTTCTCTTCCACTGCGCACCAGCCAGAAGAGAAGATTTCAATTCTGCAACAGCAACCTCAACATTCCCCTTGCCTTTCTGTGTGCATTGGTGGTTAGAAAATTTGCCTGCTGTTGAAAGAGCGTTCAAAGTCTGGCCCTCCATTGTGAAGTCGGTGAAGAATCCAGGGACATCATCATTTGACAGCATTTGTGAAGCCCAAATGGATCCCCTTCTACTGGCCAAATTCCATTTTTTCATGTCCATATCACGAGCCTTTCAGCCATTTCTGGCGAAATATCAGACGGATGTGCCAATGATGCCCTTCCTTTGGGAGGAAAATTTGATCCGGGTAATCATTCACAACAACAGTATTAACAACAACAACAACAAATGTCAAACACACACACAAATTAACTGAATTGAATTTTGTTTTCAGAATCTCCTTAAACGCTTTATCAAGCGAGATGCCCTGCCTCTCACTCCGTACAAACTTGTTAGGCTTGATGTTACGGATCAAAAACTCTGGCTGAGTCCAAAGGAAGTGGACATTGGAATGGGTGCAACAGCTGGCATCAAGGTGGGACTTCCTGTAAATTCACTGATACTTTAAGATAGAAATGTGTCAAAAATGTGACTAACTTTGAGTGTGAGCTGTTTTGGTAAGTACAATTGAGGCATTGTTAATCTTCTGCTTAGTGTTTGGAGAGATCATATAAATTTTACAAGCCATGTTTTGTTGTCAGGAGCTGTCAGGGGCCAAAGGCAAAGTTAGTGATCTTGGTGTGCTTCAGTTCAGAAAAGACTGCCAGATTGTTTTTTCGAACATCTGCAAGAAGCCGCTGGATAAGTGCCCTCTGAAGTATTCAATTGTGCACAATATGATGTATTTGGACCCAAAGAAAATGCACTCAAAGCCAGATGACTGTCTGGAGAAGATAAAAACACTCATCCAGAAGTTTGTGCAGGACAAACAGTTGGCAGGGGAGATATCTGCTGGTAAACTTTAGGAATAAGAATAGATTAGAATAGAATGGAATATTAAATTATGTTTTTTCATTTTGTTTTCAACATGAAAATTTTTAACACATGGATTTTAAAACCTGTTATCAACCAACCAACTCTTTTGGTTTGAAGTATTAGCCTGGGGTGTGTTCCCCAAAACCATAGTTGCTAACTATTGTCGGTTGCAATTTCCCATTGCCAACCAACTAAGTTGCTAACTGGATAGCAACTATGGATTTGGGAAATGCACCCCAGATTAACATATACCCAGAGATTTTATTGGGATTATTGGATTACAAACTACTTTCTTATTGTGATCCTATGTGTTGACATTTTTCTTCTGCATCAAATCTAATTACAGGTGATGTAATATCTCAGCAGTTCGAAAATTTCCTGCACAGTGATGCCAAAGGATTGGACTTCATCTCCTTCAGTCCTTCTGAAGAATGCAGAGTTGATGTATTTTTGCATCAGAGAATGGGTGGGTCTTATCCTGACCTCTAGACATTCTGCAAAAATCTGCTGGTCTTGTCCCATGGGCAAGCTGAAGTTGAACGTGGGTTTTCAACAAATAAAGAGGTGGAGACCTGCAACCTAACTGAGGAAGGAATCGTTGCACAGAGATTTATATGTGACCATGTCAGACCATGGAGGAGTGACCAAAGTGCCTCTGACCAAAGAGATGATCAGTTACTGTGCCACAGCACGCACCAGGTACAGAGGATAACTGGATGAGGAGAGGAGTAAAAAGGAAAAAGATGACCGAAAGAAAAAAAGAAAGAATTTGGTGGAGGAACTGGAGGATCTCAAAAGGCAGAGGAGATCATTGGAAGGTGTATGTGAGAGTCTTCAAACCAATGCTGACCAAACGGCAGAAAAAGCAGAGAATTCTGCTGGCACCAAAATGGCAACACTAATAACAAAGTCAAACACCCTGAGACGACGAGCTAAGGAAAAAAGAGAGCAGTTGGTGGTCCTGAATGCTGACATTGCAAAGAAGGCTACTGAACTGAGATGCTTAACGGATCAACAGTAAAAATTGTGCAAGAATATTGGGGTTCTTTGCTGTTGTTTGGACACTAAATCCCTTTTTTTACTCCGTCCCTTTTTTGGACTGTGTTTAACTTGTCATTTGCAATTTGATCTGTTTACGTTTGTACGTTATTTACAGCAGTATTGTTGTAGTATTGAGAAGGCAGTTGCCTGACATGCACTTTATGTTGCTAAATATGCACTGACTATTTGCACTGTTGCTCAAATACAAATGTGCTTTGTTAACCTGAACAGCCTAGAGTGTCGTTTATATATATATTTTTGCCGTGATAATGGTCTTACTTTTTATTCTTGAAGGTCTTAAAAAGGTCTTAAAAGTCATTAAATTTGTTGATCAAAAATGTGCAGATGCCCTGTCTCTCCAATATTATATATTCACATTATAATGCTTGATCTGTAGATAAAAAGGCTGTGGATTTGCATAAAATGACTTTATTTTGTGTATTTGTATTTTATGTTTGTTGCTGACTCACTTGTGCCTGTTAGATCACACACATCACAAGGACTATGAATCAGTATCAAACGCACAATAACTGGAATTTAAAACTGTGAAGAAACAAATGATCAATCTGTTGGACAGATATAAAATAGGATTTGTGCGCTCGAAATTTCTTCGCTTTGTGCAGTGAACTTTTAAATGTTTTAAAAGCCGTAAACTTTTAAAATCACTTTGTGAGCTCAGTTTTGAAGCGTTTCATATTATCATGGTTTTGCGCACTGAAAGATTATTAAAAGCTTATTATATTTTTAGCCTGCACAATACATTTAAAATAAGCATAATTTAATTGTATATTATTTCTGTGTAGTGTAGTGTAAGCATTATAAATATATACACTTCTGAATTCTTGACATTCATATATAAATATAAAATTGTGAAATGTATGATTGCCTGTTTGAATTTTATAAGAGTACTAATAGTAATTTGTTTTTATTAACATGTTTAGATTGTATAAAATTACTGTGCGGATTTTTTCAAGAATTACTTTTGCATTTATTTGCATTACATTTAAATAAAATATGTTGCCATTTTTAATGTGCCCCTCTGGTTAAACACTGGCCCCTCCTTGGCCCCCCTAGTTTAATTTGTCTAGAGCTGCCACTGTCTATATAAACGGAAAACAAAAACAACGGAAAAAAAAACAGCTGGCTGATCTTTTACATCTGTTAACTAATGACTCATGCAGCCGTTCACGTGGTTGTGATTTTTTAAAAGTGGAACGTAGGCCTATTTTTACGTTTGCACATGACTGTTTTGAACCCGTGTTTAGTCCCGTGTTTCCCCTGTGTCCGACCCGACCCGCACTCGTATCCGAAACAGTTGGATATTTTTCACCCGTTTCAGCCAAATTTGCGGGTCACCCATCGGGTACCCGAACCCGTGCAGGACTCTACTTTATATCAATCAGTTAGAATGTCATATATTAATTAGACATAACAAAGCGCACATACAGCTACATATATATAACTCTAATCAGATGACACACTATATATACACACACACACATTATGCACAATTTATACATACCTGTACGGTATATTGCCACATATAAACCAGAACAGCACAGGGAAAAAACACATTTATAAATATATCTGAATAGACATTTAAAAAAATGAACAATCCACTTTAAAATTACAGAGTAACCATTAAAAAATGTTAAAGATAATTATAGATAAACAGGAAAATGCAAGAGAAGAATTTCACAGAAAAAGTGCCAGGTAACTTAATAACACAGGGTAAATCTTTTAGAGTGGATCTCATAAAGCCTTTTGAGAGATGAGTTTTGTCAATGGCAGTACAACGACAGACTAATACAGAACAGGCAAAGGCTATTTGGGAGAGCAAATAATTGCTAGTGCTAAATCTTAATGAATCATTTACATAAATTCAAGATTAAAACTCATTTTCAATTGCTCTCGGATAATTACATCTATTATTTTACCCGATATAGCCATATTATGGTGAATGAATGGGGGTCTGAAATATTCCAAGTCCATCTTTCTTTTCATCTACTTATAATTGATACTCTCAAGCATAAAATCAAATCTATAAATCAAATACCTATAAACGCACAGGCATTATGTTGTATTATTGTGACATTTAAATCTGAATAGTCTCATTTTGGCAATAGTGAAAGTTTTAGTTCTACATGATCAAAGACTTTATCTAAGATAATAATAATGAAAATTAAATCATAATTACAACCATTGATTTGTTACCTGTGCACGTATCACAAATTCGATCAAATATATTAGGACTGCAGGGACCAAATGTTAGAATTTAAAGTGACAGTCACCCAAAACTTACAATTCTGTCATCAATTCAATTAGCATTTTTACTCAACCTCATATTGTTCTATTGTATGTCTGTACGTATGTTTTTCTTCTTCTGTGGAACACAAAAGAGTATATTTTGAAAAAAAAAAAAGGGTTTTCACAATGATTCCATAAAATAGCCATTTTTGGTTCCCTAAAGAACCTTTCAAAATTCAACTGATATTAAAGGTTCTTCATGAAACCATCAAAGCCAATAAAGAACCTATTTTTAAGTGTACAACAAATGTAAATGTGGTCCAAAATAACGCTGGACCGCTGCAGCTCTGATTTTCTAGAACTTTCTTCATCCAAACTTCAGCCAAAGCTTTTAAGTATAAAAATGGAGAGTGACCACAAAATTTTAGTAAAATAATATTTTTTTCGCAGTATGCATTCAGAGACATGCTTTTGAGAGACATGTACGTACAGACATTAGGGCACAGCTTGGGTGGATAACGAGGACAAAAATCTCAATTAAGGAGCCAAGGCAAAGTGGACCGCAGAAGATCAAAACTCTGTGATGGCACTTTTAATGATGGCAGCCTTTGACCTATGAATACGAATCGCTCTGGGCAAAACGGCCCTCTCAGCACAGCTCTGTGGGCAGCAGACATTACAGCCACCTCCTGCTGAGAAGACGGCCCTTTAGTGGGGGAAATAAAGTTCCAAAGTTAAACTTTGAAATGAATATGATATTTATAAAATGTAGTGCTCAATAACTCTTAAGCCTTAGCTAGATGAATTTGCACTCTCAAACCTGTTTGTACATTTCTGAGGTCTCTGAGCTCTTTTTAATTAACACTCTTCATCGTACAAGTCACTTTAAATCCAATTCAGAGACTCCTTTGACTCTTTATACTGTCACAGCATGTAGAGAGGGTGCTGTAGAGAAGACTAGATCTTTTTAAAGTTCACAATAGTTCAAATAGGGACAGGACTGAAGACGATAGAGAACATTGTACAAAGAGGCATCAAAGGGCATCAAAACATGAAGCTGCTCGATGAAAAAAATATTTGTAAAGTAACAACAGAGAGAGAAAAAAAAAAAAAACAATACAGCTCTAATGAAAATTATGCATTTGGTTCATCATCTGTTGGATAGATCCTGGTACTCCATAGGAACTTTTGAGGTAGTTGTAACTCTGCCCTCTGATTGCATTTAAAAGCCTTTTTTTTTCCGCAAATTTCAAGTTTTGTTTGACACCCTCCCTGGTGAACTTTATATAAGTACTGTCTGCAAACTGTGGTTCTGGCGACATTTATTACAGCTTGTCAAAAAGAAAACATACACTAGGTCTTCTCAAGAAACCTTTGCATCTGCAAAGGTAAGCTTTCAGTTATCCCAGACATATAACACAGCACTGTTTCCATCTTTCCATTGACCAGAACTGACAACGGAGGCCGGTTTCAAAAGATCTGTAGATTTGAAACAGCAAATTTGATCCCATGTTGTCTACAAGAACTCACTGTAAACCCTACAATGAGTGACAACCACATCAGCCACTGGATTCTAAGATACTGAATTCATTTCATCAGACAGAATAACCTAAAGGAAATTCACTGGTAGATCAGCAGTAATTCTATTCCATTGTGTGTGCTTGGAGACTGACTTCTTTGATGTCCATATAAATGTCAGGAAGCCAAAAGGGGTTAATACATATTTAAAATGATCTTTAAAAAATATGAATTGGAGTGTTGGCTTTGTCTTTCACCACTCAGATCTAAGTATCTGGAGAAGAATTCAGCCCTGTCAGACTGAACGTCCCTTCATCTGTATAGCAATCTCTGAACTGAACAAGGGGACTTGAACTCCTGTCGGTCTGTGGAAGGGGTCACTCTTACATCTTACAGGAGACTATATCTTGGGAAAATACAGGAATATGGTAACCACACTTTGTTTGGTTTCTGATGTGTCAAGACCAGTCACTGGTCATTCACTGTAGCTAAAAACAGTTACATTTGAATTCTCTTGACCACTTTACACCCTCTCCCTGACACTTACAATAATACTTTTTTCTTATTCTTCTGTACCTGCTTGTAAACTTGACAGCATCACATGACAATCTGTACTGAAATGTCCTTAATAAATCATAAGAATAAGAAGGGAAGGGAATTTTAAAAAAAATAAACATCAACCATGTTTCTAAGGATCATCAGGAAGGATATTCAGAGTGGCAGGTTCTACGCACAAACAGGAAAAGCAGATCTTGAAGTGTGTTTGAGTCTGTGTGTATAGATAAAGAAAGCTGAGAGTAATCACACAGCTTTACTTCAACAACAATAGATAACTACTGGCACATCAGTGCTGTGCTACTACAGTTTGTCCAGCAACAATGATTCTGGTAGCAGAAACGACCCAGAGGGCCTATTTAGGAAGTAAACTCTAAAGACATAAAAACAAGATCAATCCAGGTCACAAAGACCTCCTTCTCAGAATGTGTCTGCTTCTAGGGTAGTCTAAAAACATCAATTTTTCTGTGTGCCTGTAGGTAATCTCATATTCATCTAAGAGCTTGGCTCGTCTCTGACACGCAAGCAGCAAATCAACCCCTTTGTAATTTTGCTTCATACAGGAAATGTATGATAACTGCCTGAAAATGAAGTTAAAACCATGTCATGTAAAATATACACCATGTGCCTTGATAAAGGTCAATGTGATCTATAGTTCAGCTCTGTGAGAGCTGAAGCATATTAAAAGACTCTTAATTGCTTTTCTTGAAGATTTTCCTCCAGATGTGTTGCGTTCTGTCAGTACACTCTCTGTTTCTGAAAGTCACCATGAATTTTCAGAGCCAAATAAGAAGCGAGCTAATTATTGGTAAGCTAAAGGCCATTCCGCCACCTCGTCTAAAACTGAAGTGATTTTGTGAAAATGAAGTGAGAGTACACACTTGAGAGACTAGTCACTAATGGCAAACAACACGGAATCTTATGTCTGTAATATAGAGCTCTTGAACAAGCTTCTTTTGTTCCTAATACGTATGTGATGAAGCCAGTTAAAATAATTTTTCTTTTTTACATTATTTCTTCAGAAGTTTTTATAATGGAGTAATATAATTATACGGTATAAAGTAGACCGATTTGTTAACACTCGCACTTGTTCCTTAACTATGTACTATCATATATATATATATATATATATATATATATATATATATAATATTGAAGGAAATATTTTGCTTTGCATGCACACACACACACACACATTTTTGCACTACACATTGCTGTTTAAATCTACCACAATGATTCCATGATCATCATCAGCAACGATAATAATTCAAACACAAACTTTCCTTCAACCCAGCATAAGCCCACCATCTGCTAAACAAGACCTGCCATAACCCTGTGTCATCTCACCATCATCTGAACACCTTCCCGCCAACTGCCAAGCACCATCAGACCACTACCATCATTTTTTTATGTTTAAATTAAAGAATCACTCAAAGCAATTAGAATTTGTGGCATCTGTGAAGCAAGTGAGCTGACCTTCTGAGAAAACAGAAATATTTTTATCCTTTGCAAAGTATAATATGATTTCAGTATATACAGTATATAGGACAGAGATTATGACTTGAACTAATTATATATTACAGGAAACATCTTGCTTTAATAAGGCCATTAATGCTTTAATGTAAATGCATTAAAACCACCTCACTGCTTATCTGCCTGCTCTATAATGTAGCTTCAATCTATCCAATCCCAGTCCAGAAAACAGGTTCTGAAATATTCATTAAACACATCATGAAGTAAGTTCACATGAGGCTGTGAAAATTCCATCACAGTCAGGAGACGAGAGTGATGATTGTGCTTCTGAAGTCACATGTGGTGACATTAGTGACATTCAAAATTAAAATGTGAAAATTAAACTGAACTGTTGTTAAACTAAACTGATGTGGAGAACATTAGAGCTTCAGTACTGACAAGGCAAGGTTTGGTGCAGGGAACTTTTACTGATAACAGGTATAGCTTAGTATAGCAATTCACTTTAAGTAGCTTTGGAAAACTCTGCCAAATGCATACATTAAGTCATTTAAAAAAATAATAAATAAATAAAATGCATAAATAGACATACAACTTAAGCTGAAAGTTAATTCTCACAAACTTCTCTGAGGAAATATTTAAAGAAAACGTAGACTTGAAAGGGCCCTTTATCCTTCTATCCCCTCAAGGCCTTAAACTTAAAGTCTGGTTCATGTTTTTACTTCTGATTTAAATCGTCTTTGATTCAAGGGTCAAACAGAGTGCTAATGATATCTTTTGCATGTACAGTACCACAGCAGACTAAGAGAAAACTCAATGGTCTCTAATGTCATAGGTACAATCCTAGCAACAAGTGTTAGAGAGCATGAAAGAAATATTTTAATATTTCAGTATAACTGTCAATTTCTAGTGATCGAACACATATTTAAAAGTAGGCAAAATGACATCATAATTCTGCATGTTCCTATTAGATTTTATGCAGGTGTATAAATTTAATGAGACCATATGTTTAGAGATTTACAGTTTTTGTTTGGACATGTTTCAAGGTTATTAACAATATTGCGCTGTGAATAAAAATTTGTGTCGGTTCTGTGCTATTAATATTACCAGATGGAATTACAAATATAACTCTTACATTTAATGAAGAGGTTAGCGCATTGATATACTGTGGTGTTCTAGGTGGTTTATGTAATTATTATTATTATTATTTTTTTTATCAAAGTCCGAACGCATAGAAAAGTAATATCACGCTCCTCCCAAACAAGCTACACAATTTCAGGCTTGAGTGTAATCCATTAATATTGTTCAGCACTTTATATTTTATTTGGTATTTGTCAATTTAATAATGATAATGGTTTGGTAATGTATAATTTATGGTATTTTATTATGTTCCAGTATTAATCTGATCTTCTTGCTTATTATTTTTGTTAGAAAGTGAAAATTGAAAGCCTTCAGACTTGTCTAGTGGTTTTTAAAAACATTTTCCACTATGCATGGCTCATCTCATCCATGTCACAGCTCCACTCCGCCTGATGACTCAGTACTACTGCATGTCTACTCAGAGCTCAGAGCTGCGAGGCTTTGTCTGTTCTCTGTATGTTTCTATATATATATATATATATATATACTGTATATAAAACACAAACAATGAAAGAATAAAAAATAGCTAGTGAACACATGAAGCTGCAGAGATTCCTTATTGTACACAATTAAAATTAAGCGTTTTACCCAATAAATTATTTCAGATATCAAACTACTTACTATGAGATATTACACATGCTTGTTTTGATCAACCTGGCTTTATTATTTCACAGCTTAGCATTAACAATCAATGGGGATTGTTATTTGGCTTCTTTCAAAACAGAAATTAATCAGGAAATAAATGCATTTTTTAAGCTTGCAGTGCCATTCTGTTCCTTACTCATACCCAGTTAACCAACAATTGTGAATTAAAAACTCTAATTTTCCTTTTTCTTGCACATCCATTGATACATGTTTTCTGCATTCCTTCACTCTTGTGTACAGTACATTTCCGCTTATGATTCTGTTCAAGCCCATTAACCCAGCATGCTAAAAGTTGCTAAGGGTCCAGGAGTCATGCCAATAATGCAGGCCACTCTCATTATGGTCCAGCATACATGTTCTGTTTACAAGAGCATGCTGCTTGAGTCTTAACCCACCAAGCACTCCTTTCACAGAAAGACCACTGCCTTGAGAAACATAAGTGTGTGAATGTGTGTGCTGCATATGGAGAAAAACAGAGGGCATTAGAAGGTAAAGAAAAACAAGAAATAATACCAAAAGTTTTTTAATCCATTTGACCCTTTTAAGAACCCTGGCAGAATAAGTGACAATACAAATGGATTTAATCAGTACATTTAAAATGGAATTGTTGCTTGTGAACTGTTCTTTTTAAATGAAAATACAAATTTTGACTGGCCAACATTGGGGATATATGCTTTCAGAATACAGAAAGAACTTGCTTAATAAGCATGATGTTAGCAATGTTGTTTTTTTTTTTTTTTTTTTTTTTTTTGTTTTGCCAATCAGATTCAGATTCAACTGTAAAAAAAAAAAAAAAAAAAACCAATTCACAAGCTCACAGCTTTCTCCTTGCAACCACATACTGTACACACACAATCAAACTCGCCGATGTACTGTGCTGTCTGTATTCTGAAATGCATCAGGTCAGTGACTGTGACCCGTGACTGTGATTGAAGTATGGTGGGCGGGAGGTGTCATGAGCTCGGTCTAAATCAATCAATATGCCCTGATCATCCACATCCTGTCTGTTTCATGCCAATTCTCATGCTGGACAAGAAACCAGACAAACATGTCCAGATTACTAACACAACCAACAGTGATGACGATGCAAAGAATAGGAAGCATTGACATTGAGTTTTTGCTTTAAAAAACACAGCAAACATATACACTATTAACTTCTTATTTAATACAAGAAAATACTATTTCAGTTCTTCTATGTTTCAAAATTGCATGTTTAATTCATTTTGTTACTTGCCGTTTATTTTTAATTGTTTGTGAAATTTACTAGCAGTTTATAAGTGAATATGGTTTCTACACCAAATTTTTTATGCATGTAAATTTCCATAAAAGCATAAAGAAGGACAATTTTTAAGTTGGGCAACACAAAAGGCCATATGCCTTCTACTTCCACTTGCTTAAAACACATGAAAAGATGTGAGAGACAAATTCAAATTATTTAAATGTGAAGTGTGTACATTAGTAATTGAAATGCAAAAATACAGACACTTCCTTCTTCCAATGTTCAATACTATCTATCTATCTATCTATCTATCTATCTATCTATCTATCTATCACATTGCATCAGAGCAACAAGTTACGGACTAGAAATAAATACAAACAATTTTGATCATATTTTCTGATTATTGTATATATATATATATATATATATATATATATATATATATATATATATATATATATATATATATATATATATATATATATATATATATATATATATACATAGTTTAAACTTTAGAATCACACTAGCCACATGGCAATTGTATGCTCCTGTACATGGATAATTATGGGAAATTGCCGAGTGTTCCATGTAAGAGACAAACAAATTCAACAGTCACACATTTAACTTGAAATTGCTGGACAATTCCAGTATAACAGTTTTTCTAATTTTACACAAGACGTGGCATTAGAATGCATAGGATATACAACCTTTTACCTAAGTATTTCACAAACACTTATAGTAGAACAATCGTGTTTTAAAAGAATAAACTAGTCTATGTGCACATGTAGTAACACAAACTACGGGTGCACGATAAAGAATGGCCGATCATTAATGTGCATCTCGTCAGTACTACACAGAGCCGTTGTTAACTGACTAGCTGCACAAATCCACGTTAATTATCAGCGTTTATTTGCACAGCTAGTCAGTTAACAACGGCTCTGTGTAGTAACTAGTGATAGGAAGTTCGGTTCTTTCCCATGAACCGGTTCTTTTGGACGGTTCGATTCAATAAACCGGTTGAGAATACCGGTTCACCGGTTCTTTTACGCTCAACATAATGACGTCATTGGCAATGATGTAATCGTGTCAAGTCTATCAAACATTAAAATATATAAAGTCAGTAATCATAACTTTAGTCAGTTAAAAACCTCATAATCATGAAAGGTTTACAATTAAGTTTTGCAAAAACGCAACCAAATACAGTAACAGCAATAATGTGCATACGAGGATTTAAGTCTTGTGCGCTGTGTATCAGTCTGCTTCACGTTGATTCACGCATGCGCAGTATCATCAGATCATCGGTTCTCAAATTGGACGTGTCCGACATAAATGGTTTTCTGTTCAGTTTACTGATGATCTGAAAACCGATGCAACCGGTTCTTGACTCGAGAACGAGAACCGCTCTAACCGGCACGTGTTGCAGTTCAGTATCATCAGCTGCTCTACTCGTGTTCATGTTCTGTTTACTACAAACTCAATTTGTGAATGTGTCTTTGTTAACTATAAATACAGTACAGATATTTCATAAATCATCCCTTATTCCTATTAAACAGAGAGTCAGAGTCTTAATTATTTTCCAACTTCCCTGAAAACACCATTTGGCCTATATAATCTAACATACTCTACAATTTAACAAAATATACAGATTAGATACTGTACATTCATCTTAAAAAAAAAAAAGCAAAATAAAATATAGTTATTTTATCACACTTTCCGATGTTTAACAAAATACTTGAAAAATTGCATGCATGCGCAGTATCATCAGTTCATTGGTTCTCGAATCAGATGCGTCCGAAAGAAACGGTTTTCGGTTCAGTGTACAGGTGATCTGAAACCCGATGCAACCGGTTCTAGACTCGCGAACGAGAATCAGCTAATCGGTTTTCAAATCAGATGCGTCCGACAGAAACGGTTCTCGGCTCAGTGTACTGGTGATCTGAAAACAGATGCAACCAGTTCTTGACTCGAGAACGAGAACTGCTCCAGCAGTGGGCGTGTTCGTTTGTCATCTGGCTCTGCTCGGTGTTCATCTTCAGTTGTCTCGTCACAGCAGTTCAGTCAGTGTACTGTTTGAGTAAATGAATTACTCTGGGATACTGGTTTATTCTGACTCAGAGGGAGTGTCAGTCATGTTAAAAAAGTTAACAGTTTAAGTCCTTTGTGGATTAATGCTTATTGGAGACGCAAATCATTTCAAACGATTCAGTTCGATTTGGTGAACTGGTTCAACCGGTTCACTAAGAAGAACCGGTTAAATCGAACGATTCGTTCGCGAATCGGACATCACTAGTAGTAACAGCTGCTCTATGTGAAATCACGCACCTGATGTAATTTACCGCTGATTAGAGAACCAGCTTTACTGACGAGATGCGCATTAATGATCAGCCGATCTTTATTGGTGCACCCCTAAAGCCGGGCATACACTGTGCGATTTCTGTGTGATTTCGGTAAGGTACCCACTCACACTGTACGAGTAGATTGCATGCGATGTAAAGCCAAAGCTCACGATTTTTATGTGCTCATCCCAGACAGCAAGCAATTTCGGCTCAGATCCGGCCCATATCTGACCTGCATCGATTTCACGCAGGAAAATCGGTTCGTAGCCCTGCTTCAATAAGTGCGATACAACATGAGAGGCGACCAAAATTTCTGACATGTCAGAAATCCATCCAACCAACCGATTGCCGGTCGGGAGAGGTTAATCGCCACTCGTTTCCCCTTGTACACTGGACGAACACTGCACAACAAAAGACGCACGACAATGTTGATAATTGAAAAAGAGTGGCACGAGTCAAAATTTGGCTCAAAATCGGATATAAATCGCACCGTGTATGCCCGGCTTAACACAAACAACTATAATGTGTGTTCTCTGAGCACAATGTGTTCAACACAATAACACAATTGAAGAAACCCATATCTGACAGCAGAGAGATACACAACAGCTTGTGAGAGCAGCTTGTATTAAAACTTTGTTACAGTACTTAAGTATTTTCTTTGGGGAATCTGTACTTTACTTGAGTGTAATATTTATGTCAACTTTCACATTTACTTCACTAAATTTCCTTATTCAATTGTATACTTTAGTCTGATACATTTCCCCGAAGCATATTTGTTACTCACTACAAAATAAAGTCGAAATAACCCAGTCTGAATGAAAGCAGGTTTGACGAATCAGTGGTCTGGCGCTTTAGAATCCTAAAAAAAAAAAAAACAAGTTCTCGCACAACCGTGGTCGATTACATTTTCCACTCAAGTCAAGCCTGGGGAGTGTAATATATACCGTATGCGCTTATACCGTGTTGTTTTAATGATGTGTGATCTTATCGGGTAAGCTACAAAACACACACAAAAACACACCCAGACAGTGCACTCAAACACCGTGTGATTTAGTCTATTGAAATGCATTTTCGAATGCCCATACGATTCAAGATGGGCATTCTTTTTATATCATTCAATCAGTCATCTTTATCTGTGTTCACACACCATGTCATAATTACCTTAATTCCGAGACGACAACATGTGACATTCCACTTAGAGCTGAATTGTGTATTTTTATGGCAACAATATCAACTCCGAAGCCTTCTCGTGCTCCAGAACTCGTTAATTTAATTCAATTCAATTACATTTAATTTGTATAGTGCTTTTTAAGATACAAATCGTTGCAAGGCAACTTTACAGAAAATTTATGTTTTTATAATATTTAGTAGTAGTATATATATATATATTAGGGGTGTAACTGTATGCAAAAATCACGGTTCGGTACGTACCTCGGTTTTAAAGTCACGGTTCGGTTCATTTTTGGTACAGTAAGGGAAAGAAATGCAAACACTGCCCAGCTTGTAGGCCTGCTCATATTTAAAAAATATATATAACTTTTCCAAAGTGTAAAGTGCAGCATCAACAGTTTCAGTTTTTAGACCTGCTCTGATTTCGTTATTGCGTTGGACTGATCGGAATTAAGAGCAATGGTCTGTTAAAATGCCGACGGGAGCTGCATTTGAATTACAGTCATTTTTTTTCCTAGTTGTAGTGATGTTCACACTCGCGTGATGCCTTTTGAAAACCTTAGGCCGGTGACAAACTGGCATACTGCACCTGTCAAACATAGTCTATTTTGCCGTCAATAATGTTGACGGTGTCCTTTATCAGTAGGCTTTATATTTATGCTCAACATGAAGTATAGATATTGTTGTCGTGAAGACAAGATCCTTGTCTGTCGGCGGCCTCCCTCTATTATGTCACCTACAGTAGCAGCAGCGCGCCAGCGCCGCGTCAGGCATGATTCTGGTGTGTAAAGACACAGAAAACTTGAGGCAGCCGCCACGCTTCTGGCACACAGCAGAGACGTCACGCAGCCAGTGTGTCACCGGCCTTAGAATCAGCTGCAGGGCGGGATTTGCGCTGAACGCGGAGACTTCCGCAAAATATTGCATTCGGTCATTCGGTACACACGTGCACCGTACCGAAAGCCCTGTACCGAAACGGTCCGGTACGAATACATGTACCGTTACACCCCTATATATATATAATTTTTATATTAGAATTATAATATATATTATATTATATTTATATATGCATCATAAATACACACAGTACACACATATTTTCTAAACAAAAGCCTATTTTGGATGCAATTCATTAGGATTAATCGTTTGACAGCTCTAGTTTAAAACAGAGCATCATCTATGCATTTGTAATAAATGCTGGTTATATGCATCCATGTCCCCTCTGAGGTGCATTAAACAGTCTGAGTAAATGAAAGAATTTTGAATTTTTATATTTATTTGTTCCTTTTCTTTTTGAATTTAACTTTATTTTTACTTTCAATTCTTAAGTAAGTTTCTAAAAAAATTATTTCCATACATAAGTACAATATACCATTGTGACTTTTTTAGCATCTACCAAAATCAGTTTCTGGTAAGATATGAATACTTTTACTTAAGTGTGTATTTCAAGTACTTTATTAGAACCTCTAAGCATTCTTCCAAAATGTTCGATCTTTCTCATAACATAAAGGACTGCTGTGAACTTGAGACCATTTAACCAATTGCACAGAGACCTTTAAACTAAACATAAACAGAAAAACAACAGATTCACAAGGTATTCTTAGTGAACTTATTGTGAAGCTTGTTGGGTTAGAGAGGGGAGTCATAAATGAGCAAGGAGAAAAGTTTGTGTGTGTTCTCCAAATTAGTTTTATTGTTTTGTTGCATAGCATCTGTTTTGTGAGAGTGCCTGAAGTTTTGTTTCACTGGGAGATCATTTCGGGCCTTACACAAATAAATGATGCAGCAAAGAAGGGTGAAATGTTAGGTGGAGAATGAAAATGAATGGCATACTCCCCCTGGTGGATAAACCAACAAATGTTTATTGTGTATGTTTGTGGACCAGGTGGGATTTGACTGCCTTCAACCTGAGTCCCTGTTGATATTGAATTCACAAAGGAGTGAAAAACAGTGCTGATGCAATAGAAGAGCTGAAATCCATCCTGTTTTTATAAAATTATATTGAGATCACAAACATTCTCACTTTGTCTGTAACAGTATACACAAACTGAAGAACACTTAAAATTTGGCTAAATAAAAAGTTGTTTTGCCTATAAATTAAAAATGACTGAAATGTACACATTACACCATATATACAGGTGCATCTAAAAAAATTGACAATCATGGAAAAGGTCTTTATTTTTTAATGAATCTCATATTCTATATTCATTGCACACAAACTGAAGAGTTTATTTTATTATTATTATTATTATTATTATTATTATTCTGATGGTTATGACTTACAGCTTAGTATAATAAAAAAAATATATTATCTAAAAAAAAACAGAATATTTCCATTTTGAGCATGATTAGTTTGATTAATTTTGATTATAAATACTGGGTACCTCTTGGGCTAGTTTAGAACATGTAACCACAATTATGGGAAAGACTACTGACTTGACAGTTGTCCAGAAGACAATTATTGACACCCTCCACAAGGAGGGTAAGCCACAGAAGGTCATTACTGAAAGGGCTGGCTGTTCACAGAGTGCTTTATCAAAATATATTCATAGAAAGTTGACTGGAATGAAAAAGTGTGATAGGAAAAGGATTTTGGGAGGAAAAAAAGGAATTGAAAAGGATTTCATTTTGCAGCAGGACTTTAGCAGCTGGCCACAATGCCAAAACCACTTCCAAGCAGTTTGCTGACCATGATATTAATGAACTTGATTGGCCAGCCAACTCACCTGACCTGAACCTCACAGAGAATCTATGGGGTATTGTGAAGAGGAAGATAAGTAACATCTGACAAACAATACAGGGGAGCAGAAGGCTGCTATCAAAGCAACCTGAGCTTCAATAACGCCTCAGCAGTGCCACAGGTTGATCGCCTTCATGCCACGCCACATTGAAGCAATAATTTGTACAAAAGGATGAGTGCATAATTAAACCTGCTTTGGAGATCTTGAACATTTCTGTTTTGTAAATCTTTTTTTTAAATGATCTTTGAGAAAATATAACGAAAATTTGAGACACTGAATTTTTTATTTTCCTAAGCTGTAAGTCATAACCATGAGAATTACAACAAAAAACACTCGAAAGTTTGTGTTCAGTAAATCTAGAATATAAGAAAGTTGAGCTTTTTTAATTAAATTACAAAAAGTAAAAAACTTTTCAATGATATTCAAATTTTTTTTAGATGCACGTGTATCTACACATAGGAGCCTGATAAAAATGCTCAGATTAAAAAGAAATTTTCAAATGGCACTTAGAAGCTTTTGCATCTGAAATATTCATATATATATATATATATATATATATATATATATATATATATATATATATATATATATATATATATATATATATATGCATACATATTATAAAATTATTCTGAACAAATATTAAATTAAAAGGTTCTGCATCGCATTACACATTTCAGTATGAGAGAAAGATTGTAAATCATTTACAGATATTGTTTGCCTTCAGTTTAGTGTAGGAGATATTGATAATAGTTTGGTGTTAACTGGCTCAGTGGTCTGTTTTCTGTGGCAGAGGACCAGAATTTTATTGGGAGGGAGGGAAAACATTATATCTCTTACAACATGCTGCATATCTGTTGCTGACAGCAAAACAAACGTGATGTGCTCAGTGTTTATTAAAATACACCATTCCTTTGCGACACATTTTAATGAATGAACACAAGTCTATGATAACATGGCTATGTAAATCTACATCTCATTTTCAATGGGGACATGTTGGTTTAATGGCCTTGTCAGAACCTGATGTGAGGAATAAGTGACCCTCGACCACTTATCCACAGTTATGTATGTAAATCCATCCATGCGTATGCAAACATGTAAATGCACGATTGAGCTACTTAATGTAGTGATTACAAAAATGGGGTCCATTACAGCAAAAACATGTCATGAGATCTGAGAACTACTCCATTACTAGCCCACACATCAAACAACTTCAAGAGGAAGTCATTTTTTTACTGAACTAAACTATCACAGAGGCTCTGCTTGTCTCTCTGGATTGCTTGTCCTCCATGTCTAAGGGCTTCAGTCTGTCTGAGTGAGTGTGTCTGGGTGAGGTCTTGTTTGACTTGTCTCTGGGGAAGTTGCTGGAAGAAAATGTCTTCAACGCAATGTGGTGACTTTGCCCCAAGGGTCATGTGACAGCTCTAAAATGGCCTTTTGATTCAGATTCACAGCCCATAATAACCCCGCTACCAGATCTAAGGCCCTTTTAAGTCGCCTCGGCAACTCTACACAGGGAATTTGCGCTGCCGTCTTGTCCTATCGCTCCATTTCACCAGGGAAAACCATGCCGCATAGAGAAAAAGCAAGAAAGGGGAGAGAGAGGTGCTTTGTGTGCACATTCTTCATAACATCATAACTCACTCTTCTTTTCCCAGTCTCAGAAAAATAGTCAGGTAATACCTTGGTTCCTCCAGGCGAAGTTATTGCACACAGTAAAGGTAAGAATGTAGATCTCAGGGGCCTGGGAAAGACAAATCACAGCACTTCCTTATTTTTGCTAATTTAAGGGCTAAAGAGAGTGAGCAAGCCACTTCAGATACAAAATGGCAGAAGTAAATGTCTTAAACTAGAAAAAAAAACATCATATGGACATATGGGCATGCCACACAACAGCAAAATCATTTTAAAATTCTCTTTTCATACAAATATATCACATGTAAAACACATAAGGCTAATTTATGGCCTTCATGCAGCATGAATAAAGGCTTACCTGGCTGAGAACTATGAAGAGAAGAGACTGTAGCCAGGAGCAACAATATAGTTTCATTCATTGATCATTCCTTCCAAAGATTACAGTTAATGCTTGAAGCAAAAGACAAGTGTGTCTTTTCATTTAATAGTAAGACTTTGCTTGTGGATGCATAATGGAGCTGAATCCCATCTTGTGCTGCTAAAAACATGTCTACAATACTCTTCATTTTCCTGAAGCTGAAGTTTTCATCCACATGCTGCCATGATTCCGAGTGTGGGCTAAATAAACAGTGGGATGACCTATGACCCCAGGCTTTATGATCTCATAAGCTCAAAATCACTTTGTGGTCGAGCTGGCCATATACTCAAGTGCATTTATTTTTTGAGCATTACACTTTAGCGGACTGAAGTTTTATCTCACTGAAGATTGTCTAGCGTGTGACAAAGACAGAATATTTTCTCTGTATGTAGATCCTGTTTGAGCATGTGTAGGTGTATGACTGTAAAACTGAGTAAAGGAATAGCATATTTCCTAATTTACAAAATAAATAAATAAATAAAAGAGGGCAATATAATTCTTTATGATAAAGTATAAAACCCGGTGGCAGAGCTTGTGCATGATAAAAAAAAGTAGTTTAACTACCTTAATTTTTCCCCTAGTGAGTTAGAGCTTAAATGACTATGTGATGTTTTTGGAATATTAATAAGATATTTCAGCTCTTGTCCATTCCATGTGGCTTTAAAGTAGTAATGTACATATACTACATTATTCTGACAATTATACCAAATAAAATTCTATAACATATATAATAATATATTTTTTTATTGTTTACGAGATCTTTATACCAAACCACTTACGCTAACGCCTACGGAGCCCCGCACATGACATGCAAGAAAAAAATACATAAATTGTGCGCACGATTTACTAATTCGTTCCCTTAATGTACTAAAACGTGCTCATGATTACTATTTTGTTCTCTCTATTTACTATTGTGTTCCCCCAAATTTGATAAATCGTGCACATGATTTAGCAAATCGAGGGAACGAATTAGAAAATCGTGTGCACAATTTATAAATTGAGCGAATGAAATAGTAAATCGAGGGAACGCAATAATAATTGTGTGCACATTTTAGAACATTGTGGGAACGAATTAGTAAATCGTGCGCATGATTAAGCCTACAATTGCGGGGCAAATGAAACTCCCCCCTTTCAAAAAAAATAAATAAATACCTAAATTGTAAACACTACTTTGAATTCTAAAGCTATAAAGTATTCTAAAAAACACAATTATTCTGTGTAATATTTTCAAACAACGTACAGTAACATTTTAAAATTTATTGCAATAAATTCAGAAAGAAGTATTCTTGACAGCACAAACACTAAGAGACAAGGGCACGTTTGATGCCAGTCAAGAAATGTGTTTTACTGTATATGAAAGTAGGCCTGTTCTGCTCTGCACGACTGGATTGCACAACAGACCAAGGTGGATTGGCTGTGTGATTGCAAAGCTCCCAGAGAAACTGGGGAAGAAACATTATTTAAGTTTGGACTACGAGACCCCTTTGAGCAAGAGATGATATATCACCTCTATTAAAACTCTGAGAGCCATAGGAATGTCAAATCCAGATAATCCTATTCCGAATTCAAACAGATCTGTACATAAGACATTGGAGGTGCGCAAAAGGTAAACATGCCTTGTTTAAACTTTTAACAAACGTGAAATGTCTGCTTACTTGATTTTATTCAATTACTCTGGGGTTTCCACTAAAATGATGCGATTAGATAACTGTAAATCATTCTTGTAGTATTGTATGCGCACACTGCATTGCATGTTGGGAAGCCTGTGATAACCTCCTTGTGCTGGGTTGCATCGAAAGAAGATGATCATGTATCAATGATGGCCAGATATATTGTCAAAAGCATTAAACATTGTCAATATTAAGAGGATTTGGCAAGTCTAGTTAATGCAGGCCTGTGACTTTCTAATTATTAGGCCTATTATTATTAATCTGCACATGGTTTTTTAGTTGTCTAATTAGTGTCTCACTGTGTGTGTGGAAGTAAAATATCTTGTACATTTATCACTGAATACATGACATATGATTAGGAAATTGAAAAGCAACGCCGCAGGATAAATATACAGATGAATATACTTTTAGGTTAGTTTAGTTTCTGTTCATATGAGGTGAAGGTGTCATTGTTTAAAACATTCTATCCAACACTTTATGTATACTGCTCATTTGTGGTTCAACTATAGAACATCTAGTTAACTGAAGCTCCAGGTAGCTTATAATGATGCAATGAGAATTTTACTAAGGAGACCTAGATGACATGGTGAAATGTTTGTGAGTGCAAGATAAATTACTTTTAAAACACTGTTATGAAATCTTATGTATAGATTTGTCAGCCGGCTTAATGCTTCTAACAATGAGATTACTGTGGGTCTATCAAATATAAGGGTTACTACACGGTATCAGCCAAATCTGTGGAAAGATTGGTATTGCTGTATTTTGTTAATTTTGTATTGTAATATATGTTATGGGTTGTGTGTAATATATGTTATGGGTTGTGTGTTGTCCTGTTGTCTTTTAAATTTGGACCTTGAGTCTGTAATAAAGTATGTATTATTTGGTCATTTTTATTATTAAATTAATATTAGATTTAATTTGCACCGCAATAATTTCATAGTGCATCAAACCATAAATCTGTGAGGATAATAAAATAATTCTCCTCATTGAAAATGTTTTTTTAAAGAAGGTATATTAAAACAGGTCTTTTATACAATGAATATTAGGCCTATAATTAAAATGATTAACACTGCACTCATCGATTAAATTTAAGAGCAGTTTAACACAAAATAATAATAAAATTTTCTTCTCTTTTTTTAATGTAATGTTTTTTAAGGGAATACATTAAGACAGTTATATACCATCATCAGCATGTGTTGAAGTAGATTAATCTCTCGTCATCTCTGAGAGAATATGTGCCATTAATGCAGCACCAGATGCTGAAAGCTCCATCAGTTTTACTTTCACTTTCTGCATAGTGAATTGACTGAGGTTAAGACGTTCAGCACCCTGGATTTGAGCTACGCAACTGGGTGTTCCTGACTAGACTATCGCTGACACTCTTAAAAATAAAGGTGCTTCTGTCACGGTTGGTAAACCGTGATCTCTGGGTTTTGCACTTTGTGGGTGAAGTCTGTGTGTTACGTGTCAGCACTGATTAGTTTGAGGGCGTCTCCGTTAATTGTCATCAGCAACAGCTGTCACTCATTACTCATCCCTATATATTGGCTTGTCTAGTGTCTTGTGTTCGTGAGAGCGTTGTTTCATGTTTGTAACCTATGCCTTGCTTTCTTGTGTGTTTCTTGCTTTGGATGTCCGTGTTTCCCCGGAACCCTGTCCACTCTACGCAACCCACCACCAAGCAACACCAATTACCTTCGGCTCGCTTCCCCGCAGTTCCTGTGTCACCCGCTCCTGCTGCCAACTCACCTTCACCTTCGCCTTCCGGATTCGTCATTCATCACCACCATCTTGGGCTGTGCATTCCTCCCAGCGTTATTTGTGTCTCAGTTTTGTATTGTCTCATTGTCTTCATTAAATCTCATTAATCTCGCACTTGCTTCCTGCCACTCCTTCACCCAGTCTTTACAGCTTCAAAAGGTTCTTCAAGCGATGCCATAAAATAACCATTTTTGGTTCCACAAAGAAACATTCAGTCAAAGGTTCTTTAAAGATCCATCGCTTTCTTACCTTTGTATAATATGAAGAACCCTCTTTGCCACAAAGAACCTTTTGTGAAACAGAAAGGTTCTTCAGATGTTAAAGGTTCTTTATTGAACCATTTAGACAAAACGGTTCTTCTATGGCATCGTGAAGCACCTTTATTTTTAAGAGTGCGTCTTAGAATCCTCATGACACCCTCTCATTGTCTCTACTCAGTTTCATAATAATTTGGGATTGATATACTAACATAAGCCATCTACAGTGAGTATGAGCTGCTTTACTGTGACAGTCATGAATTCCAGATGTTTTTGATTATTAATGTTCATATAGAACTTGTGGAACATATGGGACTGCCAGGTAGTCCAGAAGACAGAGAAAGCAGCTAATTGGCCAGAGCTTGTGAAAACATGGTGAGATGGCACACAGAGAGACAGTGTCTGAGCTTGGCAGGCTTCCCCTATACCACCAGCCAGACGTCCTACCTTGTTAAAATTCCCTTTAATGTCTAGAGTCTCTCTGACAGACAGACATACTCTAATGCAGGCATGAAAGACTTCCATGGGATGGTTTTTGTGAGGCTGGGAGACAGAAAGTGAAAATTAACTCAGGCATTGTCAGCAGAATATTGTCACAGGGGGTTTCAGTTCATGATGACAATTTGACAGTAAACTTTGTAAGAAAAAAATGCTTGTATGAAGTAAGCAAATACACTCAAAATATCCATATCCCACTCAAAATGATACTTTTTTCCCCTATAACTTCATGCTTGTTGGAAATGTTTTGTGGATGAAACAATTCTTTTTTAAGCCAATTTATGCTATTTGTCATATGTCTTAACGGTGATTATTACATTTGTATATAATTTATAATCTGCGTGACAAGTTACATGTTTCTTGTCCACTTGCCATCTGATGAGCTGATGTTTTTAAATAGTCTTTTGAACAAGGTTGTGTGTAAGCAGGTTGCCTTCCTGGGATATGAGAATGAGTCAATATGAGAAGAAATAATGTCAAATAATATTTAGCAATTTTAAATTTAGTGAAAAAAAAGTTTACATTAATGTATAGTTATATAATGCAATAATAATGACTTTGTCAAGATAGGAAGAAAGTTTTACTTGGAGTGCAAGATGCTCTGGTTTTGAAAACCACAGAAAGTTTTGTTGTTATTTTAGAATTTATATTTTTTATGTCAGTAGATGTGCATCAGTAGCAAGGATGTTTTTTTTTCTGTACATTTTATTTTGTGTATCAATGGAATGAAAAGCAGACTGTGGATGAGCGCTATGCAGAAGAAAACACTGTTGCTCTCTAACAGGATTTGCTACTGATGACAACCACAGCGAACACACAAGCAACACATTAAAAACGTCAAACTCCAGTGTGACATCGCCACTCATTATATCACACCCGGCTGCTCTTGCTTGAATGAAAAGGCTCTGAGCCTGTGTTATGCAGAACTGAGTGTTAAAGAACCTCACCATGCTTTTCTGTATGTGGTACACATACAAAGCCCAAAAACCTAAATTTAATTTACTCTTAGATGGATTTACAGCACTTTAGGCTTTACCCACTCGTGGTCTTGTAGCTACTTCCCTGATAAGATGGAAGCTTTTAAGGTTTTTTATCAGGTTTTTGAAACTGCTGAGGACCAGTAGAGGTGCTGCTTATGACACTTTTTTTTTTTCTTAGTGAGAGTCATTACTTCCTGATATCTCTTTCTTTCAGCCCTGTGTGCAATGCAGTGTTTATTGCTTCAGAAATGAATCGGTTTGATTGATTGCCTTCATCACTGATAATGGCCCCTTTTCTCTTGGGGCCCGGAGATGATGCTGTTGGCACTTTTTTAATAGCCTGTCGGTCATTATATTCACTGTACATAAAGTAAAGAGTTAAAATATGATGTGGCAGCATCTTTATGTATACATTTAAAGTTTACATTCTGTTTATTAGCCAGGTCTTACTCAACCTCTGACCTTTGTACAAAATTGGTCCAGAATTCCATTTGTTAGAAGCCAAACTTGTAATTGTGCGAGCACCCCCCCCCCACACACACACACACACAAGTAAACATGTCATACCACCTTTACCTTCTGTCAGCAGAGGACCACACATTTTTTGCTGCCTCATTTATTCTTGCCTTCTTACTATTTCTTTCCTCAGACAATGTTTTGGATAAGGTTAATTTCTATTCAGAATGGTGCACCCAGGAGACTGGATAAATGCAGAGCTTAAATGGGGTAGGAAACAAAAAACAAAAGTAATGTTATTTAGAGTATAAGAATTGAATAAGATGGCAACCAATTAAGTCCATTCTGGTGCTGGTGGCACTCGTGAGGAATGCATAAATGGGTTACGTTCTGAACTCCTGTACGCGGGAGTACAGGAAAAAAAATTATAAATTTAACTTCAAAACGTGCAGTCAGGCGTTTTGTGTGTCCACGGGGGACTCAGAATTGGTTATGAGGTGGTCTCTGTCTGTGATATTTATGAGTAGCGCTTGGTTAGTAGGCACAGGTAGCAGCGTTATCAAGCACTGTCGTGCCACACACATTCAAACCCCCACACCCCACTGGTGAAACAGATTTGTAAAAGGCAGGTGGTAGTTGTTTATCTGTGAGCTTGTTCACCATTTTACAGCTTCTATATTTCAAATGTTCTGAAAGATTGATTAAAACAAGGTGTTTTGTGTGTGTATGTGTGTGTGTGTCTGTGTGTGTGCGTGTGTGTGTGTGTGTGTGTGTGTGTGTGTGTGTGTGTGTGTGTGCGTGTGTGTGTCTGTGTGTGTGCGTGTGTGTGTGCGTGCGTGCGTGTGTGTGTGTGTGTGTGTGTGTGTGTTAGTCTTTTAAATTTCTTATAGGGTGGGCCGTAGGGGTGGTTCTAGGGCCTCACACGTCCTTGGGGGCACACAAGAGTTATAGTCGGGTTGATGTACTGTATTACATAAATAATTACCACAAACCTCAATTTGTGTAATTAGATTTAATGATTATACTGAAATTTTTTTCAGTATTATTAATATGGACGGGATCTGAAAATACCCACAAAGTAGGGTTGCATCCTACAGTAGCTGATATACAGTAGGACAATTTGTGGAAGCCTGTTTCTGTCCCAAAGTAAAAAGTAAATCAGTATATTTAGAAGTCACATCATGAGTGACAATAATGAGAAGCAAGTCACATTTTTGAGATGTAAAATTGTGTTGCATAATATAAAGTCACATTCTGAGATTTAAATATTGCAATTTACAAAAATGGAGCCGCATTACAATATTTTAAAGTCATGTTGTAAAATGTAAAAGTCACAATTTCGAAAACGTTAAATTTATAAGCTATGAAGTCGCATTGCGAGATTTATAGTCCCAATTATGAAAAATAAAATAGCATTTTTGTATTGTGAGATTTTAAGTAAATTAATGAGATGTACATTAATGTCACACTGTGTTACTGCAATTATGAGAAACAAGGTAAGATTACATATAAAGTCACATTGTGAGTTGCAATGGACTTCCATACTGTACAGTAGGTGGCCATCCTATCTGGGGCTTACCGCCGCGTGTTCCGACGCGGGGGTGACACGGTGGTAACTGTAATTCAGTCGCGTGTTAAAATCATTCGCGAAACTACCGCCAGGGGGCGCAAAAGGACGGATTGCGAAATGAATGTAACTGTAAAATTAGATAAAAGAAGGAAGCAAAACAACAATAACATTATGATATAACATTGTAACATTTTAAAAAAAAAACATTTTTTTTTTTTACAATTTGTTAATTTTTAAAATGTAGGATAGTCTTAGGCTACAGTCTACTAAACAAAAATTAAAAGAAGACCTTAACACAAAGGATCATATGCATGCTATTTTTATTAAACAGTAAATAAATATAAGGCCTATATATATATATATATATATATATATAAGCTAAATGTTTTAATTTCATTTTCATTTCGGTTCATTCTTGGTTTAAAAAAATCTTCAGGTTCCATATGCAGAGCAAAATGGGAACGGTCCAGCATTTAGCAATAATTAGTATTAACTCTGTTATTATTCTTGATTTTTCAAACTACTAGCATTTTTGAATTATGCCTTATGTGTGACCAAAAATTATGTATTATTTGTTTCAGCTGTTTGAGCGTGCTGGTGCCTCGCGCACATATTCACTGGAAACAGCAGTCGTTCACCAGACATTCGGCATGAGCACTTTGATTTTGTTAATTATGATTTTTTTTTTTGCTCGATACTGAAACGCACACAGCCTATTTACCTCATGAATAATAGTTAAGCTTCAAATGGGCAACATCACAAATATGGAATCCCGATTGAGAGATTATATACTGCAATTATATTTATCCATTAGAATTATATATTTTTAATTATTGTTTTGTTCTGATACATTTGTTAAATTTAAAGGATTTGTTGTAAAATATTTTCTTATAGCCTATTTTTTTCCTCTCACAAACTCTGATTTATTTTTTAGCGTGTTTAAAAAAAAACATGCAGCAAACGAAAATAAGTGATTGATCCGTTAAAATGAAACCTATACACGACTCATATTTTTTTTCCTCTGACAAACTTTATTTAATTTTTAGCGTGTTTAAAAAATAAAAAATAAAGAAAACATTCAGCAAATGAAAATAGGCGATTAATCCGTTAAAATGTGTTAAAAATGTGTTACTCTTGTTTAACAGTAATTATAATTATTTTACTTCAGAACAGAGCCTGGGACTAATCTAGGTTATCCATGGGTTTTTTTTTTTTCATTGCATCTGAAAATGACTTTGTTCATTACATTCACTTCACGCGATCTGGCGCAGATCAGCCTCCCTCAAAACTCAGCTGTGGACGATTTAAAAATGTTTGAAATAAAGCATTGCTTCTATACCCGCAGCCCGTGACGAATTCAAATGAGGCCCGAACCACATGCTGAATAAATTTTTTTTTTTTTTTTATCATTTTCTAAAATTTTATTATTTACATCAATTAAAAAAAAATATGCTACTAATGAAATATAAGCTATATCCTAATGTTTTTATGTGATTTTTTTTTCTTCATATATTATTTTCAGACATGAGCACTGGCATAAGCATTTAATGAACACACACAAGCGCGCACTTTGGCAGAATTCAATTCAAATAGTCATCAACAGCCATTAGGTAAATTGCCTTTAAGGTAAAATTGCGCATCAGAATGGACACATTTGTTTTTTAAGGGAGAAAAAAAAGAAATTCAAAAAATGCCAGCGAATGAACATAGCTACAAACTGTGAATAGTCGCAGTATCAGTATTGAAGGAGAAGTGCTGGATTTTCGTTTTTTTTTTTTTTGCCCCGCAACTCACTTGAAGAAGTTCAGATAAATGGAAACACCATATGCTACACTATGTAACAATCCTTATCATCATTGGAGAGTGTGTGCCGAGGCTCTGAGCAGACGACCGCGCGGACAGGTGCGCGTGGTCAGTAGGCTTCAAAAGCAAAATTGCACATGTGCAGGCAGAGTGAAGAAGCTCATTGCTTTTCGAACCTGTGCAATCCGTCAGTAAAAGAATATAAAGACAGTCAGATGTGCAATAATTATGGGCAATTGCAGAGAGGACCATCAGCCTGCGCATTCAGAAGTATAAATTGAAGAAGTCTGCGTCCGCGCTGGCCGTGTCTGCGTCCGGATTGCTCATGCGGAAAGGAGGGCCTATAACACATGCGTTACAATCGCAACTTCTTTGTGTTATTTCTTTCAAGCTGAATCTCACAAAATTGGTCAGCTCCCGACAGCATCAGGTGTTTTATTTATGGGGAGTAGAATTGTTTATTTCAATGAATGTGATAGATTATATATCATAATAGTTAGGCTATAATATTATAAATCAGGTTGGCTTGTATTGCTGACGTAATATTATATGCGTATTATAATATTAAATTATATGCGTAGACTTGCACTTAGACCATAGTGCGGCCTGCTGGATAAAAAGGTTGAGAACCACTGATATAAAGGTTGCTGTCCCATTTTATACAGGAATTGTTCATTTAAAAAAAAATCAAATTATATTGTTAGTTCTAATTATATTGTTAACACAAGTTCATTTAGAACTTTTTTTTTACTTATAAACTCCTTGAGAATTTTAAGTTAGTTTAATAATATTTAAATTCAAGTTTAAAAAAGGTTTTAATTGCTTAAATAATTTTTTATTAATTAATAATATGTTATCATGTTTGTTCTTGTAAAAAATACGTGTTTATTCTTTAGAAAAACAAGAGAAAAAATAAGGGACAATCCGAATATTTGTTTTAGCCATTAAAGCATTTTTTTAAACAACGGAACTTAAAGTTGTGAACTAAAATATTATTTCAACCATACAGTGTGAATAAATAAAATGCATAATTTTCATAACATTTCATTATTCTAGGCGAACTAGGCAGCCGCCTAGGGCGGAGAGAGAGAAGGCGAGAGAGGGAGGAGAGAGAGAGAGAGAGAGAGAGAGAGAGAATTATTAATTTATTTGTTTGTTTCACATTAGGTATAAATAAAATAAAAGCTAGCTATAAATAAATAAAAAAAACTTTACATTTCTAATAAAAATTCCCGCACGGCAGCGCCCTATTAGTAGGTCTATATATATGCAAAATACTTTAATGTATATCCAAAAATGTCAAACCGAATAAATTTATCTGGTCATGAGTAATCGCCTCAGTGGAAGAGCGCTTTTCGCTGCTTAGAGACCACGGGCGCGTATTTGGATTTTTAGATGACATCGCATCTCTCAAAGAAAAGGAGAATAGAATAGCCTTCAGGATTGCTTAGGACTGGAAAAGGCCCTTACTCATAGACTCGCGAGATGTTGATGGGCATGAATTGTTTGAAGAGCTGACTGCTTTGGGCAGACGCCTGGTTGCTGGATCTAAACCACTGGATGCGCTTAAATTCATCTGTGAAAAAGGGATGGAAAACAATTTTCCAAATGTTTTTGTAGCATTGAGAGTGCTTCCCTCACTGTGAGCTATGGAGAACGCAGTTTCTCAAAGCTTAAACTGATAAAAATGATCTCCGAAGTACAAGTTAAACTCGAGGACGCAATCAAAGCGTTTGCCGCTGCGAAAGCCCGACGCGCATGCTTCTGAAATGTAGGTGTGTGAATGTGTGTATCAATCAAGAAAACAATCGAAAACTCCAGTTTTGTGAGCTAAAAAGTTGAGTGCACATGTTTAGTTTTATTCTGTACACTATCTATTAGCCTATAAAACAGAATTTATACTTCGCTGTTGCATTGTGTAAGCTACCCTTTTCACCTTTTTGCAGAATGAAAAAATTAAAAACTCTGAAAACATGCTTGCACGTTTTTATTTTAGTGTAATTTCATAGATTAAAAAAAAATTGTTTACATGCATCTTAAGGATCCCTAATTGTGAATGTGATGGGGGCGGCACGATAGTGCTCTGCCTAGAGCGGCATTTGAGCTTGCGCTGGCCCTGGGCTCATGATCAATAAGTGGTATTCGCCTCAATCTGATTCAGTAAAGTCAAACCGCAGACAGTGAAGCCTCGAGACCCGTGCGCTATGAGGCGGGAACAGAGGATTCCGCTTGGTCTTAAAGCCTCCCGCAAACATCCACGATCACAAATAACAATGATTTTCGTAAAATAATGATTAATTATTAATTGATGATTTGTTATTATCATTATGGTCTTGTGAAAATAATAATATGGGCTGCGAGAAAATTATGAATACAAAGAGTAGCCTACTGCTGAGTGCAGGCATGTTTCAGCCCAGTAACACACCGTTCCTCAGAGGGTCTCTCCGACAAGGGAAATGCAACATTCACACATTACACTATTCCTTTTCGTCTAAAAACATTTCAAGCTTTCAGTAGATATATTTTTAATGTACCTATGTGAGACACAACGATATTATGTTAATTAAAAAATTATACATTCATTATCATGAAAAATTAAAGTGATGAGACGGCGCCTCCCTGTCATTAATGCACATTAATACTTTTTGCACAAACACTTGAATATGAGCTTCTTATCACGAGTAAAATTCATGCCAACAGCCAACATATTTAGCTTGATCAGAAGGTTGACTGCAAGAGTACAGCGGGATGTTAAGAGTTTGTCTGTTTCTTTTACTGATTATTTTCGGGTTAAAGCATGATTTAAACAGATTCACACTCAATCGCTTTTGCAATAATGCGTTCAAACAAATGTAATCTTATTACAGTGCTACATTATCAGCATGCTATCTGATTTTGAAATCTTGAAGTTAATCATCTGTTTAGATAAAAAAAACTGACAAAAATATACAGTTATTTTCATCACAAACAAAATTTTCACAGCAGAAAGCAGCAATTAAAGATGTAATGCTTACAATGTTATTAGTTTGGCATGTGATAGGCTATAGGGGAAAAAGTTTACACAAAATAGCTTAAGCCACTTTGAAACTCTCCAGTTATTTTTATTATTATTATTATTATTTTATATGCTATGTTATGTTTCTGGTATCAGAGCGCGTGGAGGGGAAGTTGTTGCTTCTCACAGACTCTGCTGCGGAGTGAGAGAGATGTTTCACCCGACGAAATGAAGACGACCGCGGGAACACAAGCACAGCACATCCGCCAAAAATCAACCTGCAGCAATGCTCGTTCATTGACTCGCCGAGCTTTACTTTTGTAGGTCGCATCATGGCAGTAAATAATTCGATAATATGACCATGCAGTCAATACAGATATTTAATAAAAACATTAAAACAAGCAGGGCTGTAAAATAAAACAATAAAAAAACGCATGTCAGGTCTACACCGGACACAAGTGGAACGATCCAACAAAAGACAACAGAACACAGTGATGGCTGCACTGGACTCGATCCCCATCAGTGAACTGATGCTCGTTCTGTTTATGATGAAATGTTCTGATACTGTGTTCAGATGATTTGACACTATAGTGTGATGTCATCAAGTTTAGACACAATTTTCGCTGTGGGGCACAGATGACAACTTTCGCGTCCGGTGTAGACACAGACAGTGACTGCTCTATTTACAAATAAGTTCTATAAAAAATAAAAATAAAAATAAAAAATCTAAACCAGTGGCATAACGAGATGGAAATATAAACTAGAAAAAATATTAACAGGTCCTCCGTCCATGACACTGACTCACTGCGGAGCTGGCAGTTTTAATCTGAACAGCTCTTAAAGCTGAGTGGATGGTTAGATGCATGATGGGCTAGTATAAAAAAAAAAATAGCATCTTTCCAGCATTAAGGTAATAACAGTAGGCTACTGTTTTTTTTATCATCTTGTTGCAGTTATAAATTTGACTGCTAAATGAATGATAAAGAACTATATTAAAACTTGTTTTGTAAAATTTCTTCGTCATTTGAATATTGATTTAAAAATCGGTTTAAATCATAAATCAGATTTTTTTTTTCTAAAATAAAAAAAACAGGGATTTTTTTTAGGCTATATGATATTACCCTACTTTAAAAAAAAGTAAAGAAGGTTCCCTTTAAAATTACTTTAGTTGTCAATTACTAAAGCTTTTTTTTTTTTTTACTTCGTCTTAATGTTGTTGACTATAATGAGAGAACTTGAGTTTAATTGTGAGGACGTTTTATTAATTCTTTAGAGTTTCAAAGATTTAATCGTGCCGGTTTAATTTTATTTAGTTTCTCTTTTAGGCAAATTAGGCCTAAATAATGGGAACGACATTATACAGTGCTTCACATTTAAACATGCAACAATTTCTTAATCAGTTTACGGACAAATGTCTTTTTCCCAATAAGTTAAAGGACAGGTAACGAATAACAAAAATGCATGTTGTTTTATTAACCCTCTGGAGTCGATTAATGCGGGTACGCGTTATGAGTCATTTTCTCCTGATAACCCCGAAAAGAACTTAAATTACACTTTCAGTTTTAATTGTACAGATAAGAGCAATACATCAATCGAATCTGTAAAGGGTCTACTTTTTTTGGATACAGACATGATAACAACAAAACTTTGTGCACTTATAAAATAAAGATAACAAACAAGGTGTGCTGTCTGCAGCCTTTGTCTGCGCCGATCTTCATTTACAAGCATTCATTAAAATGAACTGTAACTCAGTGAATACTCAACGAAGAGACATGAGAGAGATATCTATAGAAAGCCTGACATGTCTACTTTTAAACTAAACAAGTGCCACCGAAAACAGATATTCTGTGATAAAGTAATCCTTATATTGACATTTTGCATATTAATCCATGTAGCCAACCCCCCTAAAATAGGCTACCATTTTTAATGCTCCAATGCAAAGTAAACCAAAATTTCTTTTGAATAATATAACACATAATATAATATAAATAATACTGCACACCTTTTATATGTGTCAAATCTAAAATATGGTTTAATACCATGTAGATTAGAGAAAATATAATCACAGGTTCAGGCACAGGCTTGACATCCTGCTTGAATTCGTTCTAAGAAATGCACATAACTTCATAAGTACCAAACTTTCGTCTGTGGATATTAAATATTAAATATTTTAACTACAGTGTTTTTCTTTCATTTTCCCTGACTGAAGCCATCAAATCTAACACATCAGTGAGGCAAAACTGACGTCTATTAGCGATAATGTGCTTTGATGCGCTTGTTTGATAACTTGTGGTTAAAGCGCCACTCAGCGGTCAAAGGCTGTAAATGCACTTTATACCGCCGCCGCGGCTGTACGTGTGGCGGTAAAAAGGGCCTTTTGGATGTCTACTTAGTGTACATCATCCTGCTTTGCTTTTTGTTGAAAAAGAGGTAAGTTCAATGTGCAGTGAAGGAACCCAGAATTCCTTTGTGCATGCACATATACATCTGCTGTACTCTGTAAATATTTATAATGTTACTGAGCTATATGTTAGCATGACATTTAACATGAAGATTGTTTTAATTTAATATGTCTAAAGTTAAAGGTGATGTAACGCTCAAAATCCCCTCTTTCAATGTATTTAACAAATATTCAATATTATTTACCCCACACTTAATGTATCATTCAGCCACCACCTTCATAGAGAGAGTAGTCTTTGTGGGGACATTGTTGATCAGTAGGGGGTTGATTAATGCAGTTTTGCTACAGGTGAAAGTTGGAGTCATGAGGTGCTTAGAGCGATACTAGTGAACAAGTGAGCTTATGAATTTATGAGGCGAGCTTGTCTGCAACATTATTACATGATTACCTGCTGTTGGAAAGTGTCTTTAAGATTGTTTACTCACTTGTAATTAATCACATTTTACTTTGGAAACTTTAGTTGTAGTTCTGCATAACTCTTTAGAGGCTTCAGCTGTCCTTGTTCTTTGCGATTACATGGAAAGAGCAGTGCATTATTCACATTTTTTATTTTTTTATTCCAAAGACAAATAAGACAGAACATAGTCATACAGGTTTGGAAAGACATGAGATTGTTTTTCTTTTTCGGAAGCAAAATTTATTAACATGCAGTAGAGCGATGAGCAGTCTCTGTGCTTTTGCAAAGCCACTGTGGGGGATTAATGGGTGAGGGATGACATTTGATACTTTTGCAGGAACCCAGAGCAATTTTTGGACTTGAGTTCCTTGTTTAAGGGCACACAACACTGGTCAGGGATAGACACTGTAGGAAGCCAGTAGCCTTCCAGTACTCTGCCAGTATTCGCCAGTATGCCGCTTCGCACCAATAATCAAGTCATGGATGCTAAGCTCTCACACACTGCACCGCACCATTATTATTCATGAGCTTATTTTTCCCTTGTCTTTCAAATGCCTTTAAGAAGCCCCAGGTAAAGATTCACCTGGACAATTTCACTCTGTGCTGAAGAAAATAGCATTTGGTCATAAGATAATAACTTGGCCAACGATTTTGTATCATCAGCTTCCCGCGGTTACATCCTGATTGGTGGCTGTACAATCCCTCTTGGACATTTTTAAGGGCTGATTGTTTCTTCTGCATATGAGTCACAGAATCTGCATTAAGATACTTGGTTCTTTTTTCTGTTGTCAAAGGAAAAGTTCACCCAAAAATAAAACATTTACTCCCCCTCAGACCATCCAAGATGAGTTTGTTTCTTCGTTTGAACAGATTTGGAGAAATTTAGCATTGCATTAATGGCTCACTAATGGATCCCCTGCAGTAAATGGGTGCTGTCAGAGTCAAAACAGTTCATAAAAAAATCACAATAATCCACAAATCCGCATGACTCCGGTCCATAAATTAATGTCTGGACAATTAATTGTAATCTTTCCCAATTAATGTTGGACTCTCATTCTGACGGCACCCTTTCACCGGAGTGGATCCACTGGTTTGCAAGAGATGTGCTGCTAAATTTCTCCCAATCTATTTCAATGAAGAAACAAACCCATCAACATCTTGGATGGCCTACATTTTCAGCAAATTTTCAGTTTTGGGTGAACTGTTTTATTAAACGGGCAAGAATATGCATGGAGAAAAATGCTGACTTCTTATGGATTGGATCATAATAAAGACAAATTACAAATGAGTTCTTTAACAGTCTCAGTTGTTTCTCAAACTTTTTAGATAAGGTAATATTATACTATTGTCTTTGCTAATTTACAAAAGAAATTAACCCACATCTCCTACATGAACACCCCTGACTGACGTGTCTGAAGCATGTGTGCTAACCACTAAACCACAGCTCCAGTAAGAGTTTTAACTCCAAGAAAACCTCAGTATGTTTTATAAGACACAGACAATATCCTAGACTGGCTGAGTCATCCAAAGGTTTAGTCCCTGATGGCAAATCCAGGAGACAAAAACAGGACTTGTGTCCTCATCCTTCTTCTTTAATTGGTTAAATTAACGGTTAAGATGTGGTTTGTGTCAGCAGAAGGTCAGCAAGAAGTTTTTTTACCCTGTCTGACTCTGGCTTTCTCATTCATATTATCTTTGGCTATTTTGTTTGTTTCATTCTGTACTGGAAATGACTTCTTTGTAAGTTTTAATTAATAACTAGCATTTTATGTATCTTAAAAATAATTAAATCATATTTAATCACTTTTTGCATGAATTGACAATAGTTTGATTGAAAATGGAATGCAATACAAATATTCTGATATAGAAATTATATTTTAAAAAGGTTTTTTATTTTTATTTATTTATTTTTGTTTTTATTCTGATGCTGTATAAGTGATATTTTCCTTGTCTCTCCTTGGTAGCCAAGTACACTGAATTGTGAATATCATGGACAAAAATGTTGGTATAATCAGGACAGTAGTAACTTGTGTAAAAATTGTATAAATATATGTACTGTATGGTAATTTCTGTCTTTGTTTAGGTTATCATAATTGTATAAAATATACATATGCATTATATACAGTACATATAATCCCTTTAGGATGAAATGTCATACTTTAAGTCTAGGAGAAATTGTAAAACAAATTTCAAAAGTAATTTGAAAAGTAGGAAAATACACTACCATTCAGCAAGGACACATTCAATTGATCGACTTTTATGTTGTTACAAATGGTAATGGTTTCCACAAAAATATTTAGCAGCATAACTGTATTCAACATTATTTGCAGAAATTTCACAATATTAGTTTTACTGTATTTTTGATCAAATAAATGCAGCCTTGGTGAGCATAGGCTCAGAACAATAAGAAATCTAACCAACAATGTACACGATTAGCATAACACGCTAAAACGTTGTTAAAGTAAAGTAACAACATGTCGAAATATGAAGTAAAATAAACACCCAATACTTAATATGAAATACAATATGAAAATAGTGACTTTTAAATGAAAAGGGTAAAAATGGCGAAAATGGTCACACTTAGCCAAAGTCTCTTTAAGACAAATCATATCACTCGGTGGCCATTTTTGAAACAGCATCGAAATGCAGCTCCCATCTCTTTGAATGGGGAAACATCAAATTCTCCAAAACTTCACTAAGCTTACGGTTCAATTTCATATTTGAAATCACCAAAGAAATCTGACAACAACTGTGTCATAAATGTTGTTACTTTTGCCCAAATATCATTATAAAAAGCTTATTTCTCTGGCTAGATCAGTCAGTAAGAGCACATCTCAGAGCACTGAATGTTTCTATAGCAACCAGGATGCTTCTAATGGCAGCTGCAGTGACGAGATGACTTTACAGATTAGCGATTGGCTCTTTCATTCAGAAGGCGGGGCTTCCTGCCATTGAGACGCCATATTAAGCGTTGCATTTTTCCCCATTCAAAACTATACGAGTGACACATCTTGGGTATTCGAATAGTCTTTGACTTAGCTTGCCATCTCACACCGCAGATATTAAACCATCAGCACTTCCTGTTTCTCTGGAGTCCCTGTTTACCTCGTTCCACTCCAAAGCTAAACTTTGCTTTTGTTTGACGCCTCTGGGTGTACGCAAGAGAGCCTCTAAAGCGGTGAAAGACCCTCTGTGGTTCTTTTATGGTCATGCAGGGATGCCAGGGGCAGAAATGAGAGGTGCTGGCTGCTGTGTGTTTTCATCCGCATGTAAGTGAGCTATCCATGTGAAAAGCGCCGTGTCATGATGAGTCAGCTCACCCCGGGGCTGTTAGCGTAGAAGATGAGAAATGTGTGAATACCCTCGCTCCTCTAACAATCTCTCTAGAGCTCCCCACACTCATCCTCCGAGGTGTCTCCCCTCAGTAAGCGTGGCGATTCTCCAGAATGTGCTTTCAAGAGGACAGGATCGAGTGGTCAAGTGTAGCCTCTTTTAAAACTGACTGGAGGTGCAGCGTGCACCACTTTATGGATGCTCTTGGTCGCCTTGAATCATTGTTATTACGGAATGGCAAAATGCTTGTTACTATATCCACAATGGCAGGCTGTGGCATTTCCTGCATCCCCTACCTTTCCTCTGTGCCTCCAGCAGGGCTGAGCTAAGCACTGTTTCTTTCAGAGCTCGAGTCCGTTTGACCACCGGACTGAGTAAGCGACAGCCTGCTGAAAGGATTTGTTCAGGGGGTGATTAAGTTGCTCCGTGTGCTCCACAGGGGTCATATTTTCCCTTTCGTACGTCCAGCCGTGCTAATAGACATCTGAAAAAAGCCATGTGGATCTCAGTGTGTGGTCCATCAGAGCTAAATCAAGGCTTAAGGCCTTGAAATAACCACTTTCAAAGCTCATTTGTTTTTTTGTTTTCCTTTCTGCAGCCCTGTGGAATATTAATTCTGCCTCTTTTGTCAGCTATTACATAAAAACATTCCATAAATATCAGGTTTTTAGACTGTTACAGCTCAGGAAAGCTTGGCTAGTAGGTTTTGACTGACAGGTTGTGACTGTGAATGGGCTGTTCCTGTCAAACCGGTAATCATTTGTGTTTATCTGGGAATTGTCAGGAGGAGTTTCTGTCTGTTTTTCCAGTCGGCTGTCCGTCTCTTCTCTCTCTCCCCATCTCTCTCTCTGTGTGATTAAGGGTTTATTTAAGATTAATTATTACATAATTGATTGATCATGATTATTTGCGATAGTGTGATTATTTGCGATAGTGCCGATTATAACTGGGGCTAAAACAGAGAAATAATTTAAGCATGTAAATGTACAGTATGCATATATGTCACACCTTCACTGTTTGGACTTTGTTTTCAGTTTACACCGTTTTTACTTTTGAGTTAGTTGTCATGGTTTCTAATAAGTTGTTATATATACATAATTTAAACATAATAAAATGTATAAATATAATATAACATAATATATAATAACTAATATATTTTAACAAATATATTTATAATATTTTCTTTATACAGTTACTTTATTTTTCCACGTATTCTATTGCTTGTAACATGCTATTCTATTTTTTTCTTCAAATATATTATGTTATAGTATACAGTATAAGGTGAAAGACTGCTGTCTATTGCTTATTTAATGTGGTAAAAGAGAGCCAAAAAAATTAAGAATTGAAAAAAAAACGATTTTTGTTATTGATTGCAAATGTAGTCTAAGTTTAAGCATCACACAATTGTTTAATGCATATTTATGGATGTGCAAAGCTAATGAGTATTGCCTAAACATTTTCACAATTCTTTCTTAACTCCCCATTTCATCATTTGAGATAAACTCTGAATTTGTCTTCTACAAGTACCTCTTCAAAATAAGCACTTGCATTAAGCCACTTAACCAAAGACAGCATGCCATTAAACATTAGCACAATTATAATATATCAGGTAGAAACATCAATTAACAGAAAGGAGGAGGACACAGATCCCTGCTCATTTTTCAGTTGAGTGAGCAGATATGAGCAGCTTAAAAAAAAAGCCACAAATTTTATCAAAAAGATCAGCAAGCTTATTTTGCTTTGTTTGTATTTCACACATTTCAAACAGACATAAAAAAAAAAAAAAAAAAAAATATATATATATATATATATATATATATATATATATATATATATATATATATATATATATATATCAGTGAGTTTAATTTATTCAACATTTTATCTTTTCACTTTAAATTTGTGAACACGTCCACAAACTCTTAATTTGATCCACTTTCTAGTAGTGCTGCACAATTATGACAAAAATCATAATTGTCGATTATTCCTTTGAAATTGTAATTGCGATTATTCATTAATTATGATTGAATGATGTTTACACCTTTGTCTGAAGCAACTGCATGCCATATTTTTATATAGAAATTAAACAAGCTGAAAACACTAACTGAAAAATTTATATTGCTTTTCTATATAGTATTAAACCTCAAATTTCAACAATACATTGGATTGGTTTCTTCTTTAAATAAAAAAGGTACAAATATGTATGGTATTATAATGTTATGCTAAAAGTAAATTTAAAACAATGGAAAATTCCCTTGAGATAACATGAAGAAAGAAAAATCTCATCATCTAATCATCTTAAGAATGCAGAATAACATAAGTGGACTTTGAACGATTAATTGCTGCTTTGAACAATTATGCACTGGTAACTGTGGCATCCGTAATTGTAATCGCGATTAGAAATTCGATTAATTGTACAACCCTACTTTCTAGACTTGCATCATTCAATTCTGTCTTTCTGCGCTGTGTATTCAATTTCTAATGTATTTTTGATGAAAGCAGCGAGATTGAGGGAGCAGAAGAGCGATGAACTCCTTTGAACTCCTTTTTTTTCCTTTTCTTTTTTTTAATCGCTGTGTGTTATAGCGCTTGTGTGTCAGTAAGACAAACTTTGTTGGAAAGGGTCCTGTGTGTATATCTGCACCTGTGACTCATTAGCCAGATCTTCTGTACAAAATAACTTTCAAATCTTTTATTTATTTATTTTTCTGTGATGCAAAGCTTACAGAGACAGCTGAATATGAGTGATCTTCTTGTGTGAACTGAGGAAAACAACTGTGTGAAGTTGCAGAACTCTAGTTCGTGGAAGGAAGATAAAAGAAGCATGAGTCCATACTGTCTTTAATCTGTATTTTATTTTTGTATATTTCTGTCCTGCTCTCTATCTCTGTCGTGACTTCAGACACAAGCAGCTTGCAGAGCTTGTGGCACAGCTGGAGGAGGCAGAAGGAATCTTTGATTGCTTCACGCTGAGCTACTGGTCCTTTGGAATTCAGCAGTGATCCAACAACGGTCTGGTCCTTAGGGAATTGTCACCGGGAGCAGAGGCCATCTTCCTGAATGGGGATTTCAGTAAGCATCACCAAAATTCTGTCATGCAGAGACCTTTGTCTGCCACATCCAGACACAAACCCTTCTTTATGGACAGATTTATGAAGCAAAGTACAAGCGGTTTATTGTTTCCAAGGAAACAGGCTTTAATTTTAGGCCGCTAATGCTTGAAATGCTCTTCGCGTTTGCAGGGCGAGGAATATGTGGGGTTTGCATTGAGTGATTTACTAAGCTGTAATGATGTGTGTTGCCAATTGTGTGCTTGTCTGGATTGTTTACAAGTAGTCTGACAGTATTGTTCTTTTAGAGACAGAGAGGAAGAGAGAGTTGGACTGATGTTCTGATGCTAAGTTTTACTCCATTAAAAGCCAATTTGGAGTCCGTTAGAAGCAGGGTTCAAGATAAGGCTAAATTCCCTCTAATCTTGAAATAACAGGAACACATCCTGTAGTTTGTGTCATCCTGACAAAACTTCACCATTGTGTCTGAAAATTGAACTGATGCCCTGGTGGGAAAATGTGATTGAGATCTATTGATTTGTTGATTTGACAAATTTAATCCAAGCTTCATTTACATATGAAAGATAGTCCCCTGTTGTATACAGACTTTGCATAATTCTATGTTAAAGTTGCTAGTCCGTTAAGGGCACCAGGGCACTTGGAAGCGAATTTGCTAAGCATTGTGCCACTGCAGTCATTGTTTCCATGTAACTTACTATAAATGATAAATGGCCAATATTGAAATAACACTATTTTGTCTGAATAAATGAAAAAAAAATAATAATAATAATAATAAGTCTCTTAAATTCAGTCAATTTAAATAATACAAATAATTTTTGGCATCACAACATAAAAAAATTATATTTCTTTGAGATTTACAAAAGATTACACTGAATAGTCTTAATTTTTATGTTTTTAAAGATTACCTTTAGTGATTTTCGACAAATGTAAATGAGACTGCACAAACAAATATCTCTGTGATATACAGTATTTTTACAACTTAAAATAGCTGTTTCCTATTTGAATATATTTTGAAATGTAATTTATTCATTTGAATTTAATTTTCAGCATCATTACTCCAGTCTTCAGTGTCACATGATCTTTCAGAAATATTTTTTTTTATACTGATTTGCATGGTCATGAAACATTTCTTCATATTATTATTATATATATATATATTTTATATTAATATTATTTTTTATATTATTATTATTATTTACTTTATGTAAACAGTTTGACATTATATGTAATACACTATACAAATAAACTTTAATTTAATTTTAATTTAATTTAATTCAATTAGTATTAACAATGCTGAAAATATTGCTATTTTGTGTAAATGGGATATTTTTTCTGCATTCTAAAAGAAACCTTTTTCTAACATTGAAGATATTTTTACTGTCATTTTTGATCAGTTTAATGCATCCTTGCTGAATAAAAGTACAAAATATTTTCTAATTTTGGCCAATAACCAATGCATCCCTAGTTGCCATTCTTTACAGCACTAACACCTAAATGAGGCTGATTATTGGATGACACATGAACATTGAGAAGAAAAGACAGAATGTGTAGCAAGAGAGAATATTAAAAAAAGAAACATTATATGAAGAAAATATCAATGAATGAATGAAAAAGATGAAATCTAACCAGGAGGATGATGCCAGTTTGACTACTTTACTTTAGATTTTCAACCGATTTATTTTAGCGTAATTTATTCATTTCAAATCAGATAATTTCATCAGATTCTTTCTGATTATGGAAACATTTTGTGTTCTTCATTATGTCACTTTGTTTTAACCACTGTTTGTAGTTTTGTTTCATTTTAGTTTTCATTTATTTTTCATGAAATGCTTTTCATAAATAGCTTCTGTTTTAGTTTTAATGTTTTGTGATAACTCCTATTTGATCTGGCTTCTACAAAAAGCAAACACACAACACAAACTCTACTCTGAGGGAGCACTGCTAGCATTTTGGTGGTATACTCGCTTTTTGCCATTTAATAATTTATTATTCTTTTGCTGAGAGCTTTTTCTTTACTGTTTGTGTTTCATTCACCTTGCTCTTGTGCCTCTGTTCTTCACAATCGAAGCATCTCAACGAATCTTTCACGCTTTGCCTCAGAGCTCAGTTTTTTCCTCTGAGAGAGTAGTTGTTGGAAACTTTTAAGTTGAAGTTGTTTTTTTTATTTTTATTCTTTTTTTCTTTCCTCTAAGCCATCTGTTTTGACCCATTGCTGTCCTCGTATCTCAGAGTGAAGCTCTTAGCTGTCAAACGGGGGAGTGGGAACATCTGATACCTGTTCTGAGCTCACGGATCACATATTCTGTCAGTGGAGTCAGCCTGCAGTCCCTGTGTAGAGTCGGCCAATAGGAAAGGGACCACTTTGAGTGTTACTTGTCATGCTGTCAGGAAGAGATCTTTAAGTTCCTGTTTAAAAGTTGTGTCTGTTCTACAGTCTGGTCCTTCCCTCTGACCTTCTCACCTCAACAAGTTGTGACAGTGTCTTTAATAAAAGAAAAAGCGGAAAACACGTTCCCTGCTTCTGCACACACACATTAAACATAAGGACACATGTATCTGGACCATTCAGGCTGTGCTGAGTATATGCATAAAAAAAAAGTACAGTATATACACTGTAAAAAATGACTGTGATTTTAACGGTAAAAAACTGTGAAATTGCTACAGTACAAACCTGTTTACTGGTTAACGGTAATTTCCTGTAAACTTTACAGGGAAAAACCGTAAACTTACGTTCCCAGAATTCTCTGCGTTGCATTTCAAATTTTGTTTGCATTTGATGTTTTTTCTTTGAAATAACTATGTTTCTCCTTAATTTTTTCTCATCTGTTATGTTTATTAGGTTTGTATGTTACATAAAATGTTGTTAAATTAATGTTTATTGCATATTTCAGTTTAATGAGTCTCACCATGATGGTGTTTAGTGCTTGTGTGAATGACACCATGCAACTTCTATATATCTTATTATTTAAAAGCTGCTTGTGATGGGCTTTGTTTCACCACGTGACTCTCTCATCACCACCTGCTTTTGGTGGTTACCAGTGTAATACGAAGGTACAAAATAGATTTCAGTGCTTCAATAAGTTCGAATATAAATATTATATCAATTAAATTATGGTATTAAACTGTAAATATAAAGTAAAACCGTTAAACCTACAACAGTGTAACTATTTTTTACGGTATAAAACTGTTAAACCAAAAAATGTTTTTTTCCTAAAGTTAATACTTTTTATTTTACAGTAAATCATTGACTCAAGCACCAGATTTAACCGTAGAAACAACAATGACAATGGCTGCCAACCGTAAAAGAAAAAAATGTTTTACCCGTAACTTTACGGTGGAATTCTGGCAACCCCAGCTGCCAGCGTTTTACCGTAGAATCTACGTTTTTTTTTTTACAGTGTATATATATATATATAATGAATGGCTCATTTACTATTTGCACTGATTTAGTTCGCTGACTGAGTGAATTATGATTTAAATTTCATTCTGTTTGTTATACAGTACATGGTTCACAAAACTGGTCTGAATGGTCTTCATTTACAAATCAAACGGATTAATTTCTTAAGTTCTGTCAGGTTTGTATCTGTTCTGAATCACATAACTGGTCTGAATTATTCATTCTGTTTTCTCAGGCTCAACTCAAAGTCGTCTTATGACTTCAAAAGGCATATTATATGTTATGATAATTGTAGGGTGCTTTGTTCCCATTCATGGTAATTGCATGGAAAAGAGCAACCAGCACAGTCTTAATTTTTGGGTGAATTTTCCACACTAAAAAATGTTGGGTTAAAAATAACCCAACCTGTAACCCAACTATGGGTTGGTAATAGCACCTTCCCATCTGTGGGTTATTTCAACCCAACCCATTGGGTTAAAATCCTGTTGGGTTAAAAGTTACCCAACAGTTGAGTTAATTTTTTATATTAATTAACATCAGTATTTTTATTAAAAATTACTTAATACAACCATATTTTGAAACTACTTTGTTGTAAATTACAGATTTTATTTTAATATACAAATAACACATTTACAAATATATTTTAAAATATTTTATTTAAATGTACAAGAATGTGTAAAAAATACAAGAGACATTTTCAAGATGTACAAATGTGTCAATTCATATTCATATCAAAACACACAAATGTGCAAATACAGTTCACAGCTGTGGCCTAATGGTTAGAGAGTTGGACCTGTAACCCAAAAGTCGCAGGTTTGAGTCTCAGTGGTGGCAGGAGTTGTAGGTGGGAGGGAGTGAATGAACAGCGTTCTCTTCCACCCTCAGTACCCATGGCTGAAGTGTACTTGAGCAAGGCACTGAACCCCCAGGTGCTCTCCGGATGCTGGATCTATAGCTGCTCACTGCTCCGGGTGTGTGTTCTCTCTCACTGCTGTGTGTGTTTGTGCACTTGGACGGGTTAAATGCAGAGCACCAAATCCGAATATGGGTTACCACACTTGGCAAATGTTATGACTTTCAAATAAAATGAACATAACATATAATAATAAAACAAAAAATAATCATAAAATCAAATAATAACAATAAAAATATACTAGCTGCTGGACCTACTGATGATCAATAAAATAAAGTTTTTTACTGATTACTAAATACAAAGTGTTTAAGGAGGAGACAGTGTGCAGAAGAAACTATTAAAGACTGTGTGTTCCAAAAACTCTCAAATGGGAGCAGAGGGCTTTAGGTAGTAGATGTCATATACAAAGAAAAGTTTGAAGCACAGATCGACTGCTTGAAGTATCGTCTTCTGTTCCATCTCCTCCCCGTTTAAAATAATAAAAACTTGGGAGTTTTCCTTGTCACCAAGCACCAGGACATGTGGATTCTGGATCGTCTTGTGATTCAAGTACAGCACTAATTAGTGCCAACCTTAAAAGAATAAAAAAAAAAAAAAAGTTCAGTTAACATGTATTGTGATGATATTTCATTGATACACTCACTTTACAAATGAGTGAATTTAAATGAGTTAAAAGCTATAGCGAATTTAAATTGGTTATAATTTGTGATAGTTCACCCAAAAATTTAAATTCGGTCATCATTTTTTTTTTTTCAAAATATCTTCTTGGAACGATTTGTATTGTACAACACAAAATAAATCTTATACAAAATAAATAAAGGTGACTTAACTACACAGGGCACTGTAATTTTAAGTTTTGCTTTTTCTTACAGGTTGAATGTCAATGAAGGACCGCTTCATTTCCGTGTATGATGTGCACACCATTTTTCCATTTGTATGATATGGTGCAGATGGCAGGAAGGGTTTTAAAGACAATTTCTGCACGAAGGCCTTTAAATTACAAAAGTACAGAGAAAGCACAAGTTAAAAAATAAAAAAACTAAGCTTGCAAATTTTTACAGTCTTTGTGGGGATCTACTATCATTTGCACTAAGAGACAGACTAAACCAGTTTTCACTCCCTCCAGAAAATTTGTGGCAATATTTGTGGCTAATGTGAGTAAATTTTACCACCCTTTACCCTTTAACTGATTTATGTAGGGAGGAACAAAAGTACACTGTAAATGAAAGGAAGCTTTGTGGGACGGAATACGGCAATACACTTATTTCGCCTCATTTGTCTTTTTTCATAATATGAAAAAAGACAAATGAGGTATCTCAAATGAGGTATATAGGGTATTCTAAAAGATGCATAACAATATTCAATATGAATAAACCATTAAGACACGTATACTATACAATTAATTAGTGCTGGTGCACTAAGACGAATATGTCATCTGTTTTACGCTCCCCTCTTAAAGGTTGGTTGTAGGAGTAATGTTATGTAAATTTGGGGCACTGGTAGACATTTTCGCTGAAAGAGCAGATTGCCTCACGACTACGCGCTTTTCTTTCGTCTGGGTTTTGAACTTTTATAATAGAAAATTGCAGGTTCATTCAAACGATTCTCACAGACTGATGTGTGAGCTCAGCTTGCTCGAGGAGCTTCTTTCACTGGTCCGATTCGATAAATGGTCCATGCGGCTTTTCGAGCTTAATTCTAATGATTTCGTCAAAGTTTCACATTTCAACAGACATTTTTATTAACTTTAAGTAATACTTGTCTAAAAAGGTTTGCAGCTAATCTTTTAATGTTTTGATGCTGGCGAACAAACAGGAATAGCATTGATTTACAATCGATCTGATTCTCTGGGGGAAACAAACGGACTAAAAGGAATTAAAACTTTTTTTAACATGTAAAAAAATAAGAACTAACGTATCAGACACATTAATGTTATAACAGTTATTTACATCATAGGATTATATTAACAGTTACTTACCCTTCATAATCAGGCAGGCTGCAGCTGATGTCCGCGCTGAGTCGTTGACTGGACCGTTCAAATTTGAACAGAGTGAAGCGGGAAAGATATTTAACCCAACAGTTGGGTTATAACTAAAAATAACCCAACGATGAAAAAAAAAATGACCCAACAAATGTTAAGATAACCCAACACATTGACCCAATATGTGTAACCCAACGGTTAGGTTAAATAAGCAAACCAACATTTTTTACTGTGTCCCTTTAAGACATCAATATACTGAAAATCAAAAAGCCTACATATCAGTCATACAATCTAGCAGAGACGTTTGTATTATATGCTTGTGATTGCAAACATAGTGACTTTCGGCTCAGTGATTGCTAACTATCCTACTCAGTGTTTTGATCTTACTCTAAGTGGTCCAAGCACCAGTAGGCCATGTCCCAGTGTCCTCTTCTCACTCCTGTCTCACAAAACTGCTCGTATCACAGCCTCGTACCTAATCGGAAGTCTTCAGGGAATGAAAGGGCAACTAGAAAAATGCACCAGATGTATTTTTGCAAAGCATTCAAACTACCTCTGGCCATCTTCAGACTTCTTTCTATTGGGAGTTGGCAGGCTATGTGGGGAAACAGAGTCCTGGGAGTGTGACCTGTGAAAGCTCCCAGCTCCAGGTTTTATATATCTATACTTCATGTTCACAATGAATGATCACAATCATGAAGTTTATTCCTGGGGCTCCACTTATGCTGTTTCTGCAATTATTGATTATAGCTGGAAGACATGATGCATATTGGCACGCATGCTCCCTCAAAGTCTTCCCTTAATACACTGCTTACATGCCTTGAAGAAAATATTGATCTCAAAGCCTGAAGCACATTTTAAAATGATAATTGATGATAAGGAGTGAATGATTAGCTAAATCATTTCTTCTCATACTGTTGTCTTTATATCTCTGCAGCTTCCTTATTAGACTTGTGTTATTTACTTATTCCAGCCCCTGAGTTTGGCAGTCCTTTGGTCAGAAAAGGGCTTTGTAAGCAACATATATTATTTTTTTATTATTTAAAAAATACGTGTAGATGTTTATTCCATTACTGAAACAAAACAAATGAAAAATATATCTGACTTCACATCTCACAAATTAGATTTTATTTTGAATGATAAATTGTGATTTTTCTTTTATCTAATCATCAGTCTCATATTTGATCTAATTAATAATTCCACTTTATATTGTACGGTTCCAGCTTTGTTTTTTAAAAGTGTGACTTCTTATCAGGTGTAAATTGTACCTGAGAGGCATCTTACAGTGAAAATTACTTCACTACAAGTTACAAGTCATACCAATTTCAAAACAACTTGAGTAAAAATCTTAAAATTTCTAATTCTAATACTTATAATCTTGATATACACACACACACACACACACACACACACACACACACACACACACATACATACATACATACATACATATATATATATATATATAAACAGAACAGACCAAAAGTTTGGAAACATTAATATTTTTAATGTATTTGAAAGAAGTTTCTTATGCTCATCAAGCCTGCATTTATTTGATCAAAAATACAGAAAAAACAGTAATATTGTGAAATATTATTACAACTTAAAATAATAGTTTTCTATTTGGCGGCAGTGGCTCAGTGGTTCATGTAGGTTGTCTACAAACCGGAAGGTTGGTGGTTCAATCCCCGGCTCCACCTGACCAAGTGTCGAGGTGTCCTTGAGCAAGACACCTTACCCCTGCTGCTCCCGACGAGCTGGATGGCGCCTTGAATGGCTGACACCGCAGTCGGTGTGTGAATGAGTGTGTGAATGGGTGAATGTGAGGCAAATTGTAAAGTGCTTTGGATGGCCATGTGGCCTGTTGAAAGCACTATATAAATGCAGTCCATTTACCATTTACCATTTGAATATACTTAAAAAAAATATATTATTCCTGTGATGCAAAGCTGAATTTTCAGCATCATTACTCCAGCCTTCAGTGTCACATGTTACATCCAGTCTATCACATGATCATTTAGAAATCATTCTAATATTCTGATTTATTATGAGTGTTGGAAACAGTTTTGCTGTCTAATATATTTGATGAATAAAGGGTTAAAAAGGGGGAAACACAAGATATTGTACTTTCAGTGCCCTGTAGTTGGTGATATTTTGTAGCAGAAATAATCAGTTGCAGAAAAAGCTAGGTGCCATGCAAAATGTAATGTGTAATCACAACACTCATGTCAAATGTAGTGGAGTAAAAAGTACAGACGTTGCTTATTCAAAAATGTAGTGAAGTAGCAGTAAAATTTGCTAATATATTTAATACTCAGTAAAACTACAGAATATCAAAAAAAAATTGCTCTCTATTTTCTTTGGCCTTTTATCTCAAAATTATGACTGTTCTAAACATTTTTTATTAATTATTGTCTTATAGTAGTGATAGTTATTTTTTGTCTTTTTATTTATTTTTTCTTATTTCTCATGAATGCAATTTAATATCCCACAGTTGCAACTTTATTTCTTGCAATTGCAACGGTATTCCTCGCAATGGTGACTTTGTCATAACTGCGACTTTACCTCATAAATGTATTTATAAATGGATCATAAATTGATCTCAGAATCACATTTTTAATTGCAACTGAATTACTTTATTTCTCATAACTGTAAATTTTTCATTTAAAAAATGTAAGGGTTCGTGAACTGAGAAATCAAACACAGGATTACTCCATCAACAGAGCCATACAGATACCATTACAAAATTATTGTGTAGATTATTTGTGAAAAATAGATTATAATGGGTTCTGTTGTCTATAGCTGTGTTGCACCGCTCGCGTCTGGTGTTAACACGGGCATAATTGAACAAAGAGCTCCAGGGGCCCGTTTCAATAAGGTGGTTTAACCAACGCGTAGTTGAAATTTGAACTCTGAGTAGACTTACCTTGAGAACCCAGCCATTAGGGAGGCACAAGCCAGTGCACTCTTAGTGCCGGTCCCAAGCCCGGATAAATGGGGAGGGTTGCGTTAGGAAGGGCATCCAGCGTAAAACATGTGCCAAATCAAATATGCGGGTCACGAATAAGAATTTCATACCGGATCGGTCGAGGCCCGGGTTAACAACGACCGCCTCAGGTATCGTTAGCCAACAGGGTACCGGTGGAAATTGGGCTACTGTCGGCCGAAGGAGGAGGAGGAGAGGAGGAAGACGTCTACAGAGGCGACGGGGAAAGGAGATGTGTAGGAGAGTGGAGGTTCGGGTTGGTACTTTAAATGTTGGCACTATGACTGGTAAAGGGAGAGAGTTAGCTGATATGATGGAGAGGAGAAGGGTAGATATGTTGTGTGTTCAGGAGACCAAGTGGAAAGGGAGTAAGGCCAGAAACATTGGAGGTGGGTTTAAACTGTTCTATCATGGTGTGGATGGAAAGAGAAATGGTGTAGGGGTGATTATGAAGGAAGAGTACAGTAAGAGTGTAGTGGAGGTGAAGAGAGTTTCTGATAGGGTGATGATCGTGAAGGTGGAAGTTGAAGGGATGATGATAAATGTCATCAGTGCCTATGCTCCACAAGTCGGCTGTGAGATGGAGGAGAAGGAAAGATTCTGGAGTGAATTAGATGAAGTGGTAGATGGTGTACCTAGAAATGAACGATTGGTGATTGGGGCAGACTTTAATGGACATGTAGGTGAGGGGAACAGAGGTGATGAGAAGGTTATGGGTAGGTATGGCCTAAAGGAGAGAAATGTGGAAGGGCAGATGGTGGTAGATTTTGCTAAAAGGATGGAAATGGCAGTGGTGAATACGTATTTTAAGAAGAAGGAGGATCATAGGGTGACCTATAAGAGTGGAGGAAGGTGCACACAGGTGGACTATGTTCTATGTAGGAGATGCAACCTGAAGGAGATTGGAGACTGTAAGGTGTTGGCAGGGGACAGTGTAGCTAGACAGCATCGGATGGTGGTCTGTAGGATGGTTTTAGAGACGAAGAAGAAGAGGAGGAGAGTAAGGACTGAAAGAAGAATAAGATGGTGGAAACTGAAGGAGGAAGACTGTAGTGTGAGGTTCAGGGAAGAGGTCAGACAGAGGCTAGGTGGTGGTGAAGAGGTGCTGGATGATTGGGAAACTTCCGCAGGAGTGATGAGGGAGGCAGCTAGAAAGGTACTTGGTGTGACATCTGGAAATAGAAAGGAAGACAAGGAGACGTGGTGGTGGAATGAGGAAGTGCAGGGGAGCATAAGGGGAAAGAGGTTAGCAAAACAGAAGTGGGATCGACAGGGTGATGAGAAAAGTAGGCAGGAGTACAAGGAGATGCGGCAACAGGTAAAGAGGGATGTGGCGAAAGCCAAGGAAAAGGCATACGAGGAGCTGTATGAGAGGTTGAACACTAAGGAAGGAGAAAAGGATTTGTACCGATTGGCCAGGCAGAGAGATCGAGCTGGGAAGGATGTGTTGCAAGTTAGAGCAATAAAGGATGGAGATGGAAATGTGTTGACTAGTGAGGAGAGTTTGTTGAGAAGATGGAGGGAGTATTTTGAGCAGCTGATGAACGAGGAAAATGAGAGAGAGAGAAGGTTGGATGATGTGGTGTTAGTAAAGCAGGAAGTGGATAGGATTAGTAAGGAGGAAGTGAGAGCAGCAATTAAGAGGATGAAGAGTGGAAAGTCAGTTGGACCAGATGACATACCGGTAGAAGCATGGAGATGTTTAGGAGAGATGGCAGTGGAGTTTTTAACCAGATTGTTTAACAAGATTTTGGAAGGTGAGAGGATGCCTGAGGAATGGAGAAGGAGTGTGCTGGTACCGATCTTTAAGCATAAGGGAGATGTGCAGAACTGCAGTAACTACAGGGGAATTAAGTTGATCAGTCACACCATGAAGTTATGGGAAAGAGTAGTGGAAGCCAGGCTGAGAGAAGAGGTGACCATCTGTGAGCAACAGTATGGTTTCATGCCGAGGAAGAGCACCACAGATGCCATATTTGCTTTGAGAACGTTGATGGAGAAGTATAGAGAAGGACAGAAGGAGCTGCATTGTGTATTTGTGGATCTAGAGAAAGCGTACGACAGAGTGCCAAGAGAGGAGCTGTGGTATTGTATGAGGAAGTCAGGTGTGTCAGAGAAGTATGTGAGGGTGGTGCAGGACATGTATGAGGACAGTGTGACTGCAGTGAAGTGTGCAGTAGGAACGACAGACTGGTTCAAGGTGAAGGTTGGACTGCATCAAGGATCGGCCCTGAGCCCTTTCCTGTTTGCAGTGGTGATGGACAGGTTGACGGACGAGGTCAGACAAGAGTCTCCCTGGACTATGATGTTTGCGGATGATATTGTGATTTGTGGTGAGAGTAGTGAGCAGGTTGAGAAGAGCCTGGAGAGGTGGAGGTACGTGCTGGAGAGGAGGGGAATGAAAGTCAGTAGGAGTAAGACAGAGTACATGTGCGTAAATGAGAGGGAGGGCAGTGGAGTGGTGCGGTTACAGGGTGAAGAGGTGAAGAAGGTGGAGGAGTTCAGGTACCTGGGGTCAACAGTGCAAAGTAATGGAGAGTGTGTTAGGGAAGTGAAGAAAAGAGTGCAGGCAGGGTGGAGTGGGTGGAGAAGAGTGACAGGAGTGATTTGTGATAGTAAAGTATCTGCAAGAATGAAAGGAAAAGTTTATAGGACTGTGGTGAGACCTGCGATGTTGTATGGGTTAGAGACAGTGGCATTGAGTAAAAGGCAGGAGGCGGAGCTGGAGGTAGCAGAGCTGAAGATGTTAAGGTTTTCGTTGGGAGTGACGAGGATGGACAAGATTAGAAATGAGTTTATTAGAGGGACAGCGCATGTTGGACGTTTTGGTGACAAGGTGAGGGAGGCGAGATTGAGATGGTTTGGACATGTGCAGAGGAGGGACATGAATTATATTGGTAGGAGAATGCTGAGGATGGAGCCACCAGGAAGGAGGAAAAGAGGAAGACCAAGGAGGAGGTTCATGGATGTGGTGAGGGAAGACATGCAGGTAGTTGGTGTAAAAGAGGCAGATGTAGAGGACAAGGTGGTATGGAGACGGATGATCCGCTGTGGCGACCCCTAATGGGAGCAGCCGAAAGAAAAAGAAGAAGTAGACTTACCTTGAGATGGGAAACTATGAGTTTTCGGGTTCAGAAAAGATTAATTGAGTTTGTTCAACTGACTAAGTAGGTTAGCTCTGAGTTGAGTTCAGCGGATGCACCATGAATATGAAAACACATGATCAATGGAGCTCCGAAATTATGATTCACCATTGCAATAGCATCCAGCAAAAAGACATCCGCAACTCTGCATAATTCCAAGTAAATACATCGCTTTAATTCTTAAACACTCTTGTTATCTAAAATGAATTTCCCTTATTTCAGGGTTAACACAGAGTTTTCACTTAACGTCCTTTATGAAACAATCAATCCCCTAAAAAATGTCTGTGGAGATACAGTGGTATTATATGGGAATACCATGGTATTTTGATATGTTCCATGACACTAAACAATTGCCTTAACATGGTATTTATATGATACTCCTAGGTCCTTCAAGGAATGCCATGGTTACAGAAAACAAAAGAAAAAGAATAGTCTTTCTAAAATAGTCTTTTTTTGTCTCAGTAAATACATTTATAAACTGAAAAGACTGCTTTAAAAAACACGCCTAGTTCAGATGTACTCCAACATTGAGTACATGGAGTGTGTATGTGTGTGTGTTTGCTATCGATGCGTACACACCTTTTGGAGTCAGTGAATCCATAATGTCGGATAAAAAGGGCACATTGTTCTCTCTGGGGAAAGAAGCTGTTTACTAGAACTCTGTATCACAGCAAATTGTTGTCTCCCCTCTCTCTGTGACACTACTTATATCTGTATGACCAGCGGCCGCTCTTCTCCCTGACCACCCCCCACCTATATCTCATCCTTCCCTTTTCTATTTATCCCTCTGCCTTTTTGTAATTATCTCTCTCTGAGACCAGAGGCGGTGTCATAGGAAATCCCAACTTCCAATTTGCCGTGAGATTGCGTTTTGACATGGCTCATATTATATAGTTTCAATTTCACAGTAGGAATAAGAGGTTTGAAAGAGAGGGAGAGAGAAATTTGGGTTTGGGGGAGCCGGTCTTGATCCGTGTCGGCGGGCTGCAGGTGGGTTGGCATATTACACTGGCACTGGTATTTTATTGATTTATTTATTTATATTTGCTTTCTGCTCTCCATTAGAGTATGTAATGTGAAAAGAGATACACAGAGGCGTACAAGGCAGAATGACAGAAATGATCTACAACAAATCAGAGTCTTTTTTTCTGTGCTTTGAGAGGGGGTCACATAGTTTTGCATGGCTTTTTTCCCAGAAACTGAATGAACAGTCTGAGGAAGTCTGTAAAGTCAGCTGCTGTATGGTGATCTGCATTTTCACTACTCTCTGCCTCCGCAATTATTCAGCTGTTAAATCCATTGATAAATGGAGCTGGTTTTAAGGGCCATGTAAATATACTGGCTGCATCCAAATGGTATATTTCCCTCCTATATAGCAGGCAAAAAGCAGTAGGCGAGCAAATGAGTATGTTTGAATGCTCAGTATTCATTAAAGAGTAGGCAAAAATTACACTAATTCATATTTATTGAGCTACTGTATAGTAAGCTGTCAATTTGTTAAGGTGTAAAGATGCAAGTCAGTAATGTTACAGTATATTTATATTTTATTTTCTGTAAACTCAGTGAGTACACTACAGTCATCAAAAAAAAAATATTTTAAATCTTAAGTAGTAGTTTAATTTAATTTAATCAAACGGAGTTAATACAGCACTTCTCTGATTCTTGATTTCTGTTCATAAGATGCAGATATTTTGTGGTGGAGCAGGTTGACAGCGGCATTTGTGGAAAAAAAAGGAAAACCTCAAACCAAAATATAAAGTCTGATCTGAAATCTGAAATGTCTGCAGACTTGTTTGTGCACTGAGGATGGAGAAGTCCACAGCATCATCCTAGAAAGTGCCATGGTTGAGTGCCATGGGTAGAATGCTCCACCACTGCATCTGCCCTTGTTTTCTCATCAGGATCTGCTGTTGTTGTGGTTTCTTCATCCTCAGTGACCCCAGAGCCAGCAAGAACATCTAGAGAAAGACAAAAAGACATTGAGGATATGATTTTGGTCAAGTTTGTTCTGCTGGTTTTTTGTTCATACAACATCAGTCCATGAAACCTGAGTTTCAGAAGCTTCAAAAGCATCATCAAATAATGTCATGAAGAATCTGAAAGTCAGGCTCAACTGATTGATTTTGTATTTACACAAACCAGCAGGTGAAACTGGACCAAAATCACCTTTTGTGTTCAGGAAAACACACACACAAACACACACCTACACAGACACACACACACACACACTGGGGTCACGAAAACCTAACAAACCAAAATGTTTTTAGGTTTTTCCAACTGATTTGAAGATTTCTTTGTTTCTGGTCTGAGTATAAAAGGGAAGTGACAAAGCATTACTTGGGGAATCTGTAGTCAGAAAACCCCCCATGCAGTTTGTGAGAGTCTCTGGAGCTCTGCACCTGAACTCTCGCTGCTGTGTGTCTCTGCTGTCAGGTATGATTAAAAAATGTAATTGTGTTAAACACGTGCCCATAGATTACACAGCATTAGGGCTGTGTATTGGCAAGAATCTGGCGATACGATACGTATCACGATACATGGGTCACGATTCGATATATTGCAATATATTTCGATACTGTGCATAAGGCGATATATTGGGATTTTTTTAAAGTAGGACTATAATTTTAGAAAAGTAATATTTAAAAAAGACATGATGTGCATAAAACTCAAAGAAGTTTACTTTTGGTAAACAATTCAGTACACAGAAAATCAAACAGTTTGGGATTTGTGGTTCACAGGTTCTTAGTGAGCAAATTTTTATATGCTCAAGTAGGCCATAATAAAAGAAAATACATAGCCCCTGTCACAATACATAACACATACACATTATGTGCAATCTGAAAAAAATAAAAGACATCTGTCTGTGTCAATAAAAATAATGCTTGCACTATTCCTAGAACACAGGGTACATCCAACAGACCAACACGTTTTGTGTTGTAAAAACACGAACACGATTCCTAAAGGAAACATTAAGGAACAAATGTAAATTGTCAATTAAAGAAAATACATAGCCCCTGACTGTGACATCTAGGCTAATGCATAACACATTAGGTGCAATCTGAGGTGCAATCTGTCATTAAAAAAATGCTTGCACTAATATGGGTACATCCAACACATAACACTTAGTGTTACAAAAACACAATTCCTAAAGGAAACATTTAGGAATGTAACACTAATTAAATCAATGAAAAGGGAAGCTTATTTAATCTTAAGGTTTTTGTGGAGGAAAACCAGCTGATCAACATGCTCAGGCTTTAAGACACTTCTCTGTGCATTAACAATATCTCCCGCAGAGGAGAAAACTCTCTCCGAAGAGACACTTGTACCGGGAATGCAAAGAAAGCGCTTCGCAACTTTGGATAGGTGAGGGTACTCGTGCTCATGGAACTTCCACCAACTGAGAGGATTCTCTGGAAGTGGCAAAGGGGGTTCTTCCCTAAAACGTTTAACCTCAGCTGTTGCAGTGTAATGTGCAGATTTTGGTGTTGCATTGTTTTTGGTAGAGGCAAAAGTAGGTCCAAGCAAGTCTGCCAAAGCACATGAGCTCCTTGGTCTCTTGCTGGGGGACTGGGTGGATACAGGGCCATCCTCGTAGTTTGGCTGATCAACCTCCTCTGACCAGCCAGTTTCCTCCATTGGACTTTCTACCTCTCCTTGCTGCTGAAAAACATTAAATCAAACTAGTATTAGTTTACAGTAAATTTATGTACACCAACTAAATCTTATCTTAGCCCAAATTCATCCTTTTTTTTTTTTTGTGATTCTTTATTTAAACATTTTTAAATGTATAACTATGTACAACAAAGCCCAAGATCCTCCCACAATCATAAAATATAGAGATGAAACTTAATAAATTAAAATGAAATAAAGTGACAAGAAAAATAAAATAAAACTATAATCAAAACATACAATAGGAGGATACATATTAATCATACTATTTTTGTATATAGATTCAAGTCCAATTAAATGGAGATTATATTACTATTTATTTACACTGTAGGCCTAATGTGATAATATATTTCCTAATAATATTTAATAATATTTAAACATAATATTTCATTTGTGTGTGTATTTGATGTATTTATTTGTTACTTACATTCTGTTGCTTGGTGAGGTCATCCACCACAGCATCAGTTATTTTGAAGTAGATATCATTGGCCTCTGCTTCAGAGAGAAATGGTAGATCCTTAAACCGAGGATCAAGAGCTGATGCCATTCGCAGTATATCCTGTTCATCACCAGCATATCTCTTTCCCAGATCTTTTGCTATAGCAGCCTTGATACTCTTCACGGTTTGTGTGTCATCCAGGTGTTCTTCTGTGCCCGTGACAAGCTTTGCATAAAGTGGTGCAATGATGGAAACAGTAGGCATGCTCTCCTCTGACATCACTAAGGTAGCATCCTTCATGGGCTTGAGTGCCTTGAGTACTGCTTCAGCACATGTGATGTCAGCATCAGTCAGTGTGAATATATCCTTCTCACTCTTGCGGACCTCTGTTGAAAGGAGAGCTGCACAGATGGCTGGCTGCTGCTCTAAAAACCTGTCCACCATATCATACGAGCTGTTCCACCTTGTAACAACGTCTGTAATAAGTCTGTGCTTTGGTAGCTTGAGCAGGAGCTGATTTTGTTTAAGCTGCTGGCTAGCTATGGTGCTGCGTCTGAAAAATGCGGTGACGCGTCTGACCCTGCCGAGTAGTCGATCCACTGATGGCACTTTCAGCGCTTTCTGTGAGGCGAGGTTAAGACTGTGCAAAGCACCGTATGTGGCTCATGCCGGCAAGTTCAGCCGCCACATGCATATTTGCTGCATTATCTGTAACTAAGACAGGATCTTTTATGTTCAGACGCCACTCAGCAACGGCCTCTTTCAGTAGGGCAGCGATGTTCTCTCCGGTGTGGCTATCGTACATCGCTCTCGTCTGCAGTACACAGGATTCCAGCTTCCATTCGTCAGTTATGTGATGGACCGTAAGCGTCACATATGACTCGGTAGCCCTAGACGTCCAAGCGTCACACGTCAAGGCAACCTTCTCAGCTAAAGCTAGACATTCCAACACGTTTGTTTTAACCTCCTTGTAAAGATTGGGCACAGCGATATCAGTGATGTGTTGCCGGGACGGTATAGTGTAACGAGGCTCCATTGTTTGCACCATATAACGGAAACCTTCGTTTTCAACCACACTGAGCGGGCACATGTCTTTACAAATGAAATAAACTACCGACTGGGTTATTTTGGTTGCACGAGTTGAAGTCGTTGGTAATTTGTGCGTTTGAACTTGAGCAAGGGTGAGTTGTGACGAGTCGACTCGTTTAGCTTGCTGTTCGTTTAACTGAGTGTCTGAATGGTGTCTTGCTAAATGTGCCCTCAAATTCGTGGTATTACCAGAGTACTTGACTTTTCCCTGACACAGTTTACAAACTGCATGGCTCCTGTCGATATCGGTGGTGCCCTCTTTACACTGGAAGCCAAAATGTTTCCACACTTCAGCACGGAATGCTGCGGGAGCCGGTCTTACATGTGGTTCAGCCATAACTACTACGCTGTTATTAGCTTCTAGCAAAAAGTTAAACACTGTGAGGACACTAGTGGTGCGTCTCAGCATAGCCATCTAGCGATAGGGATTTAAACATAAACATAAACGTGAACCGTCTTACCATGAATATTTTTCCACGTAAAAAAAAAAAAAAAAAAAAAAATCGATATTGCGTTTTTGAAAATCGATACAGTATTGCAAAAAAAAATATCGCGATACTCAAGTGTATCGATTTTTTCTTACACCCCTACACAGCATAGTTGTTTGTGCTACTACATGTGCACATAGGCTAGTTAAGTTTATTCTTTAAAAACATATGATTACATTGCTGTAAGTGTTCTTTGAGATACTTAGGTAAAAGGTTGTTAATGCTATGCATTTTAGACCATGTGTCTTGTTTTAAATTAAGATAACTGCTACACGTGTGACTGTTAAATTTGTTTGTCTCCTTCGCGGAACACTTGGCTATTTTCCATATAGTTACATTGAACCATGTACAGAAGTACAGAATTGCCATGCAGATCTCCTTCCATCAAACACCTGACCAAACTCAAGGTACAAAATACATTACTGTATCATGTTATATTTAATCCTGATTGCTATAATTGTATCATTCAGTGGTGTAGTCGGGGCCATACGGACGTATACTCCGTATGCTTACTTTTTCCCCAGGGCTGTTTGCGTATTACAACTTCTGAGGATCAATATTAGCGTATACCCTCCGTATACTCACTTGTTTTGCTGATTAAGACGTCCCTAATCTACTCCTGTTTTAGCGTCCCCTTTAACTGTATCCCAAGTGTTTTTTTTTAACTCGCGAACGTTTGTTGTAATTGGTGCATTTTTGTTTGAATTCTGTCGTTCCCCGCCCCCGACGACGCCGTTATCGAGCATCATTCGCAGGATGCCAGCGAGCGAGCACAGTGTTCATCGATTGACGACGGAAGATGGTTTCACGTTGAGGCAGTCAGGTAATAAACGTATTTGAAATTAGTTTAATTACAGCTACCGGTAATTACAGTCTGTTATGCCGTTGCTGATTTATGATGCCTTTGCCTCATCATGATTTCGTATATGGCAGAAATATAACGTTATTCAAGCAGCACAGGATTTTTGAAGTTATAAACATTTCAACTTGATAAAGAAGCATATACATGAATCAGAAATTGATCAGAAATTATGTTTAAAGTAGCTAACAAGCCACAGACAGAAAGTCAAATACACAAAAAATACTAAAATTGCCATCATGATGAATATTTGCATAAAACAGTCTGTTAACGTTATGTGTTAAAGAAATGCAGCATTTGGGATAAAATCAGAAGGCTGCTTTGGGATTTGTGCATCTGCTACTGACTGTCATTTAATGTTTATCCAACAACAAATTTAAATTAAATAAAAATTGTAATGACACATTACGAGGTTATCCCACTGCAAATACCTTTTAAAAAGCAAACATTTGTGATGTGTTATCTTATGTCTTATGACAAAGTAAAGACTTGGGTAGATTATGCGACCCATGTTAGTTAAATGATGCATAATTCAAGTCTATCTCTGTCTCTATCTCATCTAGAAAATGGTTGGAAGAGGAGAGAAAAGGAAAGGCCTATTTTGGAAGGTAGGCCAACTAAAGGAAATTTCATAGTGTCCCACTTGTAAGGGTAAATGTTGGCTTTTGACCTGTCAGCCAACAGCAAAGGTAATGATTACTTTTTTACTTTTAGTGTGCAGAGTAAGAGAAGCCATGTAGGCCAGTTCTACTCAAAAACCAGCACAGGTCCAAGTCAGACCAGCACAGACCAGACCTCCAGCACAGGCCCAAGTCAGACCAGCACAGCCCAGACCTCCAGCACATGCCATTATCAGACCTGCACAGCCCAGACCTCCAGCACAGGCCCAAGTCAGACCAGCACAGACCAGACCTCCAGCACATGCCATTATCAGACCTGCACAGCCCAGACCTCCAGCACAGGCCCAAGTCAGACCAGCACAGCCCAGACATCCAGCACATGCCATTATCAGACCTGCACAGCCCAGACCTCCAGCACAGGCCCAAGTCAGACCAGCCCAGCCCAGACCTCCAGCACATGCCATTATCAGACCTGCACAGCCCAGACCTCCAGCACAGGCCCAAGTCAGACCAGCCCAGCCCAGACCTCCAGCACATGCCATTATCAGACCAGCACAGCCCAGACCTCCAGCACATGCCATTATCAGACCTGCACAGCCCAGACCTCCAGCACAGGCCCAAGTCAGACCAGCACAGACCAGACCTCCAGCACAGGCCCAAGTCAGACCAGCACAGCCCAGACCTCCAGCACATGCCATTATCAGACCTGCACAGCCCAGACCTCCAGCACAGGCCCAAGTCAGACCAGCACAGCCCAGACCTCCAGCACAGGCCATTATCAGACCAGCACAGACAGCTCAGGTCTTTCCAAAGTCATAATAGGAAAATGCTTACTATAGTGATTTAATATTTAGTAGAGTAGAAAGTAGGTTAGTATTATGTGTCACTCAGTTATAGTCTTTTGTTTGCTCATAATTTGATGGGCATCTCACAATGTGGCTGGATTTATAACCTGCTCAAGACTAGTAGTTCACTATTAGGATTAGTTCACTTTCAGAGACTAATATGTCATTTTTGTAAAACACATAATTGCAATTGTTAAAGGGATAGTTCACCCAAAAATAAAAATCCTATCATTAATTATTCACACTAATATTATTCCAAACCCACAAGACTTTTGTTGATTTTCACAACACAATTTAAAATATTTTGCATTAAAGGTTGTATCAGCGATTTCTAGCCTAAAACATAAACTGTCAATTTCAGCTGACCTTTCTGCACGATTCGCTCGCTGCCTGCCCTATAAATTGTCTGTGAAAAAAACGCGTCTCTCTGGTCAGCCTAGGGTCCGAGATATGCCAAAAAAACAATCGGCACTACCAACCTTTCCACACATAAACAAATAGTGTTCCAACCAATCAGCGTCAGGGGTTTGGTGTTGTGGACTTTCCTACTGGTGCTGGGATGTGAGGGAGGCGGAGCGAAAGTCCACAACACTAAACCCCGTATGCTGATTGGTTGGCACACTGTTTGTTTATGTGTGGAAAGGATGGTAGTGACGATTGTTTTTTTGATTTAAAGATGTGCACTTGAAGTCAAACCCTAAGATGAAGTCCATTAACACTGAGGAATTCTTGCAAAGGCTAATTGACAGTCTACAGAAACGTCTTCCTTTTGAAGAAGACATTCTCAAAGATTTAAGTATTCTTGACACAAGCAGGTGGCCATCAGAGCCTAGCATTCGTTATGGTGAAGCAGAGATTTGTAGGCTTTGTGCACGTTTTAATGTGTGCCCTGACCAGGCCATTAAGGGAATGCGAGACTTAATTGAATCTCCCCAAACTGAAAGTCAGAATTTGAAACCCCTTAAGAACTGCATGCAGACTTTTCCTGTAAGTACTGCAGAATGTGAAAGAGGTTTCAGTCTGATGAATACCATCTTGACCAACAAGAGGTCTTTGCTTCTTGTTTCACATGTTTCAAATTTAATGATGATCAACCTGAATGGCCCACCAATTTCACTGTTCAACCCAGAGAAATATGTTAATTCCTGGGCAAGACATCATCGCACTGCAAATGACCCTCAGTCACGTCAATGTAAATCTGTAACAAAAAATAGTAAATCTGTTTGGAACGTACTGTAAAAAAAAATGCATAATAGATAAATGTAAATAAAAAAAACGCCAGATTGTAAATGTAGTTTTAAATGTATATATTCCTAATTAACAAAAAAAACAATGACTTGTAAATTGATATAAATGTATATGAATTGATATATACCTAATCAACCAAATAAACAATGACTTCTGACATGTTTTTGCCTTTAATTATTTTTTTCTCTGGGGGGGTGTAGTAAACCACTTTTTTTTTTAGGACTACACCACTGGCCATGATTTATATCCACATAGACATATGTGCATCTCATGAGATATTGGCTGGCCTTTTCGGTAAATCTGTTTTATGGGCTGCAGTTTTCTTCTATAGAAGTTGTTTTCTTCTATTGGGTTGTTTTTAACACAACTGCTGGGTAAATATAGGACAGAACCCATATGGGGTTAAACTAACCCAAGAAGTTGGGTTATTAATTTTAACCCAGCAAATGGGTTGTTTTTTCTACCCAAAAATTGGTTATTTTTACAAAAATAATGGGTTAATTTGATTTCATAAATGGGTTATATTTTCAAAGGTAATTTTTATTCCTTTTAAAATTAAATATACCACATAATAAACAAACAGGTCATTGTATTACAAAACATTGTATTAGCTTTATTTCTCTTTCAGCATATTACACTTTGTAATTACACTTTACCTCAACCAAAAATTCAAGAGATCATACAAAACTAAAACAACAAAATTCCATTTATAAACAGCATTCAAAACAATTTCTTTCATTTTTATGGTTTGCCTCTGTAGTTGAAAAACTGTAAATGTTTAAAAAAAATCATAGAGAACCACAAGGTTTAGTAATACATTTTTTTACAAATAATTAAGATTTTTTTGTTTTAATCCATATGCTCATGAAATTCATGAACTCCAAAAAAACTCAAGGTTTACTAAAACACGTTTTTTTTTATACAAATAAATTTCATTATTTTTAATCCATATGCACATGAAATTAAAACTTAAATACTTTACCTCAAGAACAACTGTTTGTTACAAAGCATATTTGTTTTAAGTCTACATTATGGACCTGTTGTTTTTAGTCTACAAAATGAACACAAAAATAAATCTATGAAATACAAAGTATTGGCAGTAACCTCTTTTAATCTACTTAGAAAGAATGTATGTGAATGTATGCAAGAATGTAGTGCCCAGTGCAAAAATTTCACTGTTGGGGACTCCCTTCCCTCCAACTCAAAAATATTATGAATATAGAAACACTGTTTCGGGTAGTTTACATCAAAAACATAAAACGATTTGAAACATACATTTACTGCCCCAATGAGAGTGCTTTGCTCCAAAGCTTTTCCTGCGAGGATGACAAATGCCTGCGAATCAATGTGTCCATTTTCAAGTGACAGGACATAAGGGTAAGGTCTTGATGCTTCAGCCTGCTGGAGGTCCTCCTCCATATTTGTTCCAACCTAAAGGACAAATAATGCAAATGAATAAAGGTGAAACAGAATGGGAGTGTCAGGGGTGTGGGTATGGGTGGTGGGTTGGGGAGTCATTCGAAACTGTTTATTCAATCAAGCTGTCTTTAGAAACAATAGGTCTTGTATAGCCAGAGCTTTGGAAGAGGCAAAATACCTGAAAATTATTACAGCTTGATCTGGACCACTTTGACAGAGCCACTGACAGGGATGCAAAGCAAGTCAAGAGAGTTTTGGTAACACTTGAAATACTTTAATTTTACTTTAATTTAAAACTTTTAGTTTCTACATTTAATATTCTGCCCTACAAAAGCAAAATAATTTAACTTGCTAGAGTGTGAAACTGAAAAAGTTCTTATTTCTCTAGTCAAATTAATTATAGCTAGGACACTAGAAATTTGTCAATAAGATGTTTTAGTAATGAAAATTATCTACAGAAAAAAAAGATTTGAACTCAGACTTATTTATCCAAGATACATTATAAATTAAATCACAAAGTTCTTATGGAGCATATCTTGTTAACATGTAACTATATATAAGACTGGAATAACGATGTTGGAAATTCAGCTTTGATCACAAAAAAAAAAAAATGTTTTTAATATATTCAAATAGCAAATATTAATTTATTGTAACAATATTTCACAACATTACTCTTTTTGCTGTAATTTGGATCAAATAAATGCCTTTGTAAGCAGAAGAGACTTAATTTAAAAACATAAAAAAATCATACCGATCCCAAACTTTTGAATGGTAGTGTATTCAACCTGGTGAAGTCATTAAATGATTGAAATTTCTTGAGTCGTACTTACAGGCTAAATGTCAATGAAAGCTTTTTTGATTTCATCAATGCTGGGCCGGAGTGTTTTTCTGCCAATTTTGTAGGGTGGAGGTGGAAGCAAAACAGGTAACAGCTTTAGTGCAAGATTTCCCTTTGCATCTGTAGGAAAATTATATTACATTCATCAACACTACTAAAAACAGTAGTGAGTTGTCATTGAAAAAATAGGGCCAGATTTACTAAACAGGTCAAATTAGCATGAGTCCAAAATCCCATAAAAGTGTAGACTGAAGTGTAAAGTTCTGCTGTTGATCCACTGACAATGTGCAAATTAAAAAACACAGACTCATAATGACCAACATATCCTACCAAGGGCAGGAAAAATTAAAAGCAATGTTATAAAATCTTTGTTTGGCATTCTAAATAAATAAGATGAGAGGAGAAAATGCTGCATTTTCTAGCAGCAATTATTGCCAAGCACAAAAATGAGTTAAAATATGTAAACTACCACAAATATGCAGTAATGTTAGTTGCAAAAATTTTTTCCCAATTTTTCATCACTGCATTTCTTTAGTAATCCTGACAGTACTACGGTGCAAGCTATTAGTAAATCTGGCCCATAGTAGGGGTGTAAGAAAAAATCGATACACTTGAGTATCGCGATATTTTTTTTTGCAATACTGTATCGATTTTCAAAAACGCAATATCGATTTTTTTTTTTTTTTTTTTTTTTACGTGCAAAAATATTCATGGTAAGACGGTTCACGTTTATGTTTATGTTTAAATCCCTATCGCTAGATGGCTATGCTGAGACGCACCACTAGTGTCCTCACAGTGTTTAACTTTTTGCTAGAAGCTAATAACAGCGTAGTAGTTATGGCTGAACCACATGTAAGACCGGCTCCCGCAGCATTCCGTGCTGAAGTGTGGAAACATTTTGGCTTCCAGTGTAAAGAGGGCACCACCGATATCGACAGGAGCCATGCAGTTTGTAAACTGTGTCAGGGAAAAGTCAAGTACTCTGGTAATACCACGAATTTGAGGGCACATTTAGCAAGACACCATTCAGACACTCAGTTAAACGAACAGCAAGCTAAACGAGTCGACTCGTCACAACTCACCCTTGCTCAAGTTCAAACGCACAAATTACCAACGACTTCAACTCGTGCAACCAAAATAACCCAGTCGGTAGTTTATTTCATTTGTAAAGACATGCGCCCGCTCAGTGTGGTTGAAAACGAAGGTTTCCGTTATATGGTGCAAACAATGGAGCCTCGTTACACTATACCGTCCCGGCAACACATCACTGATATCGCTGTGCCCAATCTTTACAAGGAGGTTAAAACAAACGTGTTGGAATGTCTAGCTTTAGCTGAGAAGGTTGCCTTGACGTGTGACGCTTGGACGTCTAGGGCTACCGAGTCATATGTGACGCTTACGGTCCATCACATAACTGACGAATGGAAGCTGGAATCCTGTGTACTGCAGACGAGAGCGATGTACGATAGCCACACCGGAGAGAACATCGCTGCCCTACTGAAAGAGGCCGTTGCTGAGTGGCGTCTGAACATAAAAGATCCTGTCTTAGTTACAGATAATGCAGCAAATATGCATGTGGCGGCTGAACTTGCCGGCATGAGCCACATACGGTGCTTTGCACAGTCTTAACCTCGCCTCACAGAAAGCGCTGAAAGTGCCATCAGTGGATCGACTACTCGGCAGGGTCAGACGCGTCACCGCATTTTTCAGACGCAGCACCATAGCTAGCCAGCAGCTTAAACAAAATCAGCTCCTGCTCAAGCTACCAAAGCACAGACTAATTACAGACGTTGTTACAAGGTGGAACAGCTCGTATGATATGGTGGACAGGTTTTTAGAGCAGCAGCCAGCCATCTGTGCAGCTCTCCTTTCAACAGAGGTCCGCAAGAGTGAGAAGGATATATTCACACTGACTGATGCTGACATCACATGTGCTGAAGCAGTACTCAAGGCACTCAAGCCCATGAAGGATGCTACCTTAGTGATGTCAGAGGAGAGCATGCCTACTGTTTCCATCATTGCACCACTTTATGCAAAGCTTGTCACGGGCACAGAAGAACACCTGGATGACACACAAACCGTGAAGAGTATCAAGGCTGCTATAGCAAAAGATCTGGGAAAGAGATATGCTGGTGATGAACAGGATATACTGCGAATGGCATCAGCTCTTGATCCTCGGTTTAAGGATCTACCATTTCTCTCTGAAGCAGAGGCCAATGATATCTACTTCAAAATAACTGATGCTGTGGTGGATGACCTCACCAAGCAACAGAATGTAAGTAACAAATAAATACATCAAATACACACACAAATGAAATATTATGTTTAAATATTATTAAATATTATTAGGAAATATATTATCACATTAGGCCTACAGTGTAAATAAATAGTAATATAATCTCCATTTAATTGGACTTGAATCTATATACAAAAATAGTATGATTAATATGTATCCTCCTATTGTATGTTTTGATTATAGTTTTATTTTATTTTTCTTGTCACTTTATTTCATTTTAATTTATTAAGTTTCATCTCTATATTTTATGATTGTGGGAGGATCTTGGGCTTTGTTGTACATAGTTATACATTTAAAAATGTTTAAATAAAGAATCACAAAAAAAAAAAAAAGGATGAATTTGGGCTAAGATAAGATTTAGTTGGTGTACATAAATTTACTGTAAACTAATACTAGTTTGATTTAATGTTTTTCAGCAGCAAGGAGAGGTAGAAAGTCCAATGGAGGAAACTGGCTGGTCAGAGGAGGTTGATCAGCCAAACTACGAGGATGGCCCTGTATCCACCCAGTCCCCCAGCAAGAGACCAAGGAGCTCATGTGCTTTGGCAGACTTGCTTGGACCTACTTTTGCCTCTACCAAAAACAATGCAACACCAAAATCTGCACATTACACTGCAACAGCTGAGGTTAAACGTTTTAGGGAAGAACCCCCTTTGCCACTTCCAGAGAATCCTCTCAGTTGGTGGAAGTTCCATGAGCACGAGTACCCTCACCTATCCAAAGTTGCGAAGCGCTTTCTTTGCATTCCCGGTACAAGTGTCTCTTCGGAGAGAGTTTTCTCCTCTGCGGGAGATATTGTTAATGCACAGAGAAGTGTCTTAAAGCCTGAGCATGTTGATCAGCTGGTTTTCCTCCACAAAAACCTTAAGATTAAATAAGCTTCCCTTTTCATTGATTTAATTAGTGTTACATTCCTAAATGTTTCCTTTAGGAATTGTGTTTTTGTAACACTAAGTGTTATGTGTTGGATGTACCCATATTAGTGCAAGCATTTTTTTAATGACAGATTGCACCTCAGATTGCACCTAATGTGTTATGCATTAGCCTAGATGTCACAGTCAGGGGCTATGTATTTTCTTTAATTGACAATTTACATTTGTTCCTTAATGTTTCCTTTAGGAATCGTGTTCGTGTTTTTACAACACAAAACGTGTTGGTCTGTTGGATGTACCCTGTGTTCTAGGAATAGTGCAAGCATTATTTTTATTGACACAGACAGATGTCTTTTATTTTTTTCAGATTGCACATAATGTGTATGTGTTATGTATTGTGACAGGGGCTATGTATTTTCTTTTATTATGGCCTACTTGAGCATATAAAAATTTGCTCACTAAGAACCTGTGAACCACAAATCCCAAACTGTTTGATTTTCTGTGTACTGAATTGTTTACCAAAAGTAAACTTCTTTGAGTTTTATGCACATCATGTCTTTTTTAAATATTACTTTTCTAAAATTATAGTCCTACTTTAAAAAAATCCCAATATATCGCCTTATGCACAGTATCGAAATATATTGCAATATATCGAATCGTGACCCATGTATCGTGATACGTATCGTATCGCCAGATTCTTGCCAATACACAGCCCTAGCCCATAGTATCAAAATATTGTAGAAACATTTTAACCTTCTGTCATTTCTTCAGATGTGCATGGAAGCTTTGCTTCTCGCTTCGCAAAAAGCAAGATCCTGTCAGTATACCAGCCATTTTTCAAACAGTTTTGGGGCTGCATCTTGAAGTAAAATGTGAAAGTCCTGTGCAATCTAAAAGCAAAAATAACAACTTAACAGACTTAATATAACTCATGTTACCATTTGATAAAGACAATATGTTAACATACCATGCCTGGGGTAGTTAGCTGAGGAAACTCATGGAGGACCTCAAACATATTTTTCGCATGTACTGTTCCACCTGGCTGATGGGCTGTGTATTGTTTCTCAGTCATTGTTTAATTTCCTCAGCTCTCTCTTCAGATACGGTTGATTCTACTGGACAAAGAAATAACAATGCTGTTAATCAAATAGAGGCTTATGAACATTTTTTACATGTAAACGGTATAGTTTCCATGAAAACAGAAATACTCTTCAGAGCTTTTCAACACTTTAGCTAGTAAATCCTGGATGTTTCTAAACTCCATGCAAACTGATTCCTGAATTATACTGATTAACATTTCACTTTGCTCATAATTTATTCAGGGTCGTTCCAAACCCGTAAGACTATCTTTGGAACACAGTTTAAGATATTTTAGATTTAGTCCGAGAGCTCTCAGTCCCTTCATTGAAACTGTGTGTACGGTCTACTGTCCATGTCCAGAAAGGTAAGAAAAACATCATCAAAGTAGTTCATGTGACATCAGAGGGTCCTTTAGAATTTATTGAAGCATCGAAAATACATTTTTCGTCCAAAAATAGCAAAAACTACGACTTTATTCAGCATTGTCTTCTCTTCCGGGTCTGTTGTGAGAGAGAGTTCAAAACAAAGCAGTTTGTGATATCCGGTTCACGAACGAATCACTCGATGTAACCGGATCTTTTTGAACCAGTTCACCAAATCAAACTGAATTGTTTTAAACGGTTCGCGTCTCCAATACGCATTAATCCACAAATGACTTAAGCTGTTAACTTTTTTAATGTGGCTGACACTCCCTCTGAGTTCAAACAAACCAATATCCCGGAGTAATTCATTTACTCAAAGAGGACTGAACTGCTGTGAAGAGAGAACTGAAGATGAACACCGAGCCGAGCCAGATAACGAACAAAAGACTGACTCGTTCACATTAAGTCATTTGTGGATAAATGCCTATTGGAGACGTGAGCCATTTAAAATGATTCAGTTCGATTTGGTGAACTGGTTCAAGAAGAACCAGTTACATCGAATGATTAGTTCGCGAACTGGATATCACAAACTGCTTTGTTTTGAACTCTCTCACACAACAGACACGGAAGAGAAGACAATAATGAATAAAGTCGTAGTTTTTGCTATTTTTGGGCAAAAATGTATTTTCGATGCTTCAATAAATTCTAACTGACCCTCTGATGTCACATGGACTACTTTGATAATGTTTTTCTTACCTTTCTGGACATGGACAGTAGACCGTACACACAGTTTCAATGGAGGGACTGAGAATCTAAAATATCTTAAACTGTGTTCTGAAGATAAACGGAGGTCTTACGTGTTTGGAAGGACATGAAGGTGAGTCATTAATGACATAATTTTGATTATTGGGTGAACTAACGTTAACCCTTTAACTAAAGGGGTATAACCACAATAACGTTACCGGATCTTTTTAATAATAGTAACAGCTGTTTTTTATGGTTTATGGCATTTTTATTATCAATGTATGGCAATAATTCAAATTAGATGAGATAAAAGTGTCACCTCGAGCGAAAGGCTGTGGGTTTGCCACCACGGACAGTCAAGAGCAGGTCTGAGGGAAAAAAACAATATATTTTAGTCCAAGATTAATTGACACTTACCTGGATGTCAAATAATAATACTAATAAATAAATAAATGATTAGAAATGTATTTTTATTGTGAAAAAAAAAAACGAAACACACATCAGACAGAAAAAAATAGGTAACGTAACGTTATCTCTGGTGCTCGCAAATGCACAATGCTTTATGATCCATCATATAATGTAAAGTGATATTTTAAAATCAGAACGCCACATTTTTGCCAATCGGTAACGATTCAATGATAAAAAAAAGACCAATACAAACCTTTATTTCACCAGAAAAAAAGGCTGAAGTCAGTTTGCTTGAAAATAATTTCTCCTGTAAAGATCAAAAATGCCCGCGACAGATGACCCAAAAATTGGGTTGTTTTGACTTAGCACTGCATGCAGTAGGATGGTGGATGGGCAGCTTTATGTACAAAAGGTGGTTTTCTAAAATGTATTACCAGAGATTTGCTTAAAGGCTGTAATGGACAAAAATCAAATTTTTATAATCTAAAAAGGCAAGGAATGCGCGTTTACATCACACTGATCTCGTGGCATTGAAATTGACTGACTTAATGGACTTTGAAGTAAATTATGTCATATAACAGTTAAGAAGAAACTTAAGACTTTGACAAAAGTGTCGTTTAAAACATAAAAACAGTAGAAAACGTATTTACTATCCAGCAGGCATTACAAACCAGCAAACCAAAACGGGCGAAGCTGGCGGTGCATTAAATGTCATGTAAACTTGTCGCACATTTATTTGCCTTTTTATCCCTCATTCGCTCAGTATTATGTTATGTGTATAAATATGTTTAAAAATGCATGTTAAATGTATAAATATATTCATACGAACCTTATTTCTCCAAATATTACAGCGTGTGTGTGGCATCCACCTCCACCTCGAATTCAGTCAGCCCGCGCTGCGCTGATAGCCTGGGAAAACCCAGACTACTTCCGGCAAATTTCAATTCTCCCTAACTCAGTTTCAACTGAAAAGGGTCTGGTTTTAACCAGGCTACTGCGCTGAGCCTGCGCTGAGTTGATTTGACCTAATGAGCTGGGTTATTGCGTCCGAGTGGGGGAGTGGGTGCATTGATTCAGCTCTCAGTGAAAACGACCCAGAAAATAACCCAACAGTTGGGTAACATAGAACTACCCAAAAACTACCCAAGACTGAGAAAATAACCCAAAAATTTACCCAAATGGCTCAACCCAGCACTTGGGTAGAAAAAATAACCCAGGATTTTTTAGTGTGTACACAACTTGTGAGGTAACATTTGGATTAGTGAAATGTTGTGTGTCTCTTCAACCCAATTAGGAGCTGTTAGCCACTCTGCTAAAGCAGAAAGGGATCTTGGCTCTCTCTGTCCCAGAAAGTAGGTTCGAGTAGCATTTGTGGGGGCAAAACTGCTTGACTTGGCTCTTAGGGTTAATCTGGGGTTGATGGAAAGATGGAGCAGATGGGGACATTGAGTGCCCAACAAGTTTCCATTTGCCAGAGTTGGCGGGGGTACACTTGGCCACATGTCATGTCACGTCACATGTCCAGCACAGTTTGTCGCAGTCCCATGTTATGGGTTTTGAAGTACCCTAACTACGTACCCGGACAACGAAGGTTGATCGGGTCACATTAGTGCTACTTCAGCTGAGCCTAGACCAACTATAGTATATTTTTACTTCCAGTCTTTTGTAATGTGTACCTGGGTGTGTTTTGAAGACAATTATTTTAACAGATACATTATCAGTTACACTAGTTTGTCTCTCAGTTACTAATGCACAATGTACTGTAACAGTACCATGTAATTTTTCCAATCTGATGATATTGTTTTTTTTTTTTTTTTTTTTCAATTTAGCTGTATTGGTATATTATAATAGTGGTAATAATTTCTCTCTCACTCTCTCTCTGTGTGTGTGTGTGTGTGTGTGTGTGTGTATATATATATACACCGTAAAGACCAAAAGTTTGGAAACATTACTATTTTTAATGTTTTTGAAAGAAGTTTCTTCTGCTCATCAAGCCTGCATTTATTTGATCAAAAATACCGGAAAAAAATGTAATATTGTGATAATTAAAATAATTGTTTTTAAATGTATTATACTTTAAATTATCATTTATTTCTGTGACGCAAATCTGAATTTTTAGGATCATTATCACATGATCCTTTAGAAATCATTCTAATATGATGATTCATTATCAAAGTTGGAAACAGTTCTGCTGCTTAATATTTTTTTCAGAACATGTGATACTTTTTTAGGATACTTTGATGAATAAAAAGTAAAAAAAAGTAAAAAATAAAAAATAAAAAAAGAAGCTATGTTTTTAAAATATAAATATATATAGTAATATAGTAATTTTTTTTCTTTCTTTTTTTAAATAAAATCAATACTTTTATTCAGCAAGGATGTGTTAAATTGATAAAAAGTGATAGTAAAGAAAATATATTGTTAGAATATATATAATTAGAATTGGGTTTTTTTTTATTTTGAAAAAATGCAGTTCTTTTTAACCTTTTATTCATCAAATATGTTAGACAGCAGAACTGTTTCCAACACTCATAATAAATTAGAATATTAGAACGATTTCTAAATGATCATGTGATAGACTGGATGTTACATGTGACACTGAAGGCTGGAGTAATGATGCTGAAAATTCAGCTTTGCATCACAGGAATAAATTATTTTTTTAAAGTATATTCAAATAGAAAACTATTATTTTAAGTTGTAATAATATTTCACAATATTACTGTTTTTTCTGTATTTTTGATCAAATAAATGCAGGCTTGATGAGCATAAGAAACTTCTTTCAAAAACATTAAAAATAGTAATGTTTCCAAACTTTTGGTCTGTACTGTATATGTATATATATATATATATATATATATATTATTATTTTTTTTTTTTTTTTTTTTTTTTTTATTCCGGTTAAATATTTATCTAAAAATTAATATAACTTTTTAGAATTTACATTATATTGTTGTGATGCATAAATTACACTTGTAGAATTTAAAAATATTAAAATAATTCAGCATTTATCAACCTGAATTTTAATATTAGTATTCCTATTTAAGGCAAGACATTAGAAGCGAACAGGGTGAAAATCTTTTAAAAATGCAAATTATGCATTATTTATTTAAATGTAAAAAAAAAATAAAGATGTTATAATTTGCTCCATAATTTTACAATTTAAACTGAAAACCGTATTAGAATATATTTGGCAGATGGCCACACATTGAAGCTCACCTCCATCTCTCATGAACTCTCGTCGTAATTCATTTTCATGTTACTGCTGCGAGTCCTGCTTCCAAAAATTCCCTTCTCCTGAGTGGGTTAACGTGTACTGAGATTTTGCATCCTTTTAATTTTTTGATTTATTTAGGCTGAAATTAAAGTGTTGAGAAGTTGAATAGCTATAATTGAGAAGATGATATTAGAAGTGATTGAGTGAGTGTGTTTTGGAGCAAGTAAGCAAGAGCTGAAGGGAAGTCCAATTATGTCCATAAGCGGTCAATGGCTGAATTCTGTCTTTTTTCCCTGGGTGTTAGATGGACAGATGGAGTCCTGAGTCTCTATGGAGGTTTCTATAAGGTAATTGGCTGTCATAGACAGCTTTTTTAAGCCTGCAGGGAGGGATTTAAATGGGTGGTGAGCGGCCAGGTTTAAAATATAGAAACTGGGGCTGCTGAACTTTAGCCAGGAGTGCACTTTTCTCTCTCTTGCCCTTCCTTCCTTCAGAATATCCTGTTGGAGTCTCAGATTAAAATTCTCTTTCACTCTGGTAATTTGTTATCATTCTCACCAGATCCATGTCTTTTCTCCCCTACTTCAAATGATCCTTTAGGCATGCTGGAGGTGTGTAATCTGTGTGCATTGGTCTCTTTTCTAACCTTCTTTATAAAAACGAATCGGCTGGTTTTGAGCAGGGAACATGAACAACTCATTTTGACTTAGCATGCAAAATAATCAAAAGTAATTCTAATATAATAATGTAGCCCATTTTATTTTTTATTTATGCCATACTACTATTTTATGTGTAATTTACTTATTTCAAAGTTTGTAGTCATTTTTTAAAAGAACTACAAACATAATTACAAAGAAATAATTACAAAGAAACAACAAGTAACATGCTCAGTAAAATGTGAAATTTTGAAGAAAATTTACTTTCTTGTAAAACATACTCCTATAATATATATTATATATTATATTTTATTATGTATAACTTATTCACAAAAAAAACTTTTTTTTCTAAATTCAACATTCAATTTAAAATTATCATTTGATGTCCTTACAGTTTTTTTTTTATTTTTGTTTTTAGCTGAAGTCATAGTAGATATTTGTTTGATATAAGTAGTGGTATATAGTAGTTATATAGATACTTGTTCAACCTTTCAGCCTCATTTGGTGGAAAAAAACTGTGGTTACTTACGAATTTTAGCATTAGGTCTATCAATCAGTAGACCTGATTTAGTGTAAAACTAAGCATTTGGTAAAAGAGAGGCCTGCATTTGTCAGTGCTATTTCACACATGCATGCGTTCTCAGGTGCATGCATGCACTCTCAGTGTTTCCTTTCATCGTCCCCTTAATCAGTGTTGCCTAATGGACAGTGTTGGGAAGGTTACTTTGGAAATGTAATAGGTTACAGATTACAAGTTACCCTGTTTAAAATGTAATAGTAGTGTAACTTTTTCAATTACTTTATTAAAGTAATGTAACTAATTACTTTTGAGTACTTTTTGATTACTTTCTAAATTTGTGAAAATTAAAGAATAATAAATAAAAGCATATACATCAACTTAAATACAGTTATCTAATAAGCATGTGACGTATTTTTTGTAATAAACTCCTGAAATATTGGTATTTTTTTGAAACTGCTGTCTCTGTATATGATGATAGTTTTCTCAAAATAAGTAAAATGCTCATTAAGTGACACAAAGCAGTTCTAGAAATTATGTTTATGTGCTCGTGTACTCCTATATTGAGATGGCAGAGGTTGAAAACACTGCGAGCTTCAGTAGGCCTATGTGTAGTAAATGAAACCATGTCTTTGCCATTAATTTACAGGAGGGGCGGACTGGGAAAAAAATTCAGACTGGGCAATCCAAACTCACACAAACAAATTCATGGACAAAACTATTTTTTTGTATGGACCTGACATAAAACAGGTTTAAATCTTTAATTTGGGGACATGCAAAATAATTAAAAGTTCTCTCCTGAACTGCACCTTCTCTTCAGTCTCTTTATTTTGCCCTGTTATCCATCTCTTTCATGACTTTAATACTCAAGATTGAACAAAACTATACTTTACAATACAATACTCTACAATACTACAATATCTTTATAGAAAAATCCTAATACTGTACACGAGTCATGTTTTTCCCTTACAAAAAATTAACCATGCTTTTATTAGCCTATATAAAAGTAAAATAACCTTGTTTTTTTTGCAAATGGATTTGTATTTATTTTTAAATAAATACATTTGTAAAATAATTGTACATTTTTGGTTATCACAGTTAAACAATAGTAGGCTAACCATTTTCTCTGGATTTATAGTTAAATATTAAAATGTTAATTTTCGTAAGGGTTGTGTTGTTGTTCAGTTGCTTTGACGCAATGTATTTTGTTTAAAGCGCTATATAAATAAAGGTGACATTGACATTGTTGTTGTCTGTCGTAGCTCCCCCTAAACCTATAAAAAAAATCTGTTTTTTTTTCAGCTAAATTACTACTGTAACATTACAACAGATAATAATGATGTCCTTTATATAGTATTTTGAGTGATGACTGATGAGCAACGTGCTGCTGCTTGATTAAATAAATAAAAAAACAAAGACAAAAAAGCATCTTTACAGATGAAACTGACCTGAAACCCTGAACAGTAGTTCTGCTTCTCTCTCTCTCTGTCCGAGTCTGATCCAAACCGTTTGGCGGAGGCGCGGAGAGCTCTCTCTCTCTCTCTCTCCCTCTCTCTCTCTCCCTCTCCCTCTCTCTCTCTCTCTCTCTCTCCATCTCTCTCTCTTTCTCTCCATCTCTCTCTCTCTCTCACTCTCTCGCATTGATTACTCTGAGTCTGATCCAAAACGTTTAGCGGAGGCGCGGAGAGCGCGCGAGTCATGACTAACACTTCATGATTTATTAGAGATTTAATTATCAAATGGCGGATTCGCAAATGATCGCTTTAGTACATTCGGCAGGCAATTATACAATAATGATAATAAATAGTGGGGCAAAATCGACTGCCATGACACCGGGAATTGTCCCGTTTCTCCCGGTGTCCAGTCCGCGCCTGATTTCCACAGAAACGCAGAATGTGCAAGTCATATATTGCATTTTTGGGGCTTTATATTCACAGACACCAGTCGATGTCATGTTTTGATTCAAGTGTACTGACCTACTTTTGATTTAGTCATCCAAAATGTGGCATATTCCGTCCGCGTTAGGCATTTCGTTTTTATGAATGACTGTATTTCCGCATCCCGGAAATTATTAGGGCGGTATGTCTCAGAATAGTCAGTGCAATTTGGGAAAGAAATCAGTTAAATCTGTATGTGGATGTGTGTAAATATTCAAATGTAATCCCCCTTGTAATCGTAAAAAATTTCATAAGTAACTGTAATTTAATTACTCATTTTTTCTTAGTAACTGTAACTAATTACAGTTACAATAATTTTGTAATTAAATTACGTAACGCCGTTACATGTAACTAGTTACTCCCCAACACTGCTAATGGATTTCCCAGACACGGCCTTCTGCTGGGTGCCAAATGAATTTGAAACCTGCTGTAAGCATTAGTTAAAATCAACTCAGTTGTTTTTTTGTTTTTGTTTTTTATGCCAGGACCTACAATCCCAAACCTCATTTATTCAGACATGAATATTTCAGTACCCTGTGTAGTGATATTGCATTTTAAAAACACTAGGATCACTAGATGCTCAAAGACTTCTAGCAGCCGAAGGTGATCAATACAGATCCTCGGGTGGCTCAGAGATCTCCAAGCAAGCTCTCCTGCAAGGCCATGTTTAATTTTCTTTGTGGGTACATTCATTTTGTTGTGCTTCTGTTTGTTGAGAGATACCTCAGTGACTCCAGACAGCTGGTTCAGGGGTAGAGTCGCCATCTCTGGGGAAATCAAAACACTGTTAACTGAAATCTGAAGGAAGTGAGGAGAAAGGAGAGTTTTCTAGGGGTTTCTTCTCGCTGAAAGTGTGAGGGAAGAGATAGCATCTGTGTAGGGGAAAAACCTCAGCAACTTAAATACTCCATATCTCTCCATCAACACAGAAATTTCCAGATGTTTACTCAGGAGCCCTATTAACAATTCAGGTCCTTCACTTATTGATTGTTATGTAAGATTTTAGGCTGGACTCAGGTGGAGGGTGTTATGACAGATCAGAGGGAGGATGCTTCGATTGCAATTAAATGTCATTAAAGGTCTGACGTCACTTTGAAGACGAATAGTACCTAGGTGAACTTTACTCTTACGCTAAATGCAGACGAGATTGTTCAATTACTCTAAATTAAACTCAGGCTAATCTGCTGTATAAATGGTCATGTCTGGCCCATTCAATATGGCTGAGAAATGTACCTGCAAAATGCAACTTCTGTAATTATATAGTGCCAATACAAATACATTCACTGCCTATAAAACTCAAGGATAATACTTTTTTTTCTGCTACTTTTGGGTCCAGAAGTACAGTATATTTACCCTATTTTTTATTTTTTTTATGTTACAGAATAAACTAGCGCCATTTTATTGTATAACTTAAAACAAACAAACAAAAATAAATAAATAAACCAGCCTTAGGTGGATGCTGGTCTTAGCTTGTTTCATCTGGTTTAGCTTGTCTTCCTGTCTGGCCAAGATGGTCTATTCAGGTCTAGTTGGTCTTCCAGCTTGACCAAGCTGTTTTAAAGCCAATCTGGAAGACCAGTTCACTACTAATTTTTTTTTAGTGTGTAGCCTACTAATGGAAAAATAAATAATAATAATGAGCTAACATGGAGCTCACTTGTCTCATTGGTAGATATTGTTTCACTGTGGGTAGTGTACTGAAGTAAATATGATTTTATATATTTCTTTATATATATATATAGAGACCGGTCTCTTCCCCATGCATGCACACTGGTGTCCTCGTGGGTCCAGGAAGGGTGCGTTGAGGGACTCCCGCGCCACAAGAGACGTGAGCTGCCGGACCCGCGATCCGGATGGGAACCGCACCCCTTTACATGGCCGTCGGGCCAGGATGCCGGGCCATCCATCCGCTGCCAATGCCGCGGCCAATGAGAGTGATGCGGCCGCTAGAGGAAGCTGCCGCCCCTCGCGCCCCGGACCGAATAGGGGAGCGCGTGCGGCCGCCGGACTCCGCCCCTTACCTGGACCCTTCCTCCATTAACACTGCCCGACCCACACGAACCCCGCAGCACGAAGAGGACACCAGATTCCCTGTTTATTTTGGACACTCTTCCCCTTTGGCCACCTTTATCCGCTGTTTTATTTGATTTTCTGTTCATAAAAGCCTCTCAGAGGCCTGACGCCACGCCCACTGTGTCTGTCTTGTGCTCCTCCCGTCACATTTTATATATATATATATATATATATATATATATATATATATATAATATTATTGTATAGCCTGTATATTAGGGGTGTCCCTGGTTAAGGATTTTCATAGATGAATCAGAAGATACAAGATGCTCATCTAGTCACGGATTATGGAAAGTGAAACTTAAATCTATAAGGGTGGTTGGATGAAACTTATTTTATCCTCGGGGGATGAAACCAGCCGAGGATCTTAGGGGTGAAATTTATTTCTTTTCAGAATTTTATTTACAGCATTATTTTAATAGGCTGTATATTAACTTATTGGGAGAAAACCAGTAGTTCTATGTGAAATCAGACATTTGAGCACCCCCATATAGCCAAAATGGCATGATCATAACACCTCGCCAATATTCGACTGTGAGATTGGTATCAAATCAGGCACCTCTTGTCGAAGCATTGAATCTTCGACAATTCGGGGTCACCCCTAATATATATAAGTTGCTGAATAAGCTAAAAATTAGGAATGCAGTTGTGCATGTTAATTTCCCGTATTTTGATATTTTTCATTAAGATTAACATTTTAATGTTGCATCCCTACACTCAGAAAATAGTCATGTGTACCATTTAGGTAATTATACGTGTACTTTAGGCACTGATATGTACATTTAAGGTACTAATGGGGGTAAATAATGTACAAAGGTGTACCTTCTGAAAAGGTACAGTCCCAGTGAACACTTCAGTAACTTTTTTTTTTTTTTTTTTTTTTTTTACTGAGAATGTATTAAAAGTCTATTTACCTTACATGAAATTAATGACTTTTTTTTTTCTTCCAGAATTCTACTGGTGAACTCTATTCCTCTTGCTTTTCACAGTCACACTCTAAGTCATCTCTCTCTCTGTGTCATTCTTTCTCAAAGTCACAGTGTTATTTCTGCTGTCAGTAAAGCGATATGTTCTTAGCTTGGTAATAGTCAGAGCAAAGCCGAGCTGAGCGGTTTTAAGATGTTTCGTCCCGCCCTAATGTCTCTCCAGAGCAACTATCGATCTGTGACAATCTCCAAGCTGCCCCCCGAGAGATTGAAGCAATGATGGACCTTCTTAAAGTACTTTGTTTTCTTCTGCTCTCCTCCTCGCCTCTGTCAGCTCTCATCACCAAACATCTGTCCACCTGGTGTTTGTGTTTAAGTTTTTACTAAATCAGGCAGGCTTATGAAGAGAGGTGAGCTTGGAAGAGAGATTTGGAAGGAAATCTTCATTTTGTCATAATATTCATCAAATGTAACATGGTTATGACAAAGACCTATTCTTAGAATCTAGATGAAAAGCTCTCAATGTTTCCTTATTAAAACATGGTACTTTTAATTCATGGCATCAACCTGCAGCACACAGGAACCCCAACGGAAGAGCCTGGAAAATGTCTTTTGCATAATATGCAGCGTTCACACATTTTTGAAAAAAAAAAAGTCTCTTCTCTTCACCAGGGCTGTGTTTATTTGATAAAAAATAAACTAACAACAGTGAAATGTTAGTATGAATATTAGTATTTCAGTAGCATTATTGTTTGGTAGGGTTGGGTATCGATTGGGTTTTATTCGATACCGGTGCCATTTCGATACTTTTAAAACGGTACCAGTGCCTGAACGGTGCCTGAATCGATACTTCTATAAAAATAAATAAATAATAATAATAAAAAAGCCTAAAAAGGATAACATTAAAGAACATTAAAAAGATTTAAAATAAATCCATAACATTCACACACTCCTTGGATGCTCTCATTTCCCAATCTTCCCTCTCTCTAAGGCTAATAAATGTATTTCATGATCTGGGTCATTATTTAATAGAAAACCACACATAATGTTTCTACTGTATATCTGTCAATCACTCTGATATTTAGTTAAAATGAGTGCTGTCTGTCACTGAATCAGTTCTGTGAATGAGCGATGAACGGAGCGAAAACTTTACAGTAGATGAGAAACCGATCGCTGCCTTGTGACCTTTTGTAAACTGTATTTTTGACAAAGAACTGCACAGATACAGATATTCTAACAATCTATCGATAAACACACACCTCGTGTCCTCTGTTTCTGTTTGAGTTCGATCACGCTGCTCCGCCGCGCTCTGCGGATTGAAGAGCGTGCTGAAAGACACGTTTTCATGTGATATTTAACCCTCTGGAGTCTAAGGGTATTTTTGGGGCCTGGAGAAGTTTTGTCATGCCCTGACATTTGTGCTTTTTTCAGTTTCTTATAAATATCTAAATGGCAAAAGTCTAATCTCACTGCAATTAGCACAAACTGGGCTATAATAATAGGTGAAATGCATGTATGTACATGATTGTATTTTTTAGAAAAAAAAAAAAGTTAAATCACTTGAATAAGGAAAAAAAAAAAAACACAAAGAACATTGGTTCCTGGGACTTGTGAGAACTGGAGCTGGTAGCCTAGAATTTTTCTTTCTAAATTATGTGAAAATCATCTTGTTTACTCACTTACAGAAAACAATATATTGATTTAAAGACACTTTTTGTTTGTAAAAGTCATATGCGAGTAGGACTCAACTATTATGAATATCATTGTGATTTACACCTGAGAAGACAAAAGCCCGCATATTGAGCTGCATAATGAGCCTCTCAGTCACTGTGTCACTGAGAGGGAGGAGTTATAAGAACGAATGTAAGGACAAAATAAATGTATATTATTTTATGTTTGTAGTTTATTTAGAATATATTTAATTATCCCACAACACAATTTAATATCCACTTGCGAGTGCAGTTAAACAGTTTATTAGGAACAATCAAAGCTGACTTTCAAACTAAATTTTTTTCATCATTACTCCAGTCACACAATCCTTCAGAAATCCTTTTAACAATTTTATTTTTTACAAAAAACATTTATTATTATTATTATTATTATTATTATTATTATTATTATTATTATTAATGTTGAAAAGAGCTGAGAATATTTTTAGGGGGGATAAATTGAAAGAACAGCATTGGTTGTTACATTTATTACAGTTTTCTTTATTTTTTACATTTATATTATTTACATCAAGCTTTTGAATGGTATAGTATTGTACAACCCGAATTCCGGAAAAGTTGGGACGTTTTTTAAATTTTAATAAAATGAAAACTAAAGGAATTTCAAATCACATGAGCCAATATTTTATTCACAATAGAACATAGATAACGTAGCAAATGTTTAAACTGAGAAATTTTACACTTTTATCCACTTAATTAGCTCATTTAAAATTTAATGCCTGCTACAGGTCTCAAAAAAAGTTGGCACGGGGGCAACAAATGGCTAAAAAAGCAAGCAGTTTTGAAAAGATTCAGCTGGAAACACATCTAGTAATTAATTAAGTTAATTGGTATCAGGTCTGTAACATGATTAGCTATAAAAGCTTTGTCTTAGAGAAGCAGAGTCTCTCAGAAGTAAAGATGGGCAGAGGCTCTCCAATCTGTGAAAGACTGCGTAAAAAAATTGTGGAAAACTTTAAAAACAATGTTCCTCAACGTCAAATTGCAAAGGCTTTGCAAGGCAAAGGCAAAGGCGATCACGAATTTGTGTACAGTTTATGGAGCATTTCGGAGAAACAGGACAAACATTTCAATCGATCGATCAGACATTTAAGAGGCACCGAAATGAGGCACCTTAATCTGCGTTCTGATTCGGTTCGGGGCATACCGGTTCCATAGGCACCAGTGCCATATTAGCACCGGATTTCAGTACCCAACCCTATTCTTCGGTGACTCTCATTCAATATCAAAACAAATTCAAACACTGGTTAAAGTGTTTATTTCTTTTTGATTTTTTTGTGAATTTTTTTCATTTAGGGCCATGCATGTGTTTGGAGTCAAATTGAAAAAAAAATAAAAAGTTTGAGTAAACTCAAAGTTTACTAAAAATTGAAGACTCAATTGGTCTCAGAATGGCGCAGCACTGAAAATAAGTGTGAGAAACCAATTTACGCTCACAGGGCTTTGAGAACCAGGTATAACAAAAAGGAAGAAGCTATTTACAAATAACTATTCACAAATAATATGAGATAGTATTATACTGCAAGAAATAAACATCAAATCAGAGATGCTTATTTTGAGCATAAAAATATGTACTACAAATGGGATACCCAGGCTTTTGACACAACAACATGTTTCCAGACAAGGGTCTTTCTTGGTACTTTGCACACATAAGTTTAGTTCTTTAAAATTTGCTTTTCACACACAAACACATGCTCTCAGAGGTTTAAAGTGTCACGGGTTTAGGTAGATGCTTTTTGAGCTGTCAGGGAGGAGGGTTTGAGTTATGGACTTTAGTGTGGTTTAACCTATTACAGTCAGGTTTTGCCCTGCAGAGTGTCAGTGGAGAATCGTACATCACACTAGTCATCATCGACTGGTAGCTGCTTCTAAGAATCAAGATATTTCAGTTTCACCACACACACACAAATCCTCTCTCTTGAACTTTTCTTATAAGATAAAAGATTTATAATTGCTACTTTTTATTTATTAATTTCTAAATGTCCATAAGGCCAAAAGGTTGTGGAAATACCTGGTTTTCATTCATCTCCTCCAAAAATCGCTATTTGTTTTTGGGGTGGAGGTAGTTTACAGTAAAAGTCAAAGCGGAAGGGAATGTTTACAGGACCACAATGTTGTTCAGGCGAGCATGTGGCCTTCCTGTGGCTCTCAACCATTTATCATTGGTAGCCATTAGCATCTCTGAAGCAGCCGGCTCTTATGGCAACCCCTCTTCCGTGTCAGTAATGACACTCGAAACCACCTCCTCTTAAGTAGCCCGTCACATTAAACAGTCAATTTAATCAGAGTAAATTCACCAATTGCTTTTTTCTTCTTGATGTCTTCGTTTTGCTGAAGAACCTTTAGCAAACGGTTTTGATATGGGTGGTTCTTTAACAATGACAATGAGACATACTTTCCTTTGATATCTGTTCATAATCTAGTTTTGTTTTTTGTTTGTTTTTTACAGGAGATGAATTAGTGATACGATGTCATCTGGCAGTTAAAGAGGTTGCTGCATGATTAAAGGCAGGAGATATTGCTTTTTGCTTTCTGGAAATTGCATCCTTTTAAGTGAGCCACAATTGAATTAGCTTTCTTTTTTTTTGCATTTCACTTCTGTGTGCCTATACATGTAATTGCCTATTTTATGTCTGCCAATAAAACTGAAAGGATTGCCACACTAAAACCAATATTGTATGAAAACTAGCTTGTATTAAGAACTACCATTTTCTTTTTAAAATAAAATGTCTTTTTTTCTCAAATTAAATCAATAATATGGTTATTAATCAGATTAATCACATAAATCAATACAGGATTCATCATTATATTATATTATATTATATAAAAAAGGTTTGTTCTATGTTGCACTTTCTACATTTCAAGCACAAAGCTCTAGGCTTAGACTGAGAACTCAGTCTCTATTGTACTGTTGTAAGCAAGTCAATCAAGTCAAATATTTGTGTTGAGTTGCATCAGGATCTTTGAGGTAACCCCGGTTGCTCAGAAGAACCTTCTAGCAAAATCTCTCATCAAAGCTCACTGAAGAATAGTGGATTGATATCTGGGTCCTTTCTCTCTCTATAACCATTCTTCTTTCTCACCTCCAGTACCAGCACCCCATACCCCCACGGCCCAGCGGTCTTCATATCTATGAAACCCATGTGGGCATCAGTTCGCCTGAGGAAAAGATAGCCTCGTACAAAAACTTCATCACAGATGTGCTTCCTCATATTAAGGATCTTGGTGAGTGATGAAATCTACAGAAACAATGCCAAAACACACATGTCAAAATGATACAATCTTAGCAAAGTGGAACACACCACTCTCTGAGAGCCAATCGCTAACCCGGGGCTACGGGGCCAGAAGAAATATTTAGGGTTTAAGAAAAAAACTTACTGTTGATCAAAGAATCCATATGAGCAAGGTGATTTTGCTACATTGGATTTGAAAGAAGTATACTTGACTATGACAAACCAACCATGTTTTCATTGTGTTGAGTAGCATGGTGGTGCTTATCTTATTCTTTATGTTTCGTTACACTAGTAGGCAGCAAAGGGATATAACTAAACAAAAAATATTGATTTGATCCCCTGCTGATTTTGTAGGCTTGCCCACTTTAAAAAATAAAAAATAAAAAAAAATTAGAGGAGTCTGTTATTTTTATGGTAGGTTTATTTTAATGTAAAGAGACAGAATACCAACCAAAAAAAAAATCCAGAAAAGACACATTATATAAAGATTAGAAATAGGGCTGCATGATTAATCGCATGCGTGTCTCACAAGTAAAGCCGATTCTGTGATTAGCAGTAAACGTCCATCACCTGCTTTCCAATGGAGCGCCATTTACTACAAAAAGCCATAGTTTGGCGACAAGCTATGTAATATTGCGTTCATAAAAGAATGAGATTCATCTGCTATTATGATGAGATATTGCATAGCTTGTCAGTTAACTATGGCTCTGAGTAGTAAGTGCCGCTCCAACTGATAGCAGGTGATGGACATTTGCTAGTAATCACATGCGATTAATCGTGCAGCCCTAATTAGAAATTGGTTTGCATTTCAGTGAGAGAAATAAGTATTTGATCCCCAGGCAAAACAGGAATTACTACTTGGTGCAAAAACCCTTGTTGGCAAACACAGAGGTATGATGTTTTTTTTTTTGTAGTTGGTCACCAGGTTTGCACACATCTCAGGAGGGGTTTTGAGCCACTCCTCTTTACAGATTCTCTCTAATCCTTAAAGAGATCATCAGATGCTGCATGCACTTTTACAAGTTGTTTGAACTGAAACATGTGTTGGCAGTGTGTGTACACAACCACCATATAATTATAAAAATCCACCCAGGTTTTTTTTTTTTTTATCTACTAAAATCTTTACCCCTTTCTCAAATCGAGCCGATCTCAGATGCCTGTCTTTGTGACATCACACACAGGCCCCTCCCACAAATTGATAGACAGAAGCATTTCAACATCGACTGGACTGGCTTCTTACTTTAGACTTGTCCTGAGTGAGCTGTCATCGGTCCAACATTGTTTCAACACTGGAGCAGATGAAGACTCAACTCTCAAGTCTAACTTAGCATGAATCATTCGTGGTCCAGCTTCACTTACAGAAGAAGTGAGTATAAGGTTTTTTTTTATGAATCTTTGCAAATCGCCTTTCCTGATAATGTGCTAATTAGAAATTTTCACGATGAGAGGGGCGGGGTCAGCAGAGCTCATTAACATTTAAAGAAAAATGCTACAAAATGGCTTGATCTGAAAAAGAGCTGTTTTTGACTGGTTAAAAAAGGTGTATTTTACACTAACATTTAGAAATTTTAACCAAACTATGTTACGCACTTTAAGACCCTAAAGAATCAACTGATGACCCCTTTAAGGTTTCTTGGCTGTCGTTTGGCAACTCGAAGTTTTAGCTCCCTCCACAGATAATTCTGTAGGATTTTCTATAGGATTGCGGTCTGGAGACTTGCTAGGCCACTCCATGACCTTAAGATGCTAATAAAATATCCAAAACTCTTACTGGTAGGTAGAGTATCGAATACTTATTTCACTCACTGAAATGCAAATAAATCTCTAACCTTTATATAATGTGTTATTTTCTGGATTTTTGGGTTGATATTCTGTATCTATACATTAAAATAAACCTAACATGAAAAAATACACATCCTTCATTTCTTTGTAAGTGGGCAAACTAACAACTGCACCTCAGAAACATAAAGGCCATTGAATGCCTCTCTATTAATTTATTAAAAATGCAATTCATGCATTTAAAGGGATGCACCGCTTTTGAGCATGTTTTTAATTTCTGAATCCTTTTTTAATTGGTGCGTAATGGTGTAAAAAGTCAAAATGCCAGTGTGATACAACTATCCTGATAATATATTGAAAAAACTTTCATTCTTAGTAAAAACCATATTAAGAAAGAAAAGTAAAAATCCTTCACTGATTATTTATTATTTGAATAAAAATTAAAAGCCATAATTCTTAGTCACTTAATTCAGCATGACTTTGTGTTTGACTTTAAAAATATGAGAAAATTTTACTATTTTATAACAAGGCAGGGTTAGTTCAGGTTGTAAAATGTCATGTAATTTGACGCTCCAAAAACAAAATGATATTTATGAACTAATAATTCATAACATTTGTTAAAATAAATAAAAAGTAATTTACACTTCTTCTTTTTGTAAATAAGTTCTGTACACTTGATATTGCACTTCATGGCATATTCGAGTCTTACGTTTTCATGAAAATGGCATACATATTATAAAAGCTTATAAAATCTTGCCAGTTTTATTTATTCATTTATTTATTTTAAATCATGGACACTCTTATGACATTAACCCATGAGTAATTTACACACTATTTGATCTCCTGTTTTGTCAAATTATGTCGTCGCCATGTTTTTAGAGAAAGCCTTCCTTGCATCCTCTAAGAAAACCTACAGTGGATAGTTCTAAGAAAACAGCTGAAGATGCAACCTAAAAAGATCACGCATACAGTATATAGTGGCACAAATGAAGCAAAAGAGGCAAACGCCAAGCAGTTCCACATGGAATATCATGCTAACTGTCGCAAGCTGACTGTTAAGTTTAGTTAGCAGATGTGAGAACAGCTGCCGCCTCGAGTGATTCCATAACTGCATAGAGAGCTGTTTGCCATGATTGTTCTCTTACAGAGCTTTTGACAAGGAAGCCTGAGAGGAATCCAGCCTACAATTACTGTCAGAAGGTTCCAAATGAGGTGTTTTGAGCTGTGGGGATTAGAGAAGGTACCTTAAACATTACTGTTCATTGCATTGGTCTGTTCCATAAAACATAACCTTCTGTTGTTTGTTTTCTCGAGGGCTGAAGTGTTAACCTTTGCATGGAGCAAATCTGTTTGTAAGCAGTGAGTTAGTTTGCATAAAATTATTTTTCACCACTATAATGGGTTTTAAAATAGTGAGTCATTTGGGCTTCTTTGAATGCTCTCTCTTATGATCGGCACTCTCCCCGGGGTTCTTTGCCTCAATTAATGTGCTCCTCAACCCTCCAGAAAGCAACAAAAGCAAAGCTGCACTTTGTCTCCTAATGTTAGAGCTTTTTGGCACTAGTTTTAGAAATGGTGGTGCCCTTATTTTGCCCATAAATCCTTTCATATCTTATTTTTCCCTGAAAAAAAAAGTATAAATTCAGGGAATTATTTTTAAGTAATTTCTTCTTGCACAGGAATACATGTTGAAATGGACTTCTAATATAAAAAGTTAAATTTCACATGCACAACACGGTACTCAAAGTCCTCTGAAGTCTATGCCTAAAAATGGCATTGAATATCAAAATGTCATGAAATAAAAAATTCATATTTGGAAAACAAGGTCTTCATTTTATTATGTTACATATGGCTTGCCCTTGAATTATTGGGATTTTCCATTGTCTACTGCTTGATAAATTGTTACTTGACAGGTCTGAAGTTTAAATCTATTGAAAACAGATTGTTTCGTTGTTTTTTCGGCAGAGGAAGAACTGAGTCAGATGAGCGGGACACAAAAGCATCCTTTGTACTTTGATTTTATCAAAATCCACATGAAAAAGTGATTGGCAAACAAAAGGAGTTAAATGCAAGTATCACAGAAGCGGAGGAAGGCAAGTCTATCTTATTTAGTACAATGCTGTGAAAAAACAAACAATGGTTACTCTCTCAGATGACTCTGGTACAGTCACGATCACTGCAAGATAAACGAGTGACAACACATTTCTATCCAAAATAACATTTTGTATTTTAATGTATTTTAAGCAGACTTTTTTTTTTTATTTAATGTGTTATAACAACCATTTTCCAGTTTTCAGTGTCCTATGATCCTTCTAAAATCATTCTGATATGCTGACTTGCTTCCCAAGGTGTTTGTTAAATGTTTTATGACACTACCAGTACCTTTTCCTTGAATTTGAGGAGCACACGTCATAAAATATGAAATATTAATATTCAATATTGTATTATATTTTGGTGCCATTCTCAAGCATCAAACACTGTGGAAATGTTCAGTTGGAAAATCACAGACGATGCTCAAAGCACCTGTGTAGGATTTAAATGTATTTACTTGAATCTCAGCTATGACAAATGTTTTAGTCAAACTTGTTAAAGGAAGAGTAATACGTTTAGGTTTGCCTGGACACACAGCAGTTTGATCTGATGTTATTAAATCCTGGAATTGCCCTTGCGGTGTTGTTTTTGTAAAACCGCTTGAAAAAAATGTCAAAAGAATAGCCTTTGTTGGGGACACCATGGAACAAGATTGAGTGAACTGAAATGGAGAAAAATTTTTTTTTTGTGTTACTCATTGTAAGACAGTTATAAAGAATGACACAATCAGATAGAAAAACAACCTATTAGTTCTGTTAAATAAACATTTATTATTTATTATTTTAAGTATATAAATACCAGTAGAAATTGTCAATTAATCAAATTGTTCTTACTTACAGGGTAGATCCATTTATTTATAATTAAAGGATGTGTACTAAAGCCCAAGGGTATGGATAGCTGGGCAAGGGAACAGATCCTGTAGGAGAACTCCTAAACCACCTGAAACTTGAGTTTCGAAACTTATTTGACGTTCTTTCTTTTCTATCTTAATCTATAATTTTATCACAGGCTGATTATTCACAGAAAGTGTTTACACTGTTCACATAATGTTTTCATACATAATATAATCTAAATTGTAATTTATCAAGCTGTCTTTTTTTCTATTGAAGATTCAGATCATGCTGCAGTTGACATGTAATCCTATGCTGTGGTTTCACTTGTTTTTATTTGTTTTAATTCATTTAAATTTTCCAGTGTGGATGTTGCAGGACTTAAAATTAATCCATGTTGTTAAGATAACAACTTACACAAAGATTACATTTTAAATGTGTTCCACTTTGAAGATCTTGTTTTGTTAAAAGTCTTTTTACTGTAAAACTCATTTCAAATGTTTTTTCTTTTCAACACTATTTTCCACCTAATATTTTCGTCTCAGGGCACCTACAGCATACAACCAGCTCTTGGCAATCATGGAACATGCCTACTATGCAGGCTTAGACTATCAGGTCTAATTTCTTTGCAGTTGCCAGGTACATGTATGCATTTGGCAAATGCTTTTATCCAAATCGACTTCAATTCATACGTTTTATCAGTTAATGCATACTCTGGAAATCGATCCCATAAGAGGTTTAAATGTACTGTATATCCTTAAGTAGATTTGAAATATAGTTCATGCATCATGTTTCTGGCAATCAAATGATGCATTCATGTGTGGATTCAAGAATTGGGCTAGTAACAGAAAGGTTGTAGGTTCAAATCCCTCATCAGCAAAATGTCTTTGTGTTGGGGTGCTATACAACTGTTTTAGTCATGAGTAAAGCCCTCCAAACCAAATCCGTGTTAAATAAAATGCATAGTGACTGTAGCAATGTATAACAGGGGTCTTATGATGCTTTTTTTAAAGATCATTATTTTGTGTATTTGGTGTAACAGAATATGTTGACATTCTTTAATGTTCAAAAAACATTATTTTTCAAATACTGTGCATTATTGTAGGTCACATATGCCCCACCTCTCGCAAACACGTCGTTTTCTACAAAGTTCCTCCTTCCAACAAGCGCAGTCTGCTCTGATTGGCCAACTGACTCAGTGCATTATGACTTGCCGAACACCGTAAGCACTCATCGGAAATGTAACGCCCCTTTCTATAATCCCGAGCTTCATCTTAAAAAATAAATATAAATACAGTTAATAATGTCCTTAGTTTTACCATTAGTTCAAGGCCAAAAGGGGAGCAGAGTCACGTGTCAGACACAGTGATGAAGCTCGTATATGTTTGCAGTACACAAGCTACGGACGGTTAAAACAGCTGACTCCACTGTGTGACCCCGTCTCTCTCTCACACAGCAAGCGCATACACACATGCGCGATGCGCAAAACTCAGCATTTGAACATTCAGCAGCAAATACTAAAACTAATAACAAAACATACTTACAGTATCTGATTTAGAAGGGCCAGGTTGTCGTAGCAAAGTCAGAATTACCTCCTCTCCTAAGTTCACAAAATGTCGTCCATAAAATCCATTGCTGTTCTGTTGTAAGTAATTGTGATCAGTGGGGCGGGGCCGAGAGCTGTGGGAACGGAGTGAGGCCAGTGGAGTGGTTTGGAAATGAGCGACACCTGCTCCACTCACCGGTCTCGAGTCCCACGGAGGAGATCGGAAGGGTACAAAAGATGAGCGACAACAGTGAAGGATGAGAGAAGACCAGGCCTGGGCTTTATTTTGTGTTTTGAGGGGCTGTTACGCTGTTTTGTTTTTGTTATTAAAACTTTGATTTGAATGTTCACCGGTTCCCGCCTCCTTCTTCCCGTGATTAGGAAGTTTTTATAGAGTTACACTGGTGCCGAAACCTGGAAGTAAGGAGGGACGCACTGCCGAAGATCCCTTGCCGCTGGGGTGAACCTGCGGTGCCATCGAGCAGGGCGAGGGAGTCTGCTGCCGTGGATGCTCGAGGAAGTGGGCTGTAGTGAGTTGCCGGGAAGGGACAAACTCGCTGTCGGCCGCTCATGATGTGGAGGGGCGGCTGCCGTCCGTGAGGGAGCAGAGGAGTAGGCTCCATTCGCCAGGGGGCCGGAGCCTGATGCCATCCGCCTGAATGGGGAATGGGGAGGAGCAGGGACTCCTGCCGGCTGACCAAACACGGAGGAGCCGTCGGTATCCATGGGACGGCGGAGGAGTGTCGTGCCGTCCACCGAGGGCCATCCAGTGCCGCCACCAGGCACCATGGAAGAGTTCACCAAGATGGTGGAGGGCCGAGCAGCAGTATGTCTGGGAACCGGAACTATTTTTTTTTCTCCTCTCTCCCCTCTCCTTCCCGTCCTTCCATCTCCTTTTTTCTCGCCTCGTCTGTCTGTCCTTACCCCCAGGTTCCTGCAGCGACCGTGAGCGAGCCCCCCCGGAGGGAGGGGCGATGGGGGTATGTGACGAGTGGGGTGGGGCCGAGAGCCGTGGGAACAGAGTGAGGCCGGTGGAGTGATTTGGAAATAAGTGACACCTGCTCCACTCACTGGTCTCGAGTGCCACGGAGGAGATCGGAAAGGTACAAAAGAAGAGCGACGACAGTGAAAGACGGGAGAGGACCAGGCCTGGGCTTTATTTAGTGTTTTGGTTTTGTTTGTGTGCGACAGTCGTCCACGAGTGACTGTCATGCTGTTTTGTGATTATTTTGTATTAAAACTTTGATTTGAATGTTCGCCGGTTCCCGCCTACTTCTTCCCGTGATTAGGAAGTTTTTGTAGTGTTACAATAATCTTAAAGATTCCTAAATGCATCTACTTTTGGAAGGCAAAATAAAGTGCTTTTGCTTTCAAACTCTCTAACCACTAGGCCACGACTTTAGGAAACTTTAGGATTACTCAAGTTACAACAGAACAGCAACGCATTTTATGGACGACCATTTTGTGAACCTAGGAGAGTTTGCTATGTGGGCTAACATGGCTGCTTCAACACTAACTGCGGTTACTGAAACCACACCTTCTTTCTTTGCGTGAACATTTGGGCGGCATTACGCAATTATTTCCACATAGTGACATAGACATGTGGAGGGCGTGTTTGAATAAACCATTTTAGGGGGCGTGGCAGAGTCTTAACTTTGATAAAGAATATCTCTTTGGATTTGAGACTTTAGTCTTTGCAACTTTACAGATCTTCTTCATGCACCAAGAGCTTGTTGCACTCCAAAGAGAAAGGAAAAATTTAAATCACATCATATGACCCCTTTAATTGGTGGGTGGCAACCCAAACATGGGTGATTGGTCAGTTCTGAACAATGCAATGGATAATAACATAAATAAGTGTAACTCTTCAAAAGGAATAGAAACTTCCCATATCTTTTGTCATTGTGTGACTAATCAAACTCAATATTAAGTGTAAATTCATCTGTCACTTCATGGCATTATCCTCACACGGTCAAAAATATGCACAAAAGAATAGAACATAAACCGCTACTGTACACTACATATAACATGTTTGTATTTCCGTCTTGAAGCTGTTGGACCACTAACAGCCTTACATTTGCCAAGACAGTTGTGTATTGTATTTTTAAGAATGAAGGTTAACACCTTCATCCCGAAGGAAATTATATTCATCTCGGGACTTCAGATCTATTTGTTCCGGATGTGGTAAGAACATGCACTTCTCATTCACAAAAACACATTAGCTGTGTCCTGGGCATATTTTATTTATGGGCGTTGTATCTACAAGGCCTGGTAGACTGAGCATGTGGCAGTTTCTAAATGCTTTTCATTTTCCTTTAGAGCTCAGGGTTTGGTGGGGTTGTCTCTCAGCACATGAAGCAGTAATTCCAGTCTTTAAATCAGGATGAGGTCCTCTGTCAAGGGCAGTAATCTTACTGTAAACACATTTGCCACTAATCCCCAAATATAAGAAAGCCCCAATAAATAACAATAGTAAAAAAACAGAATTGGTTCTCTAAAATAAATAAACTCTCATGAAAGAAAATGTCATCTTTGTATGTGGGGAGTGAGCAACTTCCTCAACCTAATAATATATGACAGAGTCATTGGGAATCTTTATTTGGCTTTGGCTGGCTAAAGCGGCCAGCACTGGTGGACCAGTCCAGATAAAGTGCAATGTATACAGAGTAATTTCACTCATGATTGATCACTCATTCACATTTAAGACCTATTCCTCTTTCTGCCGGGTGGAAGGAGCGGGCAAGGGAGCTGTCTTGGAATGTCATTCGCTCTCTTTCACTTTAGATGTTCTTTGTCCAGATATCTTTTAACCCTGTGGAGTAGATATACTGCTGGGCATGCTGGGAGTTTGGGAGCATTTGTTTTTGTGTTTGTTTGTTTGTTTGTTTGTCTGTTTTTTTAACCTTTGGATCAGAATCCACTCACTTTTTTTAAATAAACTCCACACTCTCCATGTAAACAAGTGGGACATGGGCCAAAATAAATAATCAAATTACACTTTAAAATACATTTTTCCCAGAGATGGTTTCCTTGATTTTAGGTAGTTCACGCTGATGTATGTTTTTCTAATAAGTTTTGCTTTTAGTTAGTTATTTATTTGATCCTATAAATATGGGGTGTGGCATCATGATTTGATCTTGCGGTTGGGTCTGCGGGAGTTTGGATGGGACTTTGATACCACAGTTCTCAGAGGTGGAAAGTAACGAATTACATTTACTCGCGTTACTGTAATTGAGTAGCTTTTTTGTGTACTTCTACTTTTTTAAGTATTTTTTTTAATCTGTAATTTTACTTTTACTTAAGTATATTTTGTTTGAAGTATTGTACTTCGCTACATTTTAAAACACATTAATTACTGAGTAAAAAAAAAAATCGCTCCCTGGAAGCTATGTCAGTAAATAATGGGCAGGAGGGCAAACTGGCGCTAAAATCACAAGAAAGATGCAGACGGACAAAACATGCGTTAGTGGTGCAGACACCGCTGAAAACGAAACCCCGTCATATTCTGAAGTTGAACTCGAAGGAAATGAAGTGAACCCCTGCCCATATTTATACTCTATTATGCTGTGTATGCTGTGCTTGCCTAGGGAGACCAAACTAGCAGTTTATAAAATCTCGACAAGACATCAACCCCACGTAAGCATATAGAGGTGAGCTAAATAATTGCGTCATTGCATTGGTGGTTAAAATGATGCTTTGACATTTTAGCAAGAGGTTTTGCACAAATTAGCCAAAAAGACTGGTGCGGAGTGTGCGATATATATCGTCTGCGATAATATCATAATTGTTGTTTTAATGATGTACGCGCGCATTTAGAGTGTTCTTTCACTGTGTGATTCAGTCTGTTGAAATGCATTTAGAATGAAATCAATCAAAATCATTTAGAATCAAAATCACACAAAGAATGCTGTCTTTTCCTCTAAAAATCATAATCACACACACACACACACACACACACACACACACACACACACACACACATATATATATATATATATATATATATATATATATAGATCAGTGGGGATTTCTTTAAGACTGCAAGGGAAGCTCAGCTTCCCCTCTAATGTAAAAAAAAAAAAAAACAACGGTCAAATATGTACTATTGTGTATTATGTATTGTTTTAATCAGCTACATCTCGGCTGATTCGATTTTCTTCTCATACATTCCCGTAGCGTCACAGTGCATTTCCCTGTTGAAGCCGAGCGTCCAATGACTTCAATGGGGCTGCTTTGAACAGTTTTTTTCAGTGCTCCGAAGCTAGACGGTCATTGGATAAATGCTGCGATTATGTCCCGCCCACGGACGCTCAGCGTCTCTGGAGGTGAATGAAGACTGGGCTTCCGCGTGATGATTGGAGGATCTGTCGATCTCCTTTTGACTGACAGCGGTCTGCACCATAAGAAGTCGGTGAAGCTGTTTCACGCTCAGTCCCATGATCGCGGATTTCTCAAGTGTATTTGAAAGACAAACTGCGGCAATATTTCTTGATATTTGTAAAATGCAGAACCACCACAAAATTGAAATGGTAACTAAGACAGATTGAAAATGTGCGCGCGCGCGCACGCACACACACACACACACACACACACACACACACACACACACACACACTATAGCCATCTAGTGGTTAAAGTGATTTATTACAATTTTTAAACTGAATTTCCCTAAAAATGGGCAAAAATCTTACATTAAACCTTATAAAATTATCCATGGTATCCCCATGTATGAAAGTTAGAAATCTGGGTATTTTATGAAGTGAATTTTACCTGAAATGCTTTTTTCTTTTTTTGTAAAAAAAAAAAGCCTATTTAAATAAATATTTATTTATTTATAGAAATGTAAAAGATTTAAACCATCAGAGGGTTATAATGTAGGCCGAAAATGAGCTTCCCCTCTTTGAAAGACCAGCAGCCGCCACTGATATATATATATATATATATATATATGTATATATATATATATATATATATTTTTTTTTTTTTTTTTTTTTTTTTTACAACAGGACAGTAAACTAAGAGACTTGCGTTTTAGACACCATATTGCCGGTTTTTGCTCTATTTCTACAACAAAAATTTATTCCAAACACAGCCACCAAAGCAAAATTTTGCATCTCTGAGCTACATGACAGTGTTTCGTTCCTGAATGAATCAACCGTTTAAATGATTTGGTTCAATCGCAATGACTCACTTATTAATAGTGACTTGCTGACACATACTGGCTATTTTAATTTCACATTTAAAGTATCTTTAGATTTTTTTTTTTTTATAATTAAGTTTTTATAATTTCAAATGAGTATTCAACATTTTATGTCTGGCATATCAAAACATTATTCATGCATTTGTAACTGCAGGTTAAAGGCATTCTTGTCCTGCACTAAACAGTGTGTAAATACATCTAAATGCCACGTCCGATGAAGCTTTTGCATTTCCTCTGTATTGAAAAGATGAGTTTGTTGATACTGATTTGCCAGATAACAGCCCAAATGTTTTATTATTCTAAATAACTGATTCCTTTAATTAAAAACTACTAGTTTGAGATTAATAGGCCTATCCCAGGGGTGTCAAACTTAGTTCCTGGAGGGCCATAGCCATAGTTTAGTTCTAACCCTGCTCCAGCACACATATCATGTAGTTTTCAAATAAACCTAAATGATTAGATTAGCTGGATCAGGTGTGTTTAATTAGGGTTATATCTAAACTGTGCAGGACTGTGGCCCTCCAGGAACTGAGTTTGACACCCTTGGCCTGTCCCATTTTTGACTCCCTCCCACTGTTAAAATGTAACTAAGTAATTTTTACTCTGAGTAAATTTTAAATGAGCTACTTTTTACTTTTACTTGAGTTGATTTTTTAGACTGGTACTTTTACTTGTACTTAAGTAAAATTTCATTAATGCAATGGTACTTTTACTTGAGTAGAATATTTTTGTACTCTTTCCACCTCTGACAGTTCTACCTTAAGCCTAGTTCACACTACACAACTTAAAATATTGGCAGATTGCTGTGCTTTTAGTTTTCACACTACATGACTTGCTGTCTGTCTTGAAGCCATTGTGGTGTTCACACTACGCGACACTATGTAAATGATCCGCTACAGAAGGTCACACACTACACGGGCTGACAACAGCTCTTTCACCCAACGTCTCTACACGGTCCCCAGACCACGTTTTCTCATGCAAACACATGCCGTAGGTGGAACAGGAATGACATGAAACACGAGTTTCTTATTTCAAAATGGACATCGGGATGTTTGTGTGATGATCTGTGCTAAACAATTTTGCTCCATTTCTGCTCCAAACTTTTCTCAAACTATGCTGCTGCTGTTATTCTTCCGCTGACCTCAACCCATGCCTTGCTCTCTGATTGGCTGTAGTTCATCATGTAGCATTTTTGTGTCCTGTTTCTTATTATTAATAATAAAATTATTAATATAAGAACTGGTTCTTGTTTCCCAATCCTATTGCTGAAGGATATCTCCTTTCCAGTTATTTTATTTATGAGATTTGCCATTAAAGGTAAATATTATAGCATGATTATGATAATAGTATTTTATATTTAGCTGCTATTTAGTTGACCATTTTATTCAAAGCAACATACACTTTTTTCAACTAGCTTACAACTCCTCATAACCATCAACTTATCACCAGTTTATTTTAAAAACCTTGTATTCTCCTTTCCCTCAGCCACTTCGGCACTCCAGATGATATGAAACATCTGGCTGATACTGCATCACGGTTCTTCCGGACGTAGTCCATAGTCACGCCTCCAGCAACACAGAAGAGGGGCTGAACAACTTTTAGTTTAAAAAAAAAAATGCCATGCACTCCGCCGCCATTGGCTAGCGGACCCCCACCTGCTGTTAGCATTCCATTGACTCCCATTCATTTTGGTGTCACTTTGACAGCGAATAACTTTACATCTGAGGCATTTAAAGACTCCATTTGTCCATTCATTATTTCTAAAGAAACACGAAAATGTATAAAAGGCTCCATTACCTTGTATCTTATGATGTGGCCCCGTAGAAGCAGTTTTTTGTAAAAATAGGCTAACGATTGTGTCATAACCTGTGACTCTCTGTCGCACAGTAGAGAAATTACCGTATGGACAGGAGGAGAAGCTCGCAGGCAATCTTTTACTGTCTATGAGGCAATCGGGGGGACGTGGAGGCATGAAGTCATGAAGTCAAGGGGATGCCCATAGAGAGTCCATAAAAGCAACGGGACAAAATTATTCAACAAAGTCTGCAAGATTTGGTTTGTGATACAGATTTCTCTTGGCACAGTGATTAGAAGACTTACAATTGTCAGACAGGTTGGTCACGTGACATCTACTTCATCAAGCTCAGTTTGAGTCTGCGCAGTATGCTCGACCCCCAGGAAGTTTGTGCTTCTAATTGACTTCAATTGTCTCCGTTGAATCCAATGGGGTCGCTGTGTCCATTTCTTTTACGGTCTATGACTCTGCCACGCGAAATGAGTTTGCGCGTACTCAAAGCAAACTTCTGGCAACACCGCAATGACGTCATATTTTCCGCGCTCACCCATGTGAACTTGCAGACACATTGAGCATAAGTCAGCCTTGACACAGAGAAAGGGACTGATGTCTTTGGGAGAAAAATTCACAGATTTTTATTATTATTATTATTATTATTATTTAAATGTATGTGTGTACTTCTAACATGTTTGATTAGGGAAAATGTTTTGTAAATTCAAATCACAGAGTCTTCTGTGTCTGGAATGGATGTATTCTTGAGTCTATAAGGTAACAATAATATAATAAGATAACCTTGTTTGAAATTTTGGTTTTGTCTATACTACTAGGTACTAGTACATAGACGAAATCAAATTTTACATTTAATATATTGACTGGGTTAAATAGATTGCCATTACTAAAAAGAGACTAAAATAAAATTGTCATTGACTAAAACTAGACTAAGGGGGCTTTCACACTGGCAGTTTAGTGCAGAACAGGGCATGGTTCGCATGAAAAATCACTAATGTGAATGCAGTCTTCGGACCCTGGTGCACACTGGGGTAATGAACCCAAGACTACCTGGAGAAGGTGGTCTGAGTTCGGTTGCTCCCGAGCTGTGTCGCGGTTTTGTATGAATGTGCAAGCAACACGGACTCGGGTGCGCACTTTATCAAGAAGTAAAGTATCCTGAACATGAGTAACACTGTCGATATCATTGTTTCCTCATCACACAAGAGAGCCGAGGTTGATTCCGCACACTCCTAAAAGTCAAAATTAAATTAATTAAAATTAAATGATTAAAAATAATTATTACACTGTGCATAATAGCACCAAAAAAAAAAAAAAATTACAACTATGCTCAGTCGCGTTGTGTTCTCCATGCATTTTCTGTGTGCGTTTGCCATGATGTACGGTGACTGCAAACACACCTGGGTTCAATACAACTATTGAGTGTGAAAACAGATCAACGCTGTGGGCGGCGCCGGGAACAATCGCACTCGGGCTCAGACCACAGCAAATGAGCCCAGTGTAAAAGCCCTCTGAGGGTGCTTTCACACTAGCACTTTTGATGCGCACCTGGGTCAGAGTTCGGTTTGTTGGGATGATGTGAATTTTGTCTTCCGAACTCAGGTGCGCACCCGCGAACCGTACCCGAGTCTGCTTAAAAATGGTGGTCTGGGGTACGGTTCATGTGACTCTGGTATGGTTCGCTGATGTGAACGCAATCGTACCAAATCGCGGAAGTGAACCGCTATTAATGACATATTATTTGATGAAAATGTGTTGTTGTGTGTGTGTTTCACTAACTTTCCAGGCGAGCGTGACTGACGCGCTACAAGCAGAGTGCTGTACATCTCATTTCTGTTCACCTTCAGCATTCTTTAGAGCATTTGCAGAACATTCGTAAGACAGACGCAAGTGCCGTTATGTACCGAAGCTTTGTAAACAAAACGAACAGTTCAAAAACTTAAATACATAAAAGTGCTGAGAGAAATGTTATGCATTTGCCGCCTTCTCCTTCGTCGTCATTACTAAGCAACAGCTCAGGGGGAAACAGCTGCTGGCTTGATGAAGCAAGCGAACCGCGGTACGGACTCAAATATTATAATATGAACACAGCAATCAAACTCGGGTTCGGACCAGGCAAGCGACCAGTGAAAGCACCCTAAATGTCATCAGTTTTCGTCAACTAAAACTAGACTAGACTAAAAAGAGAATGACTAAACGAACGTGAACGTGAATGAATGTGACTAAAAATAATAAAAACTCAAATGACAGCTTCACACAAAGACTAGACTAAAACTAAAATTAAAACAGGCCACCAAAAACAACACTACTCTGGCGCTATTTCATGCTTTGCAAACAAGCTTTTTGATAAATATTCAATCTGTGTCACCTTACTCACAATAACAACATTAAGAAATTTCTCCTGTCCCTCGTCTTTCTTCTCCCTTCTCCTCATCTCTGTGATGACAGGCTCTCTTTATGCCACCTCTTTGCGCTGATCCATTAGAGGTCTCAGTGCTGCCCTCCATTGCCCTTTTCTGTAATGGGATTTCACATCATTGTCGTTTGAATCTGAAGAGTCATGCCTCACCCATCAAAATGATAGTCCTGTCTGGCGGTTACCTCGGTGAATGAACATTGATTTTTGATCATATCTTTGTTATTGATTCTGGCTGTATGCAGTTTGTTCCCTTTCTACTTCTGTTTTTTTTTATTCCTGGGTTCCTGTTCACCGCAGGTGGTATTTGTATGTTTTTACATATAGAGATGGGATGGAATATCCGCTGTACTAAAGTGAAAAAGTTACTGGTCATCATTCTGGTTGAGCTTACTACTTTTTTTTTTTTTACAACTGAAAGAATGAGTGACATTATTTGCGATATGTAGCTGTTTAGTAAAATGTAAGTGTTGTCAGACCTACTTTCATACTCTAGTTTGTAAATGCAAAAGCTAGTATATTTAAATATAAAAATGTTGATTTTATACTAAATTATAATAGGTTAATATTTAACAAAATGTAAATGTTACAATATTAAGTATATCATAATTTAATAATAAATATGCATTGAAAACATTAACAAATTAAAAAAATGTAAAATTATTTTATATTTTTTTCTGGTGTATAATATTTTTGTTTATTTACAAAAAGTATGTATTATTTATATATCATATAGTATTAATATGTTGAATTGGTTTTTATTTTTATATTTTCAGTTTTAGTTTTAGTTTAAGTAATTTCAGTAATTTCAGTATGCGTAGTAACATATATATATATATATATATATATATATATATATATATATATATATATATATATATATATATATATATATATATGTTAGTTGTGAATGTTATTGCGTTTACATTTTCTTTTAAGTTTTCATCTAATATTTTTATATATTTATTTTCAACTTTATTTCAGTTAATTTTAGTTTTTGGTTCAGTTAACAACAACACTGACGTTAACTGATAACCTTCTTATTTACAATGTAGTAATTAGATTGTTTACACTTTGATTGCTTCATGCTTCATTGTAAAGGTTTCACCAAACATTTTTATGGATGTACTGTAAGCTTATTTTTATGTTTCCAATAACATCATTTTTCTTGTTTTATTTTACAGAAGTACTCTTAGCCATCAAATATTAAGCCTGGGATTTAGTCTTGTGCTCAAGGAGAAATAATATCTTGAAACCTAGAAAACTGCACGTTACAAAGCGTTAAAAAAATAAATAAAAAGATAAAAGAACAAGCACATTAAAACAGCTCAGCTCTCATTCTCACAGTCCTGTAGAATTAATCTTAAAATAACAAGGATGCTTTTCAAATCATGTAATGCCATTATAATCTGCACATTGTTTATATATATATATATAATATATATATATATATATATATATATATATATATATATATATATATATATATATGCTTTCAGATTGTTTATTCAGACAAACAAATTAATGGCTGCTTGGTGCTTCTTGAAAGAAACTCAAAAACAACAGCCTATTCTAATCTAGCTTTTAATTCCCTTGCATCACAGTTAATTGAAAGCTGGCAATTTATACCCATTGTTTTGACTTTCTGCAGTCTTTGATTTTTCTTAGTTTAATTATTGTTAAAATAGAATCCTTTTTTGAATGTTGTTTTTATACTTTATTATTTTTTTATATTATTATTATTGTATTGTGAGCAATTTATTTATTAATTATGTTGTATTTGTTAATCTGTTATTTTGTGGAATGCTGTTTGAAGGCTTTGATGTAGTTGTTGTTGTTTGTTTTGTTTTGTTTTTTCGTTCAGGGTTTGTTCAGCCCCAATTATTTTTGATACTGATGAGTGATTGGTGGAGTGGCAGTAATTTATTGATTCTTCTTTAAAGTCTTTCATCTGTGGCCTGCTGCAGTTGTTGGCGTCTTTGTGGTGTAAATGAGCTTGTCTCATCCGCCTCTTACCTCTGTCAATTCCCTCTAACAATCTCCTCTCTCTCTCTCCTTTGCATCTCTTCATCGTGCATCAACTCAGAGTGCAGAGAATGAAGTGTCTAATACCTCTGTAAAAGTTTTTGTTTTATTTTGAATTGAAGTGAGTCACCAGTGATGAGTGTCGTTCTTCCCGGGTGTTTACATCTTTTGAAGGTGATTGTAAATGATAACTGTGTCGACTCCATCTCCTTCGACTATCCTTATGGATTTGACACGGCCCATCGGAAATAGCCGAAGGATGACCCTCTCACCCTCATTTCCATTAAAATCCAATCAGAGGAGACACGCCTCACTTCCGTGGGTCTGATACACTCTGTCTCCGAAACTGAACACAAAAGTGTTTTGTATGATGCTTTCTATGAAAGAATGGTTTCATACAGGCTTCCAAAGCACCATAAAGTCACGTCTAAAGATCTGGAACAAATTCCAATCTGCTTTATACATGACAGAGTCATGACATATAATTAACATATAAAAAAAATCAATAAACATAAAAAAAAACATAAAAATCATATTATTGAATAATAATAATCAGTGTATTATAGTATTATGTATATGCTATTATAGTATATAATATCATTATTATTATTTGTCAAATAAGTTTTATTCAAAGACAAAGATTTTGAACACTGATCTTCAATCTTACATATTTAGTCTCTTTAACCTGGACAAAAAATAAAATAAAAATTAGAAAAGAAAGAGGAAAATGAAAACACCTCACAAACCATCCCTTACCAGACCTGTTTACATTAAATTGTAAAGTATGATGAAGAAATATTAAAACATTACATGAACAAATGATGCATTAGTCCATAGGATTTCCATTCTGCATTTGCACCATAAGAATCTCTGAAAGCACAACAAAAATTCCATTCCAATAACTCTGTATCTTGGAGCAAAAATGAATAAATAAAAATAAAGTAATAATAATAATAATAATAATAAATAAATAAATAATATGGGACAAATTAGCATCTACTGAATTACATTTGTCACAAAGAGGTGGGACATTATTTTTAAATTCTATGCAGTTTCTTTTTTGAATAATTTAGTCTGTGAATGAATTAAGGCAGTGTCTAGAATTGCTAGAATGTTCTTTAATATCCTTTACACTCATCTGCCATGTTTCCTCAGAAATCTCAAATCCTAGTTCTTTCTCCCAGAAAACTTGTATAGGGAGAAATAAAATATTTTAAATGGTTGATAATGCCTTTTTACTTCCTTTACACTGATCAAGACACATCAGTAATTAAGGGTGATTGATTATCCAATGTAGGTGTGTGACGTATATACACAGTATTTAATTCCTATCTTTTGAAAAAAATAAATAATAAATAAATAAATAACGCTGAGGGAATTAGAGCCCTATCAATGAAAAGGTCTCCTAAAGTATGTAGACCTATTTCTTCTCTCTGCACAAAAGTTCCATCGAGTTGCGATGGGGTAAATGATGGATTCCTAGTGATTAGAGTTAGAAATGTAAGGGTCTTTATTTTGAAATGGTCTTTTATCTATTTCCAGATATACAGAATTACAGTCATGGCCAAAGATTTTGGCAGCGACATATATTTTATGCTTTAGTACTCATTTTCCACGTTTCTATGGTATACTGAAAAAACAATGATCAGCATATAAGTAGCCTTTAAAGGCTTTTATTGGCAATAAAATATAATGAGTCAATATTTACAGTGTTGACCCTTGTTTTTCATAAGCTCTGCAATTCGCTCTGACATGCCGGGTATTAGCTTCTGGACCAGATCCTGACTGATGACAATCCATTTTTGCATTATTAGTTCTCTGAGTTGATCACAATTTGTGGGCTTCTGCTTGTCCATTTGCCTTTTGAGGACAGACCACAGGTTCTCTATGGGATTGAGATCCAGGAGTTGGCTGGCCACGGATACAAAATTTCAATGTAATGATCTTCGAACCACTTCTTTATCACTCTTGCTTTGTGACATGGTGCTCCATCATGCTGAAAAATGCACTGATCATCACCAAATTGCTAATGAATCGTTGGAAGAAGTTGCACTTGCGGGACGTTTTGATACCATTCTTTATTCATGGCAGTGTTTTGGGGTAGACTTATGGGAGAGCCCACTCCCTCGGTTGAAAATCAACCCAACACATGGATGGTGTCAGGATGCTTCAATGTTGGTACAAAACTCATTAACACAGGGTTCACCTTTTCTTCTCCAAACAATCAATTTTCCAGATGTCCCAAACAGTCTGAAGGGAGCTTTATCGGAGAAAATAACTTTGCACCAGTCTTCTGCTGTCCAATCCTTGTATTTCCTGCAGAATTTCAGTCTGTCCTTGAAGTTTTTCTTGAAGAAAAATTGCTTTTTTGCTCCCCCTCTTGTCCAAAATTCTTGGCCTTACTGTGTGTGCAGATGTTCTCACACCAATCTGCTGCCATTCCTGAGCAAGCTCTGCACTGCTGGAGACATGATTCCATAGCTGACTCCTCAGGAGGAGACTGTCCTGGTGCTTGCTGGACACTCTGGGACATCCTAAAGACTTATTCACTGCAGTCGAACCTCTCTCCTTGCAATATTCTTTGTAGCAATTTCCTTGCATGTGAGGCCATTTTGATACAAAGCGATGATGGCTGCACGTGTTTCTTTGGGGGTAACCATTGCCAACAAGAATACAATGATTAGAAGCGCTTCTTCCCTCCTTTCATAGCAATCAGTCTACTCTTACAATCTATTTAGTATGCTAGTGATTTTACCTGACTTGTCCTCATTCACACTTTCACATGTGCTGCTGACATGATTAGTCAATTAATGTTAGCTGGTCAAATTGTGTCAGGATCATAACCCAGCTAACAAAAAAAGGTCCCCAGGACATCCCCTAAATGGCCTCTGTGAACGTCCCCCGGACGCCAGCGTGTAGGTCGAAAGGGACGTTCGCGAAGACGTCCCATGGACGTTCACGGGGACATTCACAGGACGTGCAGCGGACATTCGGGATGTTTAGGGGCCTTTCGCTTTAAATCCTCTAAATGTCATTTTATTGTACTTTTAAGCCAATCAAAGACAACAGACACGCTGTATGAAGCAAAATACGTTTATTTTAATTGAACAATCGTAAAGTTGCAGGGCTACTTTCGTGTGTGTGTGTGTGTGTGTGTTTTGGTGGATGGTGTGTCCGCGTGTCTCTGGTTGTCAGCTGTAGTTATTCGATGGCATTTCATCCCATTGTCTTCTAACCTAAAACAACAAAATGAACACATTCAGTAGTGTTATGACTTTACATGTCTAGGACTATCGTTTATCCATTGACAAAAGATTTGTAAAGACTGTTGACAGTTTGGATTTAGACCAAGCGGTCCGAAATGTAGCGGGCATATGCCTTTTTGCCGCATATAGGCGTCTCAGTGTGTATTTTTACCATATGGAAATTAAATATTTAAGTTTAATATCTGCCAGTATTATATACGTTTAATAATTACAGCTTTACAAGCTAACATTAGCTTAGAAAGTGTTTACATAGCCTAACCTCAGCAGCCGCGTGGGACAACTTCAGCAAAGGTTTAAAAAGGTAAACTTCATCAAATGTAAGCATTAGGAGATAAACAGTAGTTACGGTAGCTATAATGTCTAATAATATAAAAGAATAAATACCTTTTTTGACCAAACAAAAGCGAAAACTCAAGGCCGTGTCTGAGAAAATCACCGGATGACCGTTAACTGTCATTAGGGGCTGAGCGTTGCCATGGATACATGCCGCGTGCCCTAAAGTGACGTAATTCGGTCATGTGCTCATTTGATCGACATCTGCTTGGATCCTATCTTCAGTGTGGCTATATTACTTTTTTATTAGAGCTCTATGTAGTATAGCAGTATTAAATGCAATAACTAAAATAATTTATTTCCTAATTAACTTTTCTTGTAGGCTTACCAACAGTTTATATAAATTTATTTATATAGCACAAATAAACAGTTTAATACGTAAATGAAAATAATTAATTTATTTGTCTTACCTGTGTTATTTTTCACTTTCTTTTCTTCATGTTTTCCTTGGCATTCACTCTATAACATTCTAGTAGAGCTCCTGGGATGCAAACATATTTTCTTCATTCATGCATAAACCTAATTGTAGCTATGTTCAATTATATTATTGAAAGGCATCATGATTTTGATGTTTAAATGCTGAAACAGACTCCTGATTTAATGACATTTTTCATTACAGAAGTTACTCCTATTTTCTTTTTCCAGAAATGAAAATTATTAATTTAACATTAACTTTATTTTACAATGTATTCAAATCTATATAGTAAAAAAAATAATAATAATATCAATCAGCAAATTTTGCAATCTATTATTATTACAGTTTTTTTTTTTTTTTAAGGATTTTGCTTTAGACAAAAATACCCTTTAAAATCCAATATGAGTTTATATTAGTTTGATTTTGTCAACTATCTTTGTCTGAGTTGCAAGGTGTCAGGTCCAGTGTTGGGAAGGTTACTTTGGAAATGTTATAGGTTACAGATTACAAATTACCTTAAATGTAATATGTAGTGTCACTGTTTCAAGTGACTTTAAGTAATGTAACTGATTACATTTGATTACTTTTTGATTACTTTTCTAAATTTCTATTGTTTTAAAATTTTGATTATTTTGAATCATTTAAAGCAGGCAGGGTCAATGTTACAGTGGTACTCAACACTGATTACTCTCAGATTTCAGAATCCTTCTTCACTTGAATTAAGACTATAATTTAATTGTAAAGTACAACCACCTCAAAATAGGACTTTAGCAGCTCTTTTTACTTTACAATATTTTTTAGGTTTTCATAAGATATAGTTTAATAGCTATGATACTGTTTTTGAAATCAAATCTTTGCATAGCTATGACAGAAAACATTGGCATCTAACAATGCCTTGGAAAAAAGTCAGTTAATCTAAAAATAAAATAAAATAAATAAATAATCATTTACATAAACCAAAATAGGAAATAAAACAGTTATGGAATAAGCATGTGTCATATTCTGTCTTCAACTCCACAAACATTGGTGTCTCATATTTTAAATATGTATATGTGTGAAAATATTCAAACTCCCTTTGTAATCATTAACCATATCATAATTAACTGTAATTTAATTACAGTTTACATTACATTAACAGATTACAGCTACATTTATTTTGCAATTAAATTACGTAATTTAGTTAGATGTAACTAGTTACTGCCCAACACTGGTCAGGTCTGATGATAAAAGATAAAGGACTGAATTTTTCAAGTGTTGGAATGGAAATGGCAGATGAGGGACGAAAAAGGGACGTTCACAAACTCAGACGAATGTCCTCCAAACGTCCGTCAGCGAACGTCAAAAGCGGACCAAATCCGGACGTCCTCCGAACGTCCGCCAGCCAACGTTATAAATCGGACATAGGCTACTGCGGACCTAAGCGGACGTTCGGAATGTCCGTGGGACGTCCCCTGTTTGCTGGGAAAACAGTGACATTTTGTTCTGTTTGTGTGTGTGTGTGTGTGTGTGTGTGTGTGTTTGTGTGTGTGTTTTGAAACTTTTAGAATTTATTTAAAATGCATCTGATCACTTTACACAATAATCTAGTAACAATTTGAATGAACACCACAGCAGCTTAAGCAAAGTTTGCAAAAAAGATTTGTCATTGTGAAAATTTTTGCCCATGACTGTATATTTCGAACGATGATACTACTATTGAAGGTAGAATGATCCAGAGTTACAGGGGAGAGAGACTCCGCTCCCGAATTGTAGGAATAACACTGATCATTGGCAGAGCACTATGATCAACCAACCACCAATTAGTCTTATGTAAGTATCCCAGTACGAAAGACTGGAAGTGCCAGCCTGTTTAGGTTTACGGAGATGTGCATTCTTAACTCTGTGATTAAATTTCTTTTTTTTATTTATTATATATATATATATTTATACAGTATATATATATATATATATATATATATATATATATATATATATATATATATATATATTTATACAGTATATATATATATATATATATATATTTATACAGTATATATATATATATATATATATATATATATATATATATATATCCCCACAAGTACTGGTCAATAATTTAATCTAACTGCCTAAAAAAAAATATTTAGTTAGAAAGATTGAAATATTGTAGGATAGATACAGAAATGTTTACATGTTTAAACTTTTAGTTTTAGTGATTTTATTACTTCAGTTAGTTGCTACGTAAACATTTCTAATTTCATTTATATTTTTGGTGCAATTTTTTTAACCACAGCAAAATATATTTATTAATTATTAATAATATAACATATATAATTATTCATTAATAATATTATTATAATAATTTTTAATATATATTATTAAATTATATTATAATTCATAATAATAGTATATGCTACATACAACATTATTATAATCATAACTTAATATATTTACTACTGTATTACAGTTTATAATAATAAATTGTAACAACAGATAGATAGATAGATAGATAGATAGATAGATAGATAGATAGATAGATATTATAGTGATTCATAATTTAGTTTCAATCTTTCTATTTGATAAGATTTTCTGTTCAAAAACCATTTTGTTACGGAAGTGCAAATATTGCATTTTTAAAAGCAGATATGGGACATTAAAAGTAATATTGTAATTTTACTGCAAGTTAACCGATTTTGTGTGTTTAAGTGACATTGATCAAACTCTGCATATAGCTATATAGTACTATAATAATATAATATAATATAATATAGTATAGGATAATAATATAATATACTGTAGTAACTATAGTAATTATGTATTTTTTTGCATAACATGGTTAAACTTAAAAAAAAAAAAAAATATCCAGCAACATGCAATTTCTCAACTTTATTTCCAAATACCTCTCAAAATTATAATGTTAAACTTTATACTATCACTACAACATTCCATTTTCTCTCCTCAACAACTCTTTTGAAACAGCACCATTGTACCCCTATAAAAGACATGACAAGACGTGAAAAACAAAGCCTGAAGACAGAACGAGTAAACCTTCTGCAACAGATGCTGTAATACGCACTTGTTTATTTCATCTCAGACGACAGCTTTGTTAGCACTGGCTGGCCGTCAGCGTGTATTAGCAGCTGTCCTGCAGTAGACTTCACTCTGTAATTAACACAGTGTCTGGAGTTGTTTGCAGTCTAATTACATGTTTGATGAGCTTCGTTTTTAATCCATTGACACTCTCTGTGACGGCTGTAAAGATCTGTGTATCTGTGTCTTTTGCAGTCAGTCAGAACAGCCTCAAGTCTGACCGTGCAGAACAGTGACTGAAGGAATTGTTTTTTTATGAAAGTGAATTCGTCGTACCCTTTGAGTTTTGCTCAAATGTCTCAGCCCATGAAAATTAAGAAGGTATAAACCTTTTCAATCCTTTCATGCGTGGGCAGCAGGCATCATTAGGTTGTTGCGAGCAACGCAATTCTGAATTTAAAGCGAAAATGCAAAGAACTAAAGAAATCAAACATCTAGAGACAAAGCTAACAGAGCGAAACAAAAGATGTTGTATGGAAGCGCAGCTAATATCTAAGTACAAGACATTAAGCACATTGCCATTTGGCATTGTGTGCGCGTGTGTGTGCTTGTAAATGCTCAAATTGAAATAGACCTCATTAGGTTTGATAGACAAAAGGATTGGCTGTTCCATTCAGTCTGACACTTTTATAAATGTAATTTTTAAGATCTGAAAGAATGCCTCAGGGCACACTGGCGAAAAGTCTTGTTGATGAAATTTTAATTGCCTTAATGAAGGGTCCATGCACATCTTGAGGAAATCACTTCAATAGCTTGTTTTTTTTTTATTTTATTTTTTAAAGAAATTAATAAAGTGAATTACTTTTAAAATAAGGTATTTTAAGCTACTTTTTAAAATAAGAATTTAAATGAGAAGGTCAAATTTAATAACAAAATTTAGTCATTTGAGCAGGCCCCATGTCTACTCTGTATTATTATAAGCACTTGTGGAAAGTGAGCAAAAAGGGATTTATGTTTTAGGACTTTATTATTGTGCTCCAAATTATGATAGGGTGAGCTATGTTCAAAGCTGTTAAAATGTTGATAATGAAAGGTGAACAAATTGTAGTAGTGGCAGAATTGTTTATCATAATAATAATAATACTTTATTATTTAATTTTAAAGTGTTTAATATTTAATCCACTGTTTTTGAGCATCTGTGTGCAACTGTGCATTTGCATTTGTGTGTTGTCTCTAATTTGCTGCAGTTCATTTGTGCTTATTTATGAAGTCTAATTGGAAGCTATTTTGATGTTGTAGAGTTCAAACCATTAGACATGCTGTTGCAGTCCAGCACATCTCACTTAACTGGTCATAATTGAATCCCAAAGGGTCCGCCTCTGCCTGTGAAGTGTTCTTTTTGGGGCCAGAGAGACTGGTGGGGAGTTAGGGGAAGTTTGGAAGAGACTCATAAGATCCGTCAGAATCATGCAGTGTGGACATTTTTCTGGTCTGTTGTCTGCTAACACACTGCCCATCAAAGAAGCTTTTAATAAAGCGGAGATCCACTGCAAGGCCTGTGCTTTCTACTAAGAGCGAGAGCACAGAGAACTGTTGGTAAGTTAGCATTCTGATTCAGATTCAGTGAGAGATTTTTAGATGAGTGAAATGTCCCAATCCATTCACTCTTCTGTATTCTGTTTTTTGTTTTGTTTTTCACTGCAAAACAGCACACCGACAACCTGCATCACAAGCTTCTTGAGTACCAACATTGTCATTTGGAAGAATTCCAGTCTCGTGCCAAAAATAAATGCTTATGTGTGCTTTGTGTTCTGTTATATGTGTTTAGTAAATGAGACAAAGTCAGCGATTCTTCCTTTTGAAATATGTTATGTTTGACTCCCAGTCACCATTCTGTTGTGTAATGTTTACACCACTGCAATGTCACGATACCCGAAACATTCAAGGAACAGCGATCTGTCAACTTTAAAAATCAAGGCTGCTTAAAGGGATAGTTCACCCAAAAATTAAATTATGTTATTAATGACTCACCCTCATGTCGTTCCAAAACTGTAAGACCTCCGTTCATCTTCGGAACGCAGTTTAAGATATTTTAGATTTAGTCCGAGAGCTTTCTGTCCCTCCATTGAAACTGTGTGTACGGTATACTGTCCATGTCCAGAAAGGTAAAAAAAAACATCATCAAAGTAGTTCATGTTACATCAGAGGGTCGGTTAGAATCTTTTGAAGCATCGAAAATACATTTTGGTCCAAAAATAGCAAAAACTACGACTTTATTCAGCATTGTCTTCTCTTCCGGGTCTGTTGTGAGAGAGAGTTCAAAACAAAGCAGTTTGTGATATCCGGTTCGCGAACGAATCGTTCGATGTAACCGGATCTTTTTGAACCAGTTCACCAAATCGAACTGAATCGTTTTAAACGGTTCGCGTCTCCAATACGCATTCATCCACAAATGACTTAAGCTGTTAACTTGTTTAATTTGGCTGACACTCCCTCTGAGTTCAAACAAACCAATATCCCAGAGTAATTCATTTACTCAAACATTACACTGACTGAACTGCTGTGAAGAGAGAACTGAAGATGAACACCGAGCCGAGCCAGATAACACACAAAAATGTTTTTTTCGTGTCTACTCACAACAGACACGGAAGAGAAGACAATGCTGAATAAAGTAGTAGTTTTTGCTATTTTTGGACCAAAATGTATTTTCGATGCTTCAAAAAATTCTACCTGACCCTCTGATGTCACATGGACTACTTTGATGATGTTTTTCTTACCTTTCTGGACATGGACAGTAGACCGTACACACAGCTTCAATGGAGGGACTGAGAGCTCTCGGACTAAATCTAAAATATCTTAAACTATCTTCCGAAGATGAACAGAGGTCTTAAGGGTTTGGAACGACATGAGGGTCATTAATGAGTCATTAATGACATAATTTTCATTTTTGAGTGAACTATCCCTATAAGATTTTTGGTAGGAAATGTTTGTCGACAGTTCCAATGACAGTGTAATTTGTCATTTTCACAATTCCGTCCACTATCTTGGATAAAAATTCTCCCCTGAGCTTGTTACAATGCATTCTGGGATGCATTGTTGGTTTATTTTTGTTGTATGTGAGATTTTCTTATACGTGAAATCTTTGCCTTCCAACTCAATACTTTGTCTGTGGTCTGAGGCTCAAAAATCTTTTATAAAGAAACAATGTAAACCAAACCAAATTAGCATTTATCATATTTGACACATTTCAACCATCATTAAACAGGTTTAATAATTTTTTAAACTTGAACTCATTCACACATTTTATTTGCTTAAAAGTAAGGTTTTGGCTCTGTAAGGTTTTGAACAGAGCCCCTGAGTCACTCTTCTCTGGAGCTTATTGATTCTCTGAGACAGCAGAAGGTGTTAACAGTATGACAGAGCAGTCCTGTCTGTGAGCTAAGACTCCGTAGGAGCTCATCGACCCTCAGGGGCTTCACTTATCACACGAGGGCTTTTACTCGATGTCTTCAACACCCAGGGAGCCTCACAGGAGTGAAATGCTGGCTCTGTCACCCACTCGCTCTCAGCACTAGCACTGTTAACTTCCACTTAGGAGACAGACCTTATCTCTCATCAAGGGCAGCGTGCCAGGGTTTTGTCTTTAATCAGTTATTGATGTATGAAATAAAGCCGTATTTGGGATGTACTTTGTACTCTAACAGGTGAACAGATTGCATTGTCTGACAGGGCTTGTGTATCCAGTCAGGCTAAAAATTGCACTTTTTCAGGGGGCTTGAGAGATGTAGAACAAGGGGCAACCGTGATGCCTTAGATTTACACACAAGCTGAGGGGACATTCACATTTTCTGCTTCATCACTGCCTTTTTCACTCTCTCTTATTCCTTTACACACACAGAGAGGCTCACACACAGAGTTTAAAGATACTGTATAGTTCACCCAAAAATGAAACCAATGAACCAAATAGTTGACAGCATCCACTGACTTCCATTGTGTTTTCTTCCATTCTATGGAAATTAATGGCTACCGTCAGCTGTTTGGTTCCCAACATTCTTTAAGATATCTTCTTTTGTACTCAACAAAATGTGAGTAAATTATCAAATAATTTACATATTTTGGGTGATATATCCCTTAAAGAGAGCATTTCTTTCTTGTTTCAGGCTAGCTTGTTTAAGGATGCATCATACAGCAGTGACAAGTTACATCGGTGCATGAGAAATGCTCTCCTGATTAATTGAAGTTCATAAAAAGATGGTACAGTAAATAGTCATGAATAAGCTATTACTATTTTTGCTGCATGAAGCTTTTACTAACATTATAACTGGCCATTTTATTAAAGAAATACCCATTGTTGATGTTGTCCTGTCAGGTTTGTTCTTTCACTCTGTCATTCTCTGTCCTGGTGTTGGCTATCATGTTTCAAGTGTGTGGACATGCGTTTGTCTTTTTAATCCCTTCCTTTTATCAACTGTCATCTTTTTTTCCTTTGTTAGTGGCCTGTCGAAAGTGTTACATTGTTGTCCGGTTGCTGATTGGCTGCTCTCTGAGCTGACAGTCGGATTAATTGAGCCTATCATATCTCACAACCAACACTGATACCAAAACAATCAACGATGGCTCGCAGCCCAGCCTGAGGTCCTCAGTTAATTAAAGGGATTGTATGGTTTACTCTTAGAGAGCTGGCTAATGCTCATCATAACATGGCATGTGGGATATCAAAGCTCAGAGTAACACTCATGAGGATTGAGGCAGGTTTGCTTTATTCTGTCTGGAGTAGCACTTTATGATTAATTTGACTGGGTTCTGTTCAGCTTAATTTGATTTAGTTCAATTAAGTTAAATTCAATGGCGCTTTATTGTACTAATTATAGTGTTTCCAGTTTCCATATATATAAACATTAAAAAAGAAACAATTATCAATTGAAACATATAAGTACTAGTGTTTAATGAATTAATTTATTTATTCAGATCTATTTGGAATTTCTTACATATCTCACATTTCCGTCAGTTATCCTGTTTACATTTAAGTTACCTTTTACCATCATCTAACTCTCATTAAAATTAATCATTTAAAACACCAACAATTTGAGTAACACTGTTAAATGTAATCTTTAGACAATGTTAAAATGATACTGTAATCATACTGTACATCAGTGTTGTGATGCTTAAATTCACTTATTTAATTTAACAATCGATTTTAGTTTTTTTTTTTTTATTAATTCATTAAGTACACAACAGTATAGAATTTTAACATCTGTTGTTTATTGTTATCGACAAAAAAATAATGATTAGCTTATTAGTGTCTTTTGGTTTATTTTTATTAAGTAACTAATGAAAAGAGAAATAAGAAAATAATCAAATGAGATTTCAATTTTTAATTACAAAATTTGGTAGATTATCTAAAAAGTCATCACACATGGAATTTTTTTTTTTTTTCTGGAATTTCAAAAACTAATAGTAAATATAATTATTGTGATAGGAACGTTTGTTCTGCCCAACCTTATATCTGAGTGAACAAAGCATCCAAAGGGCTTTAGAATAGCTTAAAAACAAGGAAAAACAGGTCAGGAGGGCAAGAGATCAATGCACAGGAAGATGAAATGTAGAGAAGTCTGAAGATCTCCTCGTATTCCCGTGTGCTCTTGTGCTGAATGTCAGAAAATCAGAGCAGTGTATTTAAGCCATCTCTACACCTTTCACCCCGGCCCTCATTTGCACTTTGCAATTAAAGTTGTAGTGCTATTTTAAGCCCTCAGGTCTGACCCAGGGCTTGTGTATGTAACTCATAGAAAAGTGCTGAATTATTGTGTCACCATCATGCCCCGGTCAATAATCTGATGTAATGGATGCAAGTTTTACCACCATATGAATCTCTATCACTTTTGTTAAATGATTTGCAGAATTAATCTGCATACATTTTCTTATGGTAGATCAACTTCCAGATGTGCAAAAAAAAATCTCTCTCTCTCTCTCTCTCTCTCTCTCTCTTATACAGTATGTATATATATATACACTCATACACACACACTGTATAAAATTATTGCTGCGATTAGTTACCACAACTTAAAATTCAACTAAAAATAAATAATAATGACTTGTTTCAACTTAATATTTGTGAAATTTATTAGCAAATGTAAATTAAAAATTAATTTAAAAAAGTAAATCCTACAATATTTTATTTTATTTTATTATATTTTATATTATTTTCTGTCCTTTAATTTACTTTAATTTTGAAATGGCGTCTTTTGAACTTTCAATTCTTCAAAGAGTCCTGAAAAAGAAAAAAAAAAAAAAATTCACAGCTTCCATAAAAATATTAACATTTTTATAGATAATAAAATATATTATGAAAATACATTAAATAAATTTGTTTTAAACGGTGGGGTGTGGTAATAATTTCACAATATTAATGTTTTTAGTGTTTTTAGTGTGATTTATTAAAATATATGCAGCTTCTATTTTACTCTGGAATATAATTTGATGTTATTTGTTCTGGTTATGTTTATTTCAATGGTGTTGACATAAATATGGCCTAATTGTTATGTTGTTATAATGTTAGTTTATAAATAGAGGGGGGGGGGGTGTTTTTACCATGACATGTTATTTTGAATCTTGCTGGGGTTTTTTTCTGCCATTCATTTTGTCAACTGTATGTTTTAATTTAAATCATTTCATCTTTTAATTTGCAAAAATGAAAAATAAAATAAAAATCTTTAAGCAATGAACATTTTGACTGTAATTTCATAGACGAGAATCTAGACCGAAATATGCGGAATATTTTCCGTCACTGTGTCCATCTTACTCCGTTCTCTGTCTGTAAATGAGGATACTTTTGACCTTGACTGGTCTTCCTGCTATTGATTGGCCACGTTAGCGCAGCCTGTTTTTAATCAGCGGCCTATTTTGCAACTTCCATTCACTCTGCTGGGAGAGAGCGAGCCTTCCAGTCTCCCACAGCAACAGATGGTAGAGAAGTCGGGTTGATTGTGCGTAGAAGAATTTTTTTTTTAACTGAAACATAATGAGCCCATATACAGCCTTCAGTCTTTCCTGCATTTAGTGTTTGGCAGAAAGGCGGTGAGGAGATGGGCTGCCAGTGTGTGTTTCTCTCTCTCTGAAATCAGTCTGGTCATTAGTCACTACACATATACAGCATAAACAGTTTTCTCCACTCTTTTCTGAGCTGCACGTCTTTCGGCTGGTCTACCGTGTGTTTGGCTGATCTAATAGTTGAGGACAGGCATTTTATTTTCAAGGAAGTGGATTGAAGAATTTTGTGTATGTTGTTGATGAAGGATTTTCTTGGCATACATAGCAAGTAATTGTGTGCAAGACAGCGACTAAACTCAAGGCACAAGATAATATTTAGTATTGAGGAAGCTAATTTGAAACCATCTTCCAGGCTATGGATTATTCATATTAGTTCAATTACGGTCTTAAATATTGTCAGATGCACAACAAGATAACTGCATAGTGTGACTATACTGAAGTTTGTAATGCGAATAATTAGCAGTCTGGCACAAAAATAATGAGGATATCAATTAGTGCAACAGGGTTGGACAGTGTTTTCCCTACTTCCTGTTGGCCTTCTGTAGCAAATCGTAGCTCCGTGTAGCTGTTTTTATTTTATTTTTTCTCTAGAATCTTTATCTTACTATCACTCTCTGTTTTTTAAAGTGTTTTTCACAAGTTCATCAAACAACCGCAGTAAGAATTTTCATCAAGCACGGTGAGTAATGGCTTCTCCCGTCATTGTTACTTGCACCTCTTGCCACATTTACAGTTTATCTATCTCTGTCGCTGATGTGGGATTCACATGTGATAAATGCAGGGAAATAGTTAGGCTGACAGAGAAGATTTCAGAATTAGAGACACGCATCCAAACTTTAATTGAGGACGGTAAGAATGTTAGCGCTCTAGATACGGCTTTGGATGCGTCTAGCTCAGGGATTCCTGTACATTATTCGGTTCCGGAAACAGAGCCCCTGCAGCAGGGCAACTGGGTGACGGTGAGGCAGCGTAGTCGTGGGTCAAAACACCGCTCTTCTGTTCCGATCAAAACATTAAACAGGTTCTCCCCACTCAGTGATGCACCCACTGAGAAACCTGATGAAAGTGCTCTAGTTATTGGTGATTCTATTGTACGGAACGTGAATATAGAGACACCAGCCACCAGAAGATCCAGAAGATCCTCTTCTGACTATTATTAATTCCTCATTGTCATTAGGATATGTCCCCAAAACCTTCAAACTGGCTGTTATTAAGCCTCTCATCAAAAAACCACAACTTGACCCCAAAGAACTAGTTAATTATAGACCAATCTCGAATCTCCCTTTTCTGTCCAAGATACTAGAAAAGGTGGTATCCTCACAATTATATTCCTTCTTAGAGAAAAATGGTATATGTGAGGACTTCCAGTCAGGATTTAGACCGTATCATAGTACTGAGACTGCTCTCCTTAGAGTTACAAATGATCTGCTCTTATCATCTGATCGTGGGTGTATCTCTCTATTAGTTTTATTGGATCTTAGTGCTGCGTTTGACACAATTGACCACAACATTCTTTTGCATAGACTTGAACACTTTGTTGGCATCAGTGGAAGTGCATTAGCATGGTTTAAATCGTACTCATATGACCGCCATCAGTTCGTAGCAGTGAATGAAGATGTATCCTATCGATCACAAGTGCAGTATGGAGTACCTCAAGGCTCAGTACTAGGGCCGCTACTCTTCACGCTTTATATGTTACCCTTGGGAGATATCATCAGGAAACATGGTGTTAGCTTTCACTGTTATGCTGATGATACTCAGCTCTATATTTCTTCGCAGCCCGGAGAAACACAACAATTTGAAAAACTAATGGATTGCATAGTCGATATAAAAAACTGGATGACGAGTAATTTCTTACTGCTAAATTCTGAAAAAACAGAGGTGTTAATTATAGGACCTAAAAACTCTGCTTGTAATAACCTAGAACACAGTCTAAGACTTGATGGTTGCTCTGTCAATTCTTCGTCATCAGTTAGGAACCTAGGTGTGCTATTTGATCGCAATCTTTCCTTAGAAAGCCACGTTTCTAGCATTTGTAAAACTGCATTTTTCCATCTCAAAAATATATCTAAATTACGGCCTATGCTCTCAATGTCAAATGCAGAAATTTTAATCCATGCATTTATGACCTCAAGGTTAGATTATTGTAATGCTTTATTGGGTGGTTGTTCTGCACGCTTAGTAAACAAACTACAGCTAGTCCAAAATGCAGCAGCAAGAGTTCTTACTAGAACCAGGAAGTATGACCATATTAGCCCGGTCCTGTCAACACTGCACTGGCTCCCTATCAAGCATCGTATAGATTTTAAAATATTGCTTATTACTTATAAAGCCCTGAATGGTTTTGCACCTCAGTATTTGAATGAGCTCCTTTTACATTATAATCCTCTACGTCCGCTACGTTCTCAAAACTCAGGCAATTTGATAATACCTAGAATATCAAAATCAACTGCGGGCGGCAGATCCTTTTCCTATTTGGGGCCTAAACTCTGGAATAACCTACCTAACATTGTTCGGGAGGCAGACACACTCTTGCAGTTTAAATCTAGATTAAAGACCCATCTCTTTAACCTGGCATACACATAACGTACTAATATGCTTTTAATATCCAAATCCGTTAAAGGATTTTTAGGCTGCATTAATTAGGTAAACCGGAACCGGAAACACTTCCCATAACACCCTATGTACTTGCTACATCATTAGAAGAATGGCATCTACGCTAATATTTGTCTGTTTCTCTCTTGTTCCGAGGTCACCGTGGCCACCAGATCCAGTCTGCATCCAGATCAGAAGGTCACTGCAGTCACCCGGATCCAGTACGTATCCCAACCAGATGGTGGATCAGCACCTAGAAAGGACCTCTACATCCCTGAAAGACAGCGGAGACCAGGACAACTAGAGCCCCAGATACAGATCCCCTGTAAAGACCTTGTCTCAGAGGAGCACCAGGACAAGACCACAGGAAACAGATGATTCTTCTGCACAATCTGACATTGCTGCAGCCTGGAATTGAACTACTGGTTTCTTCTGGTCAGAGGAGAACTGGCCCCCCAACTGAGCCTGGTTTCTCCCAAGGTTTTTTTCTCCATTCTGTCACCGATGGAGTTTCGGTTCCTTGCCGCTGTCGCCTCTGGCTTGCTTAGTTGGGGACACTTCATCTACAGCGATATTGTTGACTTGATTGCAAATTAATGCACAGACACTATTTAACTGAACAGAGATGACATAACTGAATCCAATGATGAACTGCCTTTAACAATCATTTTTGCATTATTGACACTGTTTTCCTAATGAATGTTGTTCAGTTGCTTTGACGCAATGTATTTTGTTTAAAGCGCTATATAAATAAGGTGACTTTGACTTTGACTGTTAAACGTGAACGTTCAATTACACCAAATACACTGATTAATAAAACAAAGTGATAAACCACAGTATTTAACTAAATATTTCTCTACATTAATTAAGGCGAAATGCAATGGAAATGCAGTGCAATTGTAATTGTAAATTATTTAAAGTGTACCCCTTTTGAATAGTATGTCACATTAAGATTTGAATTAGAAATAATTTTATGCACCTTTTGTATCACATTACAATCGACAATGTCATATTTAATTATGTACAGTGAAAAGGAGGGTGTTTCTTGACTTTTTTTTACATTATGCTAATGAATTACTGTAAAGAAAAAGAACTTCTGAATCCATAAAATCGTACTTTTTACTTATTTATGAATTTATATTATAAATTTAAGTAAAGAAAAAGTGTAGATATTTAAAAAATGTCCACTACATATGAATTGTGAATGATTTATAGCGGGACTAGGTTTGAACATTTTGCCCTTTAGACATGTTCCAATTTTTTTATCATTATTAATAGAGGGGTTTTTTGTGTGTGTGTGTGTGTGTTACATTTTAAACTCATAACACAGGAGCTCTTTCTGTCAAACTTCAAAACTGTTCAGTAGCTTTGAAGGGCCTTTTTTTTTTTTTGGTTTGTTTAGATGACAGAATGTTTGTGTTTTTCCAGTTATGCAGTACGTTTTTGGTACTTTTGTCATTTTTGAATGAATATGCTTTTGTTGTCAGAACATATGGTTTTGTCAATCTGAGGCATTTCAACTTTTTTAATCGTAAATTGATTATATACATGATGGCAGGAAAAAGAATGGAAATAAAGAGCCATTATTAAAGAGAGTTAGCTTGCATGAGAATGTTAGCTTGTTTCGTCATAATTATAATGAGGAAATGGCTAGAATATTTTTCCCTTAAATAAATTGACTTCTCATTCCATAGTATCTGGGGACTCAACAAAAAGAAAAACAACAATTGTGATGTACAATTTTGAATGTGTAGTATTGTATTCAGTAGATTTAGACTTAGACTATCATTTCAAAGTTTGAGGTCAGTATTTTATGTCCACCAAGGCTGAATTTATTGATCAAAAACATAGTTAAAACTGTAACAAATTATGTGAAATATTGTTACAATTTTAGAAGAATTGTTTTAAGCCAATACTGCAGTCTACAGTCTAACATGATCCTATAGAAATCATTCTAATATGCTGAATTTGTGCTTCTTGTTATCATTGTTATCATATCAATTGTGCTGCTTAATTAATCAATTTGTTGAAACCGTAATAGCTTTTTGAAAATATGACAAAACATTTAAATAAATAAATCTAATATTGTCGAACTATATCATTTGAAAGCTGTTTCAGTATCTGACTGTTTTCTAATAGAAATGCCATTGTGATTATTATGTGTTAGCAATGCACAGTCCAATCATGGAGATTCAGTAGTTTTTATTTCAAAGGTTAAGTAAACAACATCCATTAAAAGCCAGAAGTGTTCATATTTAAAGCAACACTGATGTGTTCTCATATGTATAGTTACTTAATAAGAGATGTATCATTCATGTCAGTTTTCCACTAAATTATTAATTGTGAGGAGCGTTTTGGTGGAAAAGCAGCCTTTTACAACGTATCAGATTTATAGAAGCAGAATGAGGCTGCTCTCATCATTTGACTGTCAGATTGAATTGTTTAACTGTGTATTACTCGTCTATTGTGATTATGTAGAGCAGATAATGTTTGATGTTTGTCTGGTCTGCTAGTTCAAGTCCTGGTCAGTGGCCCATCTGACCACTACGGCCGCTCTCTTGAATGATTAACCCTCACAAGCTCCAGCGTCTGCCCTGTGCTCTCACCTCTGTCCTACAACACAAATCCATTCATGTATTAAATATGTCAATAAGAAAACCATATTAAATGTTTTGATGTCATGACACATCAGAAATGCCCTACTTTGCTGGAGTGCTTGAGGTTTGAAAGGGCTGATTTGTTTAAAAATGTCTGAAGTTGAAGGATTGTGGGGGTTTCAACTATCACAACCATTCATCACTCATCTTTATTTGGCCTCTTTGGGAATCTTATTGTGCTTCCCACCTTTTCTCTCTCTCGTTCTTGTCAGTTTGAGGTGATGGTCCTAATCTGTTTATGGTGAAGGTGGAGGCAGGCCTGTGGGTTCTGAAACCTTATCGTATCAGAGCAGCTTCCCGTCAGATTCCAAAGATGCACAAATGCAATCTCCCTCTGTTTATGAAAGCTTCATATCGGGATAATATGCATAGCTTTTTATCAGTGTGCGGCAAGACTGTATCTCTGAACTGAAAGACTGTGTGTGTGTGTGTGTGTGTGTGTGTGTGTGTGTGTGTGTGTGACTGTGTGTGTGTGAGTGTGAAAGCGGAGGATGTGGCAACGGAGAGTGCATTTGCTGAGATTGAATTGTTGTAATGGCCATTCATGTATTCGCAGTTGCACAGCAATAGATGTTATGGATTTCTGTGGATTTATGAGCATGTGAGTTTTTACGTGAGGTCTATCTATCTATATATCTATATATATATATATATATCTATATATATATATATCTATATATATATATATCTATATATCTATATATATATCTATATATATATATATATATCTATATATATATCTATATATATATATATATATATATCTATATATATATCTATATATATATCTATATATATATCTATATATATATCTATATATATATATATATATATATATATATATATATATATATATATATATATATTGTTTTAGTCGGTCTACTTCATAATTATACTTCATATGTAATTTGCAGTTTCTTTGCAATTATTTGTGAAACATTTCCTAACTTTTAAAGTAATTTATTGTCACTGTGGTGGGTTTAGGAAAGTGTATGCTGTCGACTTAACTAAGTAAATATTCTCTGGATAATATTTTTCTATAACTTTATGATTTGCTTTGACTTCAGTACAGTGAAAATATAAAAGGCAATTATTTAATGTAGTAAACAACATGCTGTGAGATGTAATACAATTCTAACATGGAATAATTGGGTCTTAGCTGTATATGAAGTGCATATAATTCTTGCAAGGGGTACAGCATTTTTTTTTTTTTATTCTTAGCATCTGAATGCTTGAAAACGTCTCAAGGTTACGTATGTAACCCTAGTTCCTTGAAGGAACGAGACGCTGCGTCGAAACGCTTTTGGGGAACGTCCCTGACGAGACCGACTCTGAATATCGTGTGCAATCAGTCCATCGGAAAGGCGTGACGTCTAAAAAATAAAAGCACTAAAAAATCTAAAGCTATAAAAGCACGTGCCGTGCAGCTGGCTTCAGCTTCGAGTAGGGAAGCAAGCGCCGGCTGGGGTGCCGGGAGTATGGCTCTGCGACGCAGCGTCTCGTTCCTTCAAGGAACTAGGGTTACATATGTAACCTTGAGACGTTCCTTTTCAGGAACTCGAGCTGCGTCGAAACGCTTTTGGGGAACGATGTGCCCACGCTGCCAGACTTCCAAATCCCTGCCTAGTGTGTAGTCAAAAGAGCACAGCTAAGACGAGAGAACAGAAGAGCCTGGCGTGGCTCGCATGTCAAGATCGTAAAATCGGACAAATGTGGAGGGCGTGGACCACCCCGCAGCGTTGCAGATGTCCAAGAGGGACACACCTGCTGAGAAGGCCTTGGAGGCCGCCATACTCCGAGTAGAGTGAGCCTTGGCCCCCAAAGGAGGGGGAAGACCAGAGGACTCATAGGAGACGTTGATAGCCTCGACTATCCAACGACTAAGGGTCTGCTTGGTGGCAGGAGAACCCTTGTTAGAAGGACCGTAGCAAACAAGCAATTGGTCTGATTTTCTCCACAGGGCAGCTCTGTGGACGTATGCATCCAGTGCTCGCACTGGACACATACAGTTTAGCTTCTCTTGGTCTGGCTCCCGAAAGGGAGGAGGACAGAAGGCCTGCAGTACGATAGGTTGTGGTGTAACAGAGGGAACCTTCGGAACGTAACCCGCTCGAGGGTATAAGAATGCTTTGGCCATACCAGGGGCAAAGTCTAAGTAGGTAGGGGCCACCGAAAGGGCCTGAAGATCTCCAACTCTCTTTAGTGAGGTGATTGCCAGTAACAGGGCAGTTTTAAGTGTCAGATGTCTATCTGAGATATCTTGTATTGGCTCGAATGGAGCTTTACAAAGAGCCTCTAGAACCACAACCAAATCCCAGGGGGGAACACGGGATCGTACTGGAGGTCTCAGCCTCAGCGCACCGCGGAGGAAACGTGTAACTAGGGGGTGTCTACCCACTGACTGACCATTGAAAGGGACGTGGAAAGCAGCTATGGCCGCCACGTAAACCTTTAAGGTGGAGTGGGATAACCCCGCAGAGAGCCTGGCTTGAAAAAACTCCAGAACTGTACCAACTGGGCAGTCTACTGGGTCAAGCTGGCGGTCTCTGCACCATGAAGTGAAGAGCTTCCACTTCAGGGCGTACAGTTTCCTCGTAGAGGGAGCTCTGGATTGGAGTAGGGTCTCAACAACCTCGGTTGAGAGACCAGCTGCTAACAGCTGTGTCCCCTCAGGGGCCACACCCACAGCTTCCACAACTCCGGGCGAGGGTGAATTATCGTGCCCTGCGCCTGTGAGAGTAGGTCTGTCCTGATCGGTATCTCCCACGGAGAGCCGTCGAGGAGCGAGACTAGATCTGAGAACCATACTCGGCCCGGCCAAAACGGGGCTACTAGTAGTAGACGGGCCCCGTCCCGGCGTACTCTCGCCAGAACTCCCGGGAGCAGAGCGATAGGGGGAAAAGCGTACAGACGAAGCCTCGGCCAGGTCTGTACCATAGCGTCCAGTCCCAGAGGAGCTGGATGAACTAGAGAGAACCAGAGGGGACATTGCGATGTCTCCTGAGTCGCAAAGAGGTCCACCTGGGCTGTACCAAATACTCTCCATATCTGCTTCACCACCTCGGGGTGAAGCATCCATTCCCCGGGCCTCGGCCCCTGTCTCGACAGTATGTCTGCTCCCACATTCAATCTCCCAGGAATATACGCTGCTCTGATCGAGAGGAGTTTGCCCTGGGACCACAGGAGGATCTGGTGTGCCAGCTTGTACAAGGGGCGCGAACGCAGACCCCCCTGGTGATTGATATAAGAGACCACTGATGTGTTGTCGGTGCGCACCAACACATGGTGACCTCTCAGGTCTGGGAGGAAATATTTCAATGCTCGATAGACCGCTAGTATCTCTAGGCAATTGATGTGCCATGTTAGATGGCGACCACTCCACAGACCGCGGGCAGGGTGGCCGCTCATGACCGCACCCCAACCGGTGAGGGACGCATCTGTCGCTAGCGTTACACGGCGACAAGGAACTCCCAGCACCGGGCCCTGATTCAAGAACCAAGGTTTCCTCCACATGTCTAAGGCACGAAGGCACCGCCGCGTGACCTTGATAACTCGACGTGGATTTCCCCTCGGGGAAAAGCCCTTGGACTTGAGCCACCACTGTAGGGGTCTCATGTACAGCAGGCCAAAAGGTATCACGTTGGACGCAGCTGCCATCAGCCCTAACAATCTCTGGAATTGTTTGACAGTGAGTGACTGGCCTTCTTTGACTCTCTCGACTGATGTGAGGATCGACTCGATCCGAGCAGGAGACAAGCGTGCCTGCATCGTGGTCGAATTCCACACTACGCCTAGATAGGTGGTTCTCTGAACTGGAGAAAGTACACTCTTCTTGGCGTTTAGTCTCAAACCCAGCTCCCCCATGTGTGCGAGAACGACATCTCGATGTCGAGCCGCCATCTGCTCTGATTGAGCTAGGATCAACCAATCGTCGATATAATTTAAAATGCGGATGCCCTGCATACGGAGGGATACCAGAGCCGCATCCATACATTTCGTGAACGTGCGGGGTGAGAGTGCGAGGCCAAAGGGAAGTACTCGATATTGATAAGCTTTGCCCCCGAAATCGAACCTCAGAAACTTCCTGTGTTGTGGAAGGATGGATATGTGGAAGTATGCGTCTTTGAGATTTATTGTGACAAACCAGTCCTCGGATCTGATTTGAGCTACAACCTGGTTGACAGTGAGCATCTTGAACTTCAGTGACATAACTGAGCGGTTCAGGAGACGCAAGTCTAAGATCGGACGCAACCCCCCATCCTTCTTTGGAACTATGAAATACCGGCTGTAAAATCCGGATTCCCTGTCTAGAGGAGGGACCACCTTGATGGCCTCCTTCCTTAATAGGGTATTCACTTCTTGTTCCATAACCAGAGCCTGCTGGGGGCCGACCACAGTCGGTGTAACCCCGTTGAACTTCGGTGGTGGATGACCGAACTGAATGCAATAGCCTCTTTCTATTGTCCGCAGGACCCATTGAGATACCTTTGGCAGTAGCTTCCACGCTGCTAAATAATCTACTAAGGGAATCAGTCTCTCGAGACTGACCTCTGGTGTAAGAGGCCCCCGAAGGGGCGGCGGGCATCCCAGCTCCGCTACGCTCACGGGCGGAAGTAACTGGGGGTGGCGCTCGCTGGAGGCCGCTGCGCCCTGAAGCTCTGGCAGGGTTGGCAGACCGACCTCCTGAGGGTACTGAGGTGAGACGGGCACCGTGTAATGAGGTGAACCGCGCTCTACCCCAGCAGGGGCTACCCTCTGGATCCTGGCGTCAGGATCTTTTCGTCGAGGACTTCCGGGCTTCGATGACAGATCTTAAATCGGTTTTCGCCCTAGAAGCCCCCGACTCAGAGCGTTGTTGCCCTCGGTCCCGACGTGGGGGAGCACGAGTGGCGACGCTCTGCTTTTGCGCTTCCCGGTGTGAGGAGCCGGGAAGTGGTCGTGGTCATCTCCCGCCCAGATGCACCACGAGAGCGACGAGGGAGGAAACTCTGGAACGCCGCCGCCTGCTTGTGTGCCTCCTGGAACCTGTCGACGACAGTATTAACTGTGTCGCCGAACAGGCCCGAGGCTTGAAGCGGGGCATCCAGGAGGCAGACCCTGTCTCGTTCTTTAATTTCTGACAGGGTCAGCCACAAATGCCTCTCCGCGGCCACTAAGGCTGCCATAGACCGCCCAATTGCGCGAGCGGTCTCCTTAGTGGCGCGGAGGGAGAGATCAGCGGTCTTTCTGAGTTCTTCAATATCTTCAGACTTAATCCCCTCCCCCTCATCGACATCTCTCAGCAGGTCAGCCTGATAAGCTTGCAGGACTGCCATAGTATGAAGGCACGCCCCAGCCTGACCTGCTGCCACATAACCTTTGCCCACTAGCGATGATGTAACTCGAAGCGGCTTAGTGGGCAATGTCGGAGCCTTTAGAGACGAGGCCGAACCGGGTGACAGATAGCCCGCGAGCGTCTGTTCAACCCGTGGCATCGCTCTATAACCACGCTCTCCCAGCCCCATCACGTTGCCATAATATAGTGAATCAGGGCCAAAGAGGCGGGTCGAATACGGGTGATTCCACGATCTCGATAACTCATCATGGAGATCGGGAAAATACGGAAGGCTCCGACGTGGAGGTGGTTGCTTCGGCCGCAGAAAGCGTTCGTCTAATTTGCTTCTCTGCGGCCAGTCGATTTTTAATTTATCTACTGCACGCGTGACCACCTCCAAAAGCTCCTCATACTGGGGCGACAGGGGTGGCGAATCCCCAGCAACAGTCTCCACATCGACCTCCTCAGAGGACGAGAGGTGAAGAGCTGATCCCTCACCCTGGGGGGAAGAAACCGACGAGCGTGCTTCCGAACCCAGGGCTTGGGCGCCGGATCTGGCAGATGAGGAAGGAGATAAGGACTGGCCCGTCTCCATTCCTTCTGACAGATCCACCTGCGAACCCCACGAGTGCAGCAGCCGCTCTGCCTCGGCAGAAGCGGGGCCAGCACCGCGAGGAACGCTGGTGAAGGCTCCCTCCTCGAAGAGAGCCCTCCGGGATCGAAGCGTCCGCATTGGCAAACGTTCGCAATGCGGGCAGTCGGCCCCCTCGAGAGCCGACTCAGCGTGCTTCGATCCCAGGCAAGCCACGCACAGCCTGTGTGTATCCCCGCTCGTAATGTAGCGAGTGCAGGGAGGAACACACAGTCTGTAACGCGGCTTGGAATCGCCCTTCAAATGTTTGGTCTTTTGCTTCTGCTTAGGCATATTGAGCTGTTTTAGCGATCTTTTTAAGCTAAGGGACAGACAACAATAAATAGGACCAACAGGACAGACCTTTGCACATGCACACACAGAGCGCTTGCTGACAGATTCGAAGCTGGAGCCAGCTGCACGGCACGTGCTTTTATAGCTTCCTGGTCGCTACGTCACCCCGCCCGTGACGTCACGCCTTTCCGATGGACTGATTGCACACGATATTCAGAGTCGGTCTCGTCAGGGACGTTCCCCAAAAGCGTTTCGACGCAGCTCGAGTTCCTTCAAGGAACCACTGGTCTAGGACATTACTGAGGTAATACTCCTCATGCTTGATTTAAACGATTAGAAAATGATGAAGAAAAGCAGTAAGAGCAATAGATGGAGAGCAGGAGGCTGTTCTCAGAGTGCCATTTCACATGAAAGAATGGTTTCAGTCTTGAGTTAGTTTCATCTCCTCCTCATTCACACACTGTTCATCGTTCTCCTCAGGGAATCACACCACCACCATCCGCCCAACCTGCTGCTCCTGCTGCCTGTTTCTCACTTTCTCTCTCCATCTGTCTTTTTGGGCTGAATCAACCAACCTTGTGTTACAGCTACTATTTAATCATAGAATGAATCCATTACTCAAATGTGTTTTAGTGCTGTCAATCAATTAAAACTTAATAAATGAAATAATTACATGAAATGTCAATAGCTCAATCAAATTAAACACAATGTACAAATATAACAATGAATTGCACATTTAAATATTGAAGATAATTTCCAAATGAAGATGATTTGAAAACATTATTGTGGCAGATGAGTCAAGGAAACAGGCATTACAAGCAGAACAGCTAGACATGTTTTTTTCTTTTTCTTTGTATGTATATGCACCAGAGTGTGTTCTAGCTGATTGATTTGGAGAAAATATCTTTCTCTCTTTCCCATAGGTGGGTGTAGTTCGGGTTCTGCTCTTCAACCTGCGCTGATGGAAGGAGGAGTATCACTTTGATGGCTCCAGGGTTGAAGCTGTGACTTCAGTGCTGTACCAACACCATGGCATTGGTCAGTTGTTCTGCACCTGTAAACAAGCACTACCAACATTCATTGTGATAATAAATCATTGTCATAACAGTATTTGGTCTTTTTCTATTTTATTTCTGGTGTTTTCTTGTTGAAATATCCAAGTTTCAAGGTAAATTTACTTAAGAAGCAAAATTATTTAGGGAATAGACCTGTACAAATTATTATTATTTTTTTCTTTTCGATACTGGTTATGCTGTATGCTGATTCACTTACAGAGTGAAAAAGTTAAAAGAACTGGCTCATAAGAGTCATTCAGGAATCAGTCTACACTTGTGCTGTATGCTTATTTACTAAAAGTTCAAAGAATAGGATCATACAAGTAATTTGTTCAATAATCGGTCTACACTGATTGTGCGGGATGCTAATTCAATGTGAAAACTTAAATGAACGTCATTCTGAATAAGAACCAGTTTTCCACCCTAGCATTAAACTCACCAAATTGTTAAATTCATGCTTAAACTATTTTCCGAAGACTAAGGAAAAAAAAAACTGATAAAGCCAACTCTCTGAAAACATGCAATGCTTGTCTTTTGATTCTCAGGTATCTGCAACATTTATCCTACCAGTTGATTAGATACTAGTTAAAGACATTTAGTTTTAACAGAAATCAGACAAACATATTGATTAATTTAATTTAATTAATCTAATATGCTTTGCAGTGTTCATGTAATGTTGTATTCACAGTACTTCATGAAGAAAACTGTATAATGTTTGCCAAATGTCACTGTCTATATTGGTCTATAGAGAGCAAGTCTGTATGAATGCCTCTGTATATCTCTGAATTAGTTTATCCAGACATGTCAGCTATGTTTTATCTGTTGTGTTAATAAACCTCAGAATCATTGCATACGATGGAAAAATGGCATGAATAGATTTGAAAAGTCCTTGGACCATTATCATAAATTATGGGAGACCTTGGCCGCTCTGTAAATATTTCAGTCAAATGATTTCACTTGTGAATATATTATGATGCCATTAATCCATGTCCCACTGGAGATTTTTTTCTGAATTACAGTTAAATTATTTGGTTTTATCAAGGCAAGTCATTTTCGGCAACTACAGCAAGTACTTCGGAATGCATGTGGATGAAGACACGCTTGTCTATCTGATGCTTGTCTATCTGTTGCATTCTCCACAAGCTCTACCAACAATGCATCACTGTAGCAGAGGTGAGAGTCTTGCACCGGTACATTTCTATTTTTTCACAAGAGGTATAATTTTTCCTATTTCCCACCAATTACAGCTCCCATTACCTTTTTCTTGCTCCCGAGTGGAAATTTCATTTCATTCTTTTCTATTCTCCTGCTCTGTGCCGGTGCGTTTATTTAAAATGGAGCTCCTGAGAGGTCGAAGCTGAATGCTGTGGCTAATGGATCAGGGAGATAATTGGGTGATTAAGGCCAAAAGATTCAAGAAAAGAACAGGCGAGATTTTCAGGGGCAGGCACGGTATGGATCTGCACCACAGTCTGTCTTGCTCTCTTATACGCTGGTCTCATATGACCCACAGGCAGGTTGTAATAGAAGCAGGCATATTTCAAATTGTTTTAATTTGCCCATCTGCCAATGTGATTAATCAAAAGAACAGAATGAATGGGGAAGTAGAAGAGTACTACAGCATCCCTCTGTATCTCAAGGGTTGGCACAAACCAGGCAAAATTCGTTCCATACAGTTACTCAATCCCAAAACCTCTCTCTGCATAAAAATCCTTCCTGAATCAGTATTTCTCAATGTGCTGCCAGTGGACATTTTACCTCTGAGCATCAAAAATTTTGCAGAAGAAAGCAGCTCCTCTGTTAAAGTTGGTTCTGGATTGCCATTTTTAACACTTACATTTTCTTAAACTTAAAATTTCCCAATGTAATATAAAGCGGTGCAGGAAATCGGTCATAGGAATGGTCAGATCTGAAAAAAAAATAATAATAATAAAAAAAAAATATCTGTGCTCTGGCTTCATCTTTGCTGTAAATTCCAGTTTAAAGTAATTTAAACTGTCATGGTTAATAGCTTTGTATGAATTTCAGTTGAAAATCATGTAATCTGGCCCACCTATCCTAAGCCGTTCTTTAGAGAAGTTGCAGGAAGTAGTAGATTACTGGAGGGAAGATTTTCAATAAGTAACTCAAAGCTTCAGGACACTTGGAATAAATTGTATGGAGCACTTTTATGATGTTGTATGATTTATGGTGTTATTTTGGAGTTAGTGGCTTTTGTCCTCATTCACTTTAATTACACTGAAAAAAAAAAAAAAACCTTCCTTGGTATTATTGTCTTTTATCCAGTACATATATCTAAACATTCTTAAATCAAGATACAGAGGGACTTGGGATGATATTTAAGAAAAAAAAAAATACATCTAAATTGAGTTTGCTTAAAACAACAATGAAAACTACAAAAATATAATTCTGTGGTATACGAATAATTAATAATAAGAATTATTTTTTATTACCTCAGTAACTGATATTTTTCTTGTTTTAAGCAAAATGTAATTTAATTTTGATAAATATTTAAGAAAACAAGGCTAAATGTCTGATGTCATTTTGTTCCTCAAGGAAATGCATCTTGGTAAAAGAATTTATGACCAGCTTGGACCAAATAGAAGCCAGGTGTTCTAAAACACAGCTTATTCTGTATTTCATCCTGAAAGGAATGCACATTTTCACACTTTCCTGCTCACCATTCCTCGTGGATTTTGTGTAGGATGTATCAGGGATGCAAGGCCTGTGCAGGTCCATTGAAGAGAGAGGACTGGGCTTTGATTATCGCCTGACCATGGCCGTGCCAGACAAATGGATCCAGGTGAGCTCCCATCTCCTGTGATTTCCCTCTCTCCACACAGATGTTGCTCCTTTGTGTTTGGTTCTGTGCAAATGATGTTGTTTGATGTTTGCAGTTCACCGTTTTGGGGTCATGTCTCTTTATGAAGCTGTGTATTTGTAGTGCGAAGTGACTGTCGCGCATCCAAATCTCCTGCTGGCTTGGCTCTATCTGCGCCTGTATCAGCGTGGGCATTTCCGCTTTAATTCAAGCCAGGTTTTTGCATGGTCGTGCCTTTTTAAAATGACAAAAGGAAGAGTATTGATTGAGTTTGCTTCGTGAGTTCAGGGTGTAATCTGAGATCTGGCACAGCCTGTTCAGATAGCAGCCCCCTTTTTTTCTGTCAGGCTTCTATTTCAGTCCCACTTTGCCCATTTTTCATTCATCCTTTGGCAGAATTTTGAATGCCATTAAAAGGTTTGTGTATTGATATCCCTGTCTATCTGTTACAGCAAGCCTTTGCATTTGTGTGAATTCTGTGCTTGTTCTGTCTCACGCACACACTCTCCTCTCATTTTTCAGGCTTATTCAATGTAACTTCCAAAACTCTAATCACTTTCAAGTCTTGCATAGGAAAGTCTAAATTTTCATGCTTGGCCCCAAACCAGAACATAACCCCTGAAAAATAATTGAAAACAAGTGAAACAAATCGTATTTAATCATAGAAAGAAAAAGACTTGCAAATTGTATTCCATTTTAACAGAGCACAGAATAACAAGCGTATCCCTGTTTACAATCTTAAAGGAACCGTTAAACCCAAAATGACAATCCAGTCATCATTTACTCACTCTCATGTGGTTTCAAACATGACTGACTTTAGGTTTAAAGGAATGTTGATGCTGCTCTTTTCCAAACAATTCATACAATTTTCATGTGTTCTTTTTTAGGTTTTCTAAAGACATTTGATAGCTTTGTTTCGGTACAGACCGAAATTTATATCATCATTATAATGACCATAGCTCTGAAATCTCATCTTGTGGTCAAATTGTGCCCCAATTGTGTTATCAGTATTTTAGAAGACAGTTACATTGTGGCAAGTTTAAACATGAAAAGACATAATAAAAAAAATGTCAAAGTCCTAATTGTGATTAAAAAAAATGTCACTGAGAAGATTTGGAAATATTTAGCAGCACAACTGTTTTCAACATTAATATTAAGAATAAGAAATGTTTCTTAAGCATCAAATCAGCATATTAGAATGATTTCTGAAGGATCATGTGACACTGAAGACTGAATAAAATTCAGAGTTGCTATTACAGGAATAAATTAAAATTAATTACATTTAGTTTATACATTTATTAGAATAGATAAAGAAATGCAGCTTTGGTGAACATAAAGGTTTCAGAAGACTCTCAGTAAAACCCACAACTCCAAGATTTATGGTACTTTTATGTTATTTGCAGATGAAAGTTATATGGGTTTGGAAGAATGGGGTTGAGTAAATTCATTTTCATTTTTGGATGAACTTTTCCTTTTATCCCTTGACACACTACAGTAACCCTGTGTCTGTGATCCCCCTCAGACTTGGAAATACACATCCACACTTCACCTCTCCATGCCATAACTCTAATTTTCACAATGAGGGGTTCAAAAGGGCAAACTCCCTCCTGATTTACTACTGAATTCCACCTTTTTCTCTCTTTCTGTCTCTCTTCCTCTCCTCCGATGTCACAATCAGCGTTAGGGCTTCTCAGCTGTGCGCTGCACTGTGGCTGAGCGTGGCTCGCTTGTGAAATTAAAGTGTCCTCCGCTCTGAATCGATAATGCGGATGATGAACAGAGTGGAGAGAAACAGGAGGAGAAGAGGGCCACAGTTCGTAATGAAACCTCCCCAAAAGCTAATGAAATCTTTAGAGATTTCCATAAAGAGAGCAGCTGTTCTCTCTCCCTCACTGTATTCGGTGATGAATACATTAATATGTGGAATCAATAGGTTTATTAACGAGGCCGTTTGATTCACAGGGCAGAGAGAAGAGCAAGAGTTTAGTCATACTTCCTGAAGAAGAGAAAGGGAAATGTTATGACTGAAAAGCAGATTAGATCACCGTGTGAGCGAGTTTCTGGTGGCCTTTGACGCGTGGCGCTTATAATGTCTGCTGCTGTCTGTTGGGTGAAGAGGTCAACTTTAACTGACATATAATTGTATATAAATGTATATAATTATATATAATAATTACTTATTTAAATTTGATATTTTATTTTAATCTTTAACTAAGTTTTGCTGTTTTGTTTAATTGTGTTAATGCTGAGGTTTTGTGTTGTTTGTGTTGAGGTTTTTGTTTTGCTTGTGTTGAGGTTGTTGTTGTTGTTTTTTCTTAGGCTGTGGTTATGTTTCGTTTGTGTTGTGTTGAGGTTTTGTTTTGTTCATATTGAGATGTTGGTTTTGTTTTAAAGTTTTTTTTTTATTATAACATTTAATTTAAAAAAATTTTTCTCTAGGACTTGTTGATTTTTTTTTATTAGTTTTTTATTTTATTTTTGTTTTGTTAAGATTAAGTAAAAATATATTTTACTTAAATATTTTTCTTTTATTCTTAATTTAGGTTTTGTTTTGTTTAGTTTGTGTTGTGCTGAAGTTGTTTTCTGTTGTGTTCGGTTTCATTTCATTTTGTTAGTGTTGAGATTTTGTATTGTTTATGTTGTGTCTTGTCTAATATGGGATAAGAATTTGGACAATGAGACAAGCCGCATTCAAACTAGACTGTTCAAGCACTACCACACAGTGTCCGAAAGACTGTCCACTTGTGATGAAGAATTAGTGGTGTTGGGATCCATGTGCAACTTTATTAATACACGAGTCATTAATAAAGATGATTCACACAAACAAAGTTGAGTCAGCAGCATTAAGAACAACGTAGGCTAGGCAGAATCATACACAGAGTCCATGCAAAGGGTCAAGGCAGGCGGCAGAAATAGAGAATAGAGCAAGTCAACTAGACAGGCAGGGTCAATAATCCAGGCAGCAAACGATCAGAAGAGAATAAACAATCCAGATAGGTGACAGGAAATCAAACAGGGAACAAACACTTTATGTATTACTGACACAGTAATGTCAGCAGTGGCAAAATAAGACTTCGCAAAGAGGGTAGAGAAGGAACAGCTCAAATAATCTGGGTAATAATCAACACCTCTGCCAATGATCAGTCTCAGGCATGGGATGAGCGGAAATGAAGTACAAAAAAACCAGTTAATATTCCTGTGAGGGTTTCCTCTGATGATGATCAGAGGGAGCCACAGAGGCTTGATTTTTGACTTACCAACAATATATGTTTCCCTGTTTTTGTAACTGTATATATATATATATATATATCTTTATTATTGTTATTATTATAGAAATCATACAACCTGCTTCTGTCCTGCTTCTGATTGGTTAATGCAGCTCTCCAGCTGTGCTCAAATTCACAATATTTAGCAGGAGCTATAACACATCTCTTCGCCATATGGCTGAAGAGCACGAATAGAATTAAATACTGTTATTGTGTAATCTTGTTTTATTCTTAAGCTTTAAATAAAATGTTTATATAGTAACTATTAAAACAACAAGCCCATCCACTGCACATCATGGCTGACTTGGTAATATTAACAATACAGCACAAACTCTCATACTTTATTGTTTTGTATTACCCATATTGTTAGCTACATGAGCACTTAGTGTGGGTCTTTGTGAACAGGTTTAAGTCTGATATGAGCTTGATCATTTGTTTTATCTGTTTGTAGTTGTGAGTGATTATTTACATCTGAGTGTGCAAGTGATCTCTTGTGTGCTGTGGGAGAAAGAGGTCATGATGACAAAAAAAAAAAAAGCCATAGTGTGTATTTACCAGCAGTGCCACTAGAAAACAGATTAATATCCTTCTGGCCCCTCTGGCTAAAAGCACTCTACAACCCTTATTTATTTAATTCATATCCTGGTGCTGAGCTCCATGTGGCTGTTGGTTTGATTAATTTGCTTAAGCAAATTATCTCAAATTATCTAATACTTTTCCTTTACCTCCACCCCCACGTCAACACCCCACACTCATGCTCGTCTGCTCTCAAGAGGAACAATTAAACCTGGTAATGCATAATTGTAATGGGTAGTCACTCTGATTTTGGCTTCCTCATTAAAGCAGATTGGAGTTTTTGTTCAGCCTCCGGTGGATGAATTATGTATCAATATACTTTTATTTCTCTTCCTGTGGTCTGAGGAGGAGAAATGTAGGAGGGAGAGAAAAGAAGGTAGATCGCTAAGGCAGATAACTGGCTTTCTCTTCCCATCAGACTGCACTGCACAGTGCTGATTGTCTGTGATTGCGAAGGAGCTGTGTTTGCAGTAATTAAAGGGGTGGTTCAGGATTTTTGACATCGGACCTCATTTTTAGGTCAGCCTGGTTGTTATTCATCAGTGGAGACATTTTTTTTTTTTTAATTATCCAGTCCTTATATTTGGATAGTTGGCCGATGCTAGGCTAGCGCGAGTCAATGGGTATATGTTAGCCAGCCATTAAAAACCGTTTTACCCACTCCACAGTGCACCAAACGCAAATCAATTATAACACTAGACTATCGATGCAAATGTCCGTTGAGAGAATAATGTTAGAAATCAAACTTACCTTTCATCTCAATGATCTTAAAGGAACTAGTTTCTCAGCCGCTGCTGTGTGATGTTACTGATAATCAGTGTGCCAGCTAGAGGTGGGCAGATCGATACTAAAATCGATAATATCGATACCAATGTTGGTATCGGTACTGATCGATACCAATGTGAAAATATCGATACTTAAGTTTCAGTTTCTCTCGTTTTGCGACCTGGCCGTGTTTGTCAAAATGCTGCTGCTGTCACAGAGCAGAGCAAGCTCTCAAGAGTGCTGCTCGTGCTCGACACTGCTCTCCTCCCCCTCTCCTGTGTTGTACCGTCACGTGACTCACCACTAGCACAACCACCAGCAGTCAGGCGCGCGCCGCTCAGCCACGCATTTCTAACAGCAGTCAGTCAGAGGCGGAGAATGGCAGCAGAGAGAAAAAGGAGCGTTGTATGGCTGTATTTTCAGGCCGAAAATGAGACAACGGCGACTTGTACCATTTGTAGAAAGTCTTTAAAATACAGTGGCAATACAACTAATTTGTACAAACATATGAATGAGAATATACAGGTAGATAAGAGTGATGAAAGACATATTTTAGTCATCTTCAGCATTAGTTAATAATAATTAATAACTGGTCATTTGTTACTTTAGTCAACTTGAGAATTATGCTAAGACCTAGAAGTAATACATTAATTCCATTGAAGCGTGTTATTTAAATGAATACATTTACTGGAATTGAAAAACAAATATACTGAATATAATGTAGGTCATATTTGATATTTGAATATAATTACCCTTTTTGTGTTAGGTGTGAAAGGGATACTAGTTTCTGTATTTAAACTACACGTAGATGTGCACCAGACTTAATTATTTTTATTATTTATTATTTTATCAATAGCTGATTCTCCAAGAGCAGTGGATATTACAACGCGCCTATCAGAAATGATTGTGAAGGACCTGCAGCCTCTTTCCATAGTGGAAGATGTCGGCTTCAGGAATTTTGTAAAGAGGAGAAACATTATTTTGTTCTCATTATATCGTATTAGAAGGAGAATTTGTTTTACATTTTTTATATTTATTGTGAAGTAAAACTTTGTGACTTTGTTTATTTAAGAAAAAATCCTGAAAAGAAGTGCACTAAAGAGGAGAAACATTTTTTTTTAACATGCTACTTGAAAAGAGAATTTGTTTTCACATTTTTTATATTTGTGAAGTAATCATTTTGTAACTTTGTTTATTTAAATAAAACAGAAGTAACCAAATGTTTTTTCTGAACAAAAGCTTTTTTAGTACTGATTATTAACCCAAAGTCCAAATCACAAAAACAAATTAAAAGTCATGAAAATTCATTTAGATTTAGGTTGAAGACGCATCCACCTTAATTATTAAAAAGTATCGGTATTGGTATTGGTATCGGTATCGGCGATACTGGCCCTGTATTTACTTGGTATCGGATCGATACCAAATCTAGCGGTATCGCACACCTCTAGTGCCAGCGTCAGGTAAATACACTTGCGTCATGTGTGGACTGGCTCACTCGGTTGCCTAGGTAATCAATATGACTCCGCTGCTGCTGTCGACAAGGCTTATGATTACAGGGAACAAATTATAACTAATGCAATATGATGAAAGGTAAGTTTGATTTCTAACATTATTCTATCAACGGACATTTGCATCGATAGTCTAGTGTTATAATTGATTTGCGTTTGGTGCACTGTGGAGCGGGTAAAACGGTTTTTAATGGCTGGCTAACATATACCCATTGACTCGCGCTAGCCTAGCATCGGCTCTATATCCAAATATAAAGACTGGATAATTTTTTTTAGAAAAAATGTCTCCACTGATGAATAACAACCAGGCTGACTTAAAAATGAGGTCCGATGTCAAAAATCCCGAACCACCCCTTTAAGTCTACGGTTTAGGAATGTGTACTTTCTGTTTGTTTGGTTAAATGGCAGATTTAATGAGATGTGGAATTATTGTAAATGTAGGATGTGAGAGAAGAAGGTATGTTGTGCCTGCTGTTTTCTCAAGCTTCAGGTCTTGATTGGCCATTGAATGTGTTAGCAAAGTGAGGAGGAAGCGTCCCTTAGCATTTCTGTCCATTTCAGTAGCACTTGTTTGTCTGCTGTAGGATCCCCTGATTTAAAATCTACCATCTTTGGTCATGGGAGCTCAATTCTTAATATTTAAATTGTGACTAGAAAAAATCCTCACAGTTGTCCTAAAGCTTTGTGTGAAGTATATGTCCTCATTCCTCCCTCTGCTGAACAGTTGAGGAATTGCACTGTGCTTTTGCTTGTTTTTCTCTTCTCTGTCCTTCTCACTTCTCTTCAGGGTCTCTTTAGGAATTACATTTCATTTCATAGGCTTTAATGGCATGGTCATATTCAGTATAGTCAGAGCCATGGCTCAGCAGTAGTCTGCTTTGTGTTTGATTTGTCTGTATGATGTGTCATGTGGTGCTCCTACTAGGACACAATACAGTCCAGCCAGCATTATTTTATTATAAAATGTTAGTATTTAATGTGTAAATGTATTTATTTATTTTCTGTTTGTATGTATTTGTCTATTTATTTGTTTGCACCTTTATAATTTGTGATTTATTTAGTTATCTCATTGCTCATCAAGAATTGTCTCATATACTGTACTTGTATTGTCTTTTATTTAAAGCTAATCAGATTCACTAGACTAATAAAAACAGTTTGCATCATATTATAATGGTTTCTGAAGGATCATGTGACACTGAAGACTGGAGTAACGACTGATGAAAATTCAGATTTGCCACCAAAGGAACAACTTATATTTTAAAGTATTTTAAAATAGAAAACCGTTATTTAAAATTGTAATAATATTTCATAATATACTGTGTTAACTTACAAATGCAGCCTTAATGAGCATAAGACATTATTTTAAAAACATTACAAATGTGTGAGGTTTTGCTGGATTTATCACACTTTTGGGCATAACTATAGCTTAATAAAACCTGCACCTATTCATCAAGACTTTTTGAGGTAGTAGTTTTCTGGGAAAATGATAATTTAAAAAAACTCAGAATATTGATTGTATTCTAAGGTGTTTAAAGACTGTTTAAAGAAGGTGTTTAAAGAAAGTTTTTGTTTGCATTGATCTCTGGGAGCTGGCCAGTCCCATTGAGATGACACAGCAGTTTTTCATCTTTTGATTTGTCTATTTATGCTCTTCTTCTGCTCAAAAGCACAAACACAGGGACAGGCGCGCCTGCATTTCAATTCACCATTACAAATGTAAATTTAAAATGCATATGTGATTTACTAATGATAATGTTTGCTTGTATATAGCAACAGCAAAGTCAGTAACTCAGTTTCCAGGAAACGTATAAACTGCATTGAATGCATTCTTGTATAGAAGCATCTTCCAAAGTCATAAATATAAACCCATAAAGTACTTTAGTAAAAATGCAAAGTATCAACCTAATGTGCTGTGTGCATGGTAGTTCATTTGTTACGGCAATACGATTGACCTATTCTTTTGAAAGAGTAAATGAACTGCTAAATGAGAGCTGATACCCATTGTAAAGACAGATTACAGTTGGATCTAATTTTTGCTTCACAAAAGTCTCTTCCTAGAATACCGCTGTGTTAAAGCTATCCTACCATGACTTGTGTTTCTACTCCTTTCGTTACATTCCGTAGCTCAGAGGCACCAACGTTTCGCATCTCTCATTGCTGTTCAGCGTGGCATATTTATTTGAAGACTGTATTTGCATTCTGAGGACCTGCAAGAGAGAGAGAAACAAGAGAGAGTTCCCAAAAGGAGTTTGTGGTTTCCGCCTCCATCTCTTTTGCGTCCCTTGTATTAACCTTGTCCCAAATATGGAAAAACCTGCTTTTTATCACATAAAAGTGTCTCGTAAAAAAGGAGAAATGGTTCCAAAAAGAAAAACCACTTTGCTTTGAGATTTCAGTTCTGCTGTTCTTTTTCTTTTGTTGTTTTGCTTGAGTTCCTCTCAATTCCTGTTCCTCTGTTGTTTATCTCCCTGTGTTTCATGTTGCTTATCTGTGTCTTACAGTTTTTTTTTTTTTAGCTTCATCGCACATGCGCTTGCTGGACAACAGTTTTTTTTTTACCCTCCGCTTCTTCCTAATTTTTCTTTGTGTAGCTTATATTAAGAGGAAATGTGAGCTGAAGGTCTTGTCACATTCAGTGAACTGTAATGAATTACACAGCACAACACAACAAAGACGGCAGACAGGCAGACTGCAGCATATTTCAACCGGAAAGATCTTCACAGATTGCCTTTGTAAAGCAGTGTAAGTGTGCTGGCAGGGCATGTAACACGCTGGCCTCATGCACTCCCTCCAATGGAAACCGTTCCGTTCTTTTGATTTGATCTTTTTTTAAAAGATGGAAAATAAACACAGCTTCTAGCTTTGGCTTTGAATTCATGTGATTCAAACTTCTGTCTAGGGAAGAAAACTTTTCTGAGTCAAACTCTTTGATTGCAGCATGAAGTGTACGTCATAATGATGTTATCACATTTAATGGGATAGTTCACGTTGCTTGACAATTCTGTCATGTCTTTCCAAACCAGTATGATTTGATCTTTTTCTGTCAAACACAAATTAAGCTATTTGGTGAAATGTACAAGCTGCTAATTTCCGCACATTGAAGATCAAGTAAGATTTTAAGTGAATTTAAGTGAATTCTTTAATTTCACCATGTGTTCCTCACAGAAAACTTTTGTATGGCTTCAGGAGTCTTGGAATTGAGTGTTTGTGTTGTGAAGACCACTTGTATTGTGCTTTTCTTATCATTTTTACAGCTAAAATTCTTATGGGTTCATGTTAAATGATAAATAATTGTATGTTTAAGTAAACTAATCCTTTAAAAATCCTTTAAATTACAGACTAATAATTAGGGCTGTGCAAAAAATCGAATGTGATTTTCATGCACATCTCATCAGTAAAGACGCTCCAAGCACGTGCGTTCAGATCAGGGTTGCCAGGTTTTCACAACAAATCCTTCCCAGTTGCTTCTCAAAACTAGTCCAAAACTAGCCCAATCGCGTTTCCAGGAGGTTCCCGGATAAAAATTGATTCCCGGGGTTAAAATATACAGTTTTTGAAAATATGAAAAACAATCGCGGATATGAAAAAAAATCGCAGACTTGGCAACACTTGTTCAGGTGGAGCGGCAGTTACTACACAGAGCCGTAGTCTACCGACAACTACAACCCGAATTCCAGAAAAGTTGGGACGTTTTTTAAATTTTAATAAAATGAAAACTAAAAGACGTTCAAATCACATGAGCCATTATTTTATTCACAATAGAACATAGATAACATAGCAAATGTTTAAACTGAGAAAGTTTACAATTTTATGCACAAAATGAGCTCATTTCAATTTTGATTTCTGCTACAGGTCTCAAAATAGTTGGGACGGGGCATGTTTACCATGGTGTAGCATCTCCTTTTCTTTTCAAAACAGTTTGAAGACGTCTGGGCATTGAGGCTATGAGTTGCTGGAGTTTTGCTGTTGGAATTTGGTCCCATTCTTGCCTTATATAGATTTCCAGCTGCTGAAGAGTTCGTGGTCGTCTTTGACGTATTTTTCGTTTAATGATGCGCCAAATGTTCTCTATAGGTGAAAGATCTGGACTGCAGGCAGGCCAGGTTAGCACCCGGACTCTTCTACGACGAAGCCATGCTGTTGTTATAGCTGCAGTATGTGGTTTTGCATTGTCCTGCTGAAATAAACAAGGCCTTCCCTGAAATAGACGTTGTTTGGAGGGAAGCATATGTTGCTCTAAAACCTTTATATACCTTTCAGCATTCACAGAGCCTTCCAAAACATGCAAGCTGCCCATACCGTATGCACTTATGCACCCCCATACCATCAGAGATGCTGGCTTTTGAACTGAACGCTGATAACATGCTGGAAGGTCTCCCTCCTCTTTAGCCCGGAGGACACGGCGTCCGTGATTTCCAACAAGAATGTCAAATTTGGACTCGTCTGACCATAAAACACTATTACACTTTGAAATAGTCCATTTTAAATGAGCCTTGGCCCACAGGACACGACGGCGCTTCTGGACCATGTTCACATATGGCTTCCTTTTTGCATGATAGAGCTTTAGTTGGCATCTGCTGATGGCACGGCGGATTGTGTTTACCAACAGTGGTTTCTGAAAGTGTTCCTGGGCCCATTTAGTAATGTCATTGACACAATCATGCCGATGAGTGATGCAGTGTCGTCTGAGAGCCCGAAGACCACGGGCATCCAATAAAGGTCTCGGGCCTTGTCCCTTACGCACAGAGATTTCTCCAGTTTCTCTGAATCTTTTGATGATGTTATGCACTGTAGATGATGAGATTTGCAAAGCCTTTGCAATTTGACGTTGAGGAACATTGTTTTTAAAGTTTTCCACAATTTTTTTACACAGTCTTTCACAGATTGGAGAGCCTCTGCCCATCTTTACTTCTGAGAGACTCTGCTTCTCTAAGACAAAGCTTTTATAGCTAATCATGTTACAGACCTGATATCAATTAACTTAATTAATCACTAGATGTTCTCCCAGCTGAATCTTTTCAAAACTGCTTGCTTTTTTAGCCATTTGTTGCCCCCGTGCCAACTTTTTTGAGACCTGTAACAGGCATTAAATTATAAATGAGCTAATTAAGTGGATAAAAGTGTAAAATTTCTCAGTTTAAACATTTGCTACGTTATCTATGTTCTATTGTGAATAAAATATTGGCTCATGTGATTTGAAATTCCTTTAGTTTTCATTTTATTAAAATTAAAAAACGTCCCAACTTTTCCGGAATTCGGGTTGTAACACAAAATCGTTTTCAAAATCGACAAAGAATCCCCTGCGATTTTAACATCGATTTTGTGTAGACTGTCAGTGAATTACAGCTCGGTGTAGTAAATGCCAACCAGTGTTGCCAAGTCTGAGGTTGTTTTTCATTGCCGCAGGTCGAAGCGACCCCAATACAAATAACGTGATATTTAGCCCCTAAAATGCGAATTTTTACCAAGGCAACCCTGCTTAAAAACATATATTTTAACCCAGGGAAGCTATTTTTATCGGGGAACCACCTCGAAGCGCGATTGGGCTAGTTTTGGACAAGTTTTGAGAAGCAACTGGGCAGGATTTGTTGTTAAACCTGGCAACCCTGATCCGAACGCACGTGCTGGAGATATACTTCTAATTACAGGAGCGTCTTTACTGGTGAGATGTGAATGAAAATCGCATTCGATTTTTTGCACAGCCCCACTAATAATAAAGACAGCTTGCTTGCATTGTCAAATAATAATATTCAGTTATGTTTACAGAGGTTCTAATTAAATATATAACCAACTTTCTGCAACTGTGTAAATCAGTTTGAAAACAAACTCAAATCTGAAAGTCACTTTATGAGAGTATAATTCATTTTTGTTTTGTTTTCCATGCATGGTCTCCCCTCCTTTATGATATAAGGACAAGAGCAATGAGGCAGTAAAATCATTAATGAGTGCGCTGTCCCTCACCAGCTCATGATTAATGCTGTTTTTCAGATTATAGGATTCTTCTTTTGGTAGTCATTCTTAAACATCAAGATCAGTGGCAGGAATATACTGTACAGCTCATTTTCGAATACTGATCAGAGTCTGTGTTGGTGCTAAAAAATGTTAATGTGGTTCAATAAACACTGAATGTGCAGTCGTGTAGTCTCAGACCAAGATTCGTCTTTAATTAGGCTTCACAATAGTAGAAGTTATGTCACAAAAGCACTAATTATTCATATGATGCACACGTAAAAACTTATAATGTAAAATCAATCATCAAATCATCTTGGTAATGTTGTTTCTGTGTAATATTGTAATATAAGTGATTTGATATGCAACATTTAAATGTGAAATCCATTTAACTTAATGTGACCTATTCCAGGATGAATCAGGATATTCAACAAGAAAAATAAAAATAATGATGTCTACGTTAAAAAAGTACATTCCATATCACAATGTAGTCAGAGAGTACCTAAAAGACTATTGTTTAACATTAACCGATAGATAATGCAGAAAATGCAAAAAAAAGGGAAAAAATGGCAATAGGGCTGAGTTTGGGCTTACTATGGAAGAATGAGAGCAACAGGAAGGAAAATAAAGAGATAAGAAAATTAAGAGAAAGTATATGACAGTTTAATCCACAGAAAAGCCCCAGGCGAGAGACTATGTGGGAGGAGACTCTTCTACTCTCATGTGAATATAAGGGCTAAGACAGGCAAAACAACCAGCTGATAAAATGTCCTCACATCATCAATGCATCTTTCCTCAGAGGAGCCCGATCCTTTAACATGCTTCGTCCTCTAAGTGTAAAACACATTGGTGCTAATGACAGAGTGAGAGTTAGTCCCATCAGGGAGAGCAGGCACCGGTTCTAATAAGAAGGAAAAGTACTGTTTAAACAGGAAAGTTTCAGAGGAGCAGTTGTGAAAATGTAGGTGGAAGATGTCTCCCTTTCCACTGACAGAATGAGAAAGTGGGAAAGAGATGGAACAGATAGGGAGTGGGAGGCTAGGAGAAATAGTAGATGGCAAGGCACAGCTGCATTGATTGGCTCCAGCTCGCCGGTGGGCTCTGTCGATTGTGCCCCCTCTTAAAAGGTTGCAGTGTTATTAAAAGGTTTCCTTTATCTGTCCGTCACCCTTCTGCTCTAATGATGGTGAGCAGGAGAGGAAGAGCGGAGAGAGATGGGCCTGTCAGAGTCGCTTCCTTTCTGTCTTTTTGCTCCCTGCGGTTATTCCCTCCACAGCCGTGCTAACATCCTACTGGTGTTTCATACATTATGTGCCATTAATGGAAGATTATTTGTGATCATGACTTAAATGCATCCTTACTATATTTGCAGTGCTTTAGATCTTTTTTATAATGTATACTGTGTTGAAAAAAATAAAAATTCAAAACTAGCCAAAAGTAAGGTTACTGGTATAGATAGTTTATCTGGTAGTCCAGCTGACAAATTAATATATCTAACCAGCTAAATTTACATTCCTGACTAACTTGGCCAGGCTGGGAGACCAGCTAGACCATTTAAAGGCCAGATTCACAGTCTAATAGGTTGATGAGTCCAATCTAACCAGGTTGGCCTGAATGGAAGCTGATTTTTAGCTGGTTTTCAAGAGACCAGTGGCTGACCAGCAGGCAAATGGCCCAAACTACCATAAACGTGGCAAAGTATACCAGCTTAGCCAGCTAAGCCAGGCTGGGAGACTAGTTAGACCATCTGAAGACCAGATTCCAAGTTTATTAGGATGGTATGTTTTGCTATTTTGCTGCTGTCCCAGTCTGATCAGCCAACAAAAGCTTCAAACTACTCTAAAACCAACAAAACAGACCAACTAAATGAGCTTGGCCAGGCAGGGAAGCTGATCTTCAGATGGTCCAGCTGGTTTACAAGAGACCAGTGGCTGACCAGCAGACAAATGGCCAAAGTCCTCTGAAACTGGCAAAATGGACCAGTTTGTTCAGGGTAGCAGACCAAAACCTCTCTAGGCTGGTTTAAACTTTTTCTCCCCCAAAACATTAATCCAGGGAAAAGTAATTTAAAGTATTAACAACTGTTTCTCTCACTTTTTCTCTCTTTCTGCATGTTTGTCCCCACCCCCTCACCTCATACTTCCAAACAAGCACTAAACAAACACCAGTCTATCAACCAGTTATCAGTATGCTCTGAAATGTTTATAAAATGAATTGATGTGCCAAATGAATATGCTCACCATGGGAAAAACATCCCGAGGTAAATACTCTTAATCAGAAACAGGTGTCTCATAGCAAGCAGGTGTTTGTGTTCGTTAGAGAGAGTTTGAGCAGTAGAGACTTTAATCCTGTGTTCTGATGGATGGTGCCAGACTTGTTCTAGTATCCAGCTGTGCTTGTTGACCCTTGGCCACTCAAATCGTGTCCAATCAACACAGAGCACTTGCAAGCTAGAAACAGTTTGTGAGGTCACTTTTGCAAACGGAACATTCATCCTTCGTTTCAACTCTTTCAAAGTGTGAGCTCATTCTCAAATTAGTCATCGTTGGACAACATAGAGCACTGATCCAGTCAATGACCTGAACACTGCTCCACTGAGTCCAAACATAGCCATCGACCCGCTCCAGCAATGCACGCCAATCACCGACCCAGGACTACAGTCGGTATTGGCAAAATCAATGGGATCCACCAGCTCCAACCATTAATGTGGTCAATGAACCAGTCTTCCACTAAATAAAGATTCAGCTTCAAGATGACTCTTCTAAATCACAGGACATGGGAAAGACAGAGGACAGGGGACCGGCATCCAAATGCAAAATGGCAATCTGGGATTTCACACATTGACTCTCAGATGCAGCTCTGACCTCAACTTGACACAACAGCAAATAAACTAGCTTCCCAAAGGTGTCTGCCTGGCATTTAACCCCAACTTATATAGTTTGAATCTTTTTAATGCAAGTGCAGAGGATATAGTTTACAAGTGCAGGGGTCAAAGTGTAAACTTAAGTTTGGGTTCACATTCAGTTTAGAGCTGCTCAAAATGCATCCTCATTCTGTTAATCCAAATATTGGATGCAAATTTTGTTCTGTTTCTCCAAAAATTGTCAATGTAATGATGTAAATTATAATTGAACAGCCCTTGCTCATGAACTTTCTGTTGCTGAATCATTAATCAAAGGCCCTGAAAGAAGTTGGTGTAACATGATGTTTTATTTTAGTTTACACATGCTCAAATCTCTAATCTTGTTGCTAGGCATTGGTTGGAGACAAGTCACTGGCGTTCTGGCTGATGGATAAATAGATGCACACCAAACAAGAGTGCTCTTATTACCACGTTATAGACCGTGGCATCCAGCTGCATAAACTCATTCATCTCCTCACTTACAGTCTAGAAGTGGAGGGCTACCTCAACTTCATGGGTGAGTCTCCTTGGAAACCAGTTTTGCTGGGTACTTGGTGCTTTGTTTTAGTGTGGTTCCATGAAGGAAGAGGGATTGTTGCCATTCTTGACAGGCGTAAACTAGTTTTTAAGTTGTAAGGCATATTGGATCTGTGGTAATCATGTGCTACTGGATCATCCTCCTGAGGATGTTTTGGGATAGATTTCAAAAGGTTAGTTCCCTATAGTGGTGTGTTGCAATTGGCATTAAAATTAAAGTATATATATATATATATATATATTAGGGGTGTAACGGTACGCAAAAATCACGGTTCGGTACGTACCTCGGTTTTAAAGTCACGGTTCGGTTCATTTTCGGTACAGTAAGGGAAAGAAATGCAAACATTAAACTGCAGGTTGTTTATTACTATAATTTTTTTAACAATTTGTTTACAATTTGTATTTTTTTAAATACTTTTTAATAAAATATGTATAAAATAAAAAAAGAATAAGAAATAAAATACTGCTGCAAAGTTCTCCACTAAATAAAATACTCTGTCTCAAACCAATATCATATAATAAAATATAATAAAAAATATTAATAAATAACTATGATTACAGTGCAGCATTACCAATCCCAGCTTGTAGGCCTGCTCATATTTAAAAAATATATGTAACTTTTACAAAGTGTAAAGTGCAGCATGAACAGTTTCAGTTTTTAGACTGCTCAGATTTCGTTATTGCGTTGGCCCGATCAGAATTAAGAGCAAAGGTCTGTTTAAATGCCGACGTGAACTGCGTTTGAATTACAATCGTTTTTTTCCTAGTTGTAGTGATGTTTACACTCGCGTGATGCCTTTTGAAAACCTTAGGCCGTTACACACTGGCATATTGCACCTGTCAAACATAGTCTATTTTGCCGTCAATACCGTTGACTGTGTCCTTTATCAGTAGGCTTTATATTTATGCTCAACATGAAGTATAGATATTGTTGTCGTGAAGACAAGATGGTCTGTCGGCGGTCTCCCTCTGTCACCTACAGTAGCAGCAGCGCGCCAGCGCCGCGTCAGGCACGATTCTGTTGTGTAAAGACACAGAAAATGCGAAGCAGGTGTCACGCAACTGACAAACAGCAGAAAAGCCACGCTCACGCCACGCAGCCAGTGTGTCACCGGCCTTAGAATCAGCTGCAGGGCGGGATTTGCGCTGAACGCGAAGACTTCCGCCACTTTATATGTTCGTTTGGAAACACGAAAATGTATATGTTCCGCAAACAAAATATTGCATTCGGTCATTCGGTACACACGTGCACCGTACCGAAAGCCCTGTACCGAAACGGTCCGGTACGAATACACGTACAGTTACACCCCTAATATATATATATATATATAGTACAGAGCAAAAGTTTGGACACACCTTCTCATTCAAAGAGTTTTCTTTATATTCATTTTCAAGGGCTATTTGACCAAGAAGGAGAGTGATGGGGTGCTGCGCCAGATGACCTGGCCTCCACAGTCACCGGACCTGAACCCAGTCGAGATGGTTTAGGGGTGAGCTGGATCGCAGAGTGAAGGCAAAAGGGCCAACAAGTGATAAGCATCTCACGGGGAACTCCTTCAAGACTGTTGGAAGACCATTTCAGGTGACTACCTCTTGAAGCTCATCAAGAGAATGCCAAGAGTGTGCAAAGCAGTAATCAAAGCAAAAGGTGGCTACTTTGAAGAACCTAGAATATGACATATTTTCAGTTGTTTCACACTTTTTTGTTATGTATATAATTCCACATGTGTTAATTCATAGTTTTGATGCCTTCAGTGTGAATCTACAATTTTCATAGTCATGAAAATAAAGAAAACACTTTGAATGAGATGGTGTGTCCAAACTTTTGGTCTGTACTGTATATATATATATACATATAATGTCTATAATACCATTATAAAATCTCAGACAACTGGCCAAAAAGAAATGTAAGTATATATTGAACAGGTATAATTGTACACAAAGGTGAGTGGTGTGTTCAGAGATAGAAAAAAGGAAAGTATGCCTGAGACTTGAAACAGTCAAGGCCAAACGGCAAACAGCAGCGCAATCAGCAAGGCAGTCGTTTAGCCCGTGTTGAGCGAGAACAAATTGTTCAAGCAAAAGAATCAATCTGACATGTCAAGCCTAAAGCTCCTCATCCTAGAAAAATTCCTCTTAACCTGAAAGTGAGAGAAAGGCCAGCACTTTAAAAAAGAAGAAAAAAAATCCGTTGGTGAACATGGAAAAGAACATACCTGCATTTCAAGAGGAAATTGTGTCCATAACATCAAAACTTTGCTCCTTTTTGGAAGACAGATAATTTTGTGTGCTTATGTATGTATGTGTTATGTATATTGTTCACTGTTTATTTATTTTAATGTTATAGTTCAACTTCATATTGATATTTTCAATTTTTTATAGAAGCTTCTTTTTTTATGGAAGCCTGTGTAAAAAGTTTTTCATAATTGCAAATGTATATCTATATTCCCATTATTTTAAACCTTACTTAATTATTATTTTTTCAAGCATAATTTATTTTTTATATTTTTGAATGTTTCTGTGTGTGTGTGTGTGTGTGTGTGTGTGTGTGTGTGAGTGTTTGTTTTCCAGTTAATAAAATAAAACAAAATAAAATTCAGAAGAAAATTAAAAATAAAATTCAAAAGCAGTCTAATATAGCTTTTTCAGAAAAAAACACAAATAAAAAATATGTAGATTTAAACCGTGTGACAAGAGCCCCAAATAAAATTTGACTCCCAAATTGTTTCATAGTGATTAGATGTAAAGCAGAACATGATCAGTTCTTTTTTACTAACTGCGTTGTGAACTAATATTAACTGTGTAAAGGAGCACTTGGTGGAACAGAGCGAGTTCGAGTTCATCCTGGCTGTTCAGGTGAAAGACTAGACTGCACTGCTTCTCAAATCAGTGTTCAGTTTTGCTGAAATCCATCCACACAAACACATCGATACCTCTCCCCACTAACGCTGTTAATTAGCATGCTGCAGCTACATCATACACCAGCCGACATGCACGCACAGCTCTGTAAATATTCCAGCCAGTTTCAGAGCTCGCTGTTTGAACTGTGAGAGCTGCTTTAGGCTTGGCAGATTAACATTCGTTGTTCATGAGATGCTTGCGGTGCACGCCATACCTCTCTGCCCTCTTTCTCTCCGGATCATTGTGCTGTTGGACATTGATGTTAGCAGTGTTCCTCCTCTGATTAGTAGTTCTCTCTCATTGACTTTGACTCCTCTCCGAGGGAACAGAAAACTGATCAAAAATCGTCACGGCTGTCTGCCCCCGCTGTCTGCCCCCGCTGTTTATTACTACCATCATTGCAGGTCCTTGTTATTTAGGCTGCGCATGTACACAGAGGAGCTAAATTGGGATTTTGAAAACATTAAAATCTAGATAGATAGATAGATAGATAGATAGATAGATAGATAGATAGATAGATAGATAGATAGATAGATGATGTTACGATTCTATTGATGGTGTGACGTCACTGCTACGGACAAACACTGAAGAAGGAACGATGTCTGTGAGTACACCTGTGGACAATGAACAATTTTGGGAGGCTTTTAAATGCGGGGGAGGGGAAAGGTGAAGACACGCTGTTGCCTAATAATGAACTGTGAAAGAGACTGAGACGCTGTGTTTGTTAAGCCTGCCGGGTTCACAAAAGCAAGGGATCCATTGCGTTCGTGGTTGGCTAGCACCACCGGCGTGAAGAAAACCGGGGTCCCACTTATTGGCCCGGAGGTAGACAGTGGGGGGGAAACTTAGATAGATAGGGAAGCGAGTGTAGGTGGACTTGGCAGGCTGTTTGAAAGAAACCTTCTCAGCATTCACGCGGAGGGGAAGGTTGAGTCCTCACAGTGACGGCAGGGTGTCGACGGACGTGGACAGGGAAGTCCGAAATTATTTTATTATTACAGAGTTGTGTGGGTTGTTGTTGTACTCAGTCATTTGTGATTACTGTCCTCCTGAATTATGTTGATTGCCTGTGCTGGTTATTACACATAGAGCATGTGATTTAGGTTTGGAGTTTCTAATTAAGTGTGCTGTGTATGAGATTTCACCTAATTTATTGTTTGCTGTGAATTTGGAATGAGTACTTGGGTTCTCTTTTAAATGTGTGTCACGGTTTAATGAAATATGACCAGTGTATGTAATCAGGATATTTAAGTGAGACAATGCCAAATGGCTGCTATTGTTAATAAAAAGTGTATTCTTTGATAATTCTTGCTCTTGAGTGTGTTTTGAGTGCTCCTCCCGGACCAGACCGGGTTGAAATTAAAGGTGGTGGCAGAATAGGTGTTAGTCCGCATTACCTGTGGCCCTTAGCGGTGGCAAAATTTATTACACTGATGGCAGTGGTGGGATGCAATTGTAATATACCCATACCTTTTTTGGGGGGTGGTAAATAGTTAAAATGGAGCACACTGAAAATGCACATTCTAGTCAAGAGTTTTCTGCAACGACAGCTAGGAGCATGACTGCTACTTCTAATAGCATAGTGAATCGTCCCGTGTTCATGCCAGAGACATTTACAGGTAGCAGCCATGACTGGTCTGATTGGTCCCAGCAATTTGAAATGGCTGCGGAGGTGAATAATTGGAATGGGGATCTAAAATTGAAATTTATGTCACTTTTGTTGTCTGGCAGAGCGAGAGATGTATTCTGTGGTTTGACAATAGAAGATCGTAGTAATTATGCCAAACTAAAAGAAGCGCTGAGCAAGTGTTCTGATCCTTGTGAAAGTGAGGATTGGAATCGTGCAAGTCTGTCCGCTAGGCGACGATTACCGGGGGAAAGTGCACGTGAGTTCGGTAATGCTTTAAGGCGATTAGTAGCCAAATCTTATCCAGTGGCTAACTGTGATACGCAAGATTTACTAGCACGTGAGCAATTTATTGCATATGTTGGAACCGGCGAACTGCGAATACAGCTCCGTAGTGCTAGACCAGCTACATTAGAGGCAGCTATAAATTTTGCTTCTGAATTGGAGCTTATTCGAGAGTTAGAGCGTAGTCAGATTACACCTGAAATGAAGGTGCGTGGAGTGTCTAACAATCCTAATGTTAGATGTTTACACTCGCGTGATGCCTTTTGAAAACCTTAGGCCGTTACACACTGGCATATTGCACCTGTCAAACATAGTCTATTTTGCCGTCAATACCGTTGACTGTGTCCTTTATCAGTAGGCTTTATATTTATGCTCAACATGAAGTATAGATATTGTTGTCGTGAAGACAAGATGGTCTGTCGGCGGTCTCCCTCTGTCACCTACAGTAGCAGCAGCGCGCCAGCGCCGCGTCAGGCACGATTCTGTTGTGTAAAGACACAGAAAATGCGAAGCAGGTGTCACGCAACTGACAAACAGCAGAAAAGCCACGCTCACGCCACGCAGCCAGTGTGTCACCGGCCTTAGAATCAGCTGCAGGGCGGGATTTGCGCTGAACGCGAAGACTTCCGCCACTTTATATGTTCGTTTGGAAACACGAAAATGTATATGTTCCGCAAACAAAATATTGCATTCGGTCATTCGGTACACACGTGCACCGTACCGAAAGCCCTGTACCGAAACGGTCCGGTACGAATACACGTACAGTTACACCCCTAATATATATATATATATATAGTACAGAGCAAAAGTTTGGACACACCTTCTCATTCAAAGAGTTTTCTTTATATTCATTTTCAAGGGCTATTTGACCAAGAAGGAGAGTGATGGGGTGCTGCGCCAGATGACCTGGCCTCCACAGTCACCGGACCTGAACCCAGTCGAGATGGTTTAGGGGTGAGCTGGATCGCAGAGTGAAGGCAAAAGGGCCAACAAGTGATAAGCATCTCACGGGGAACTCCTTCAAGACTGTTGGAAGACCATTTCAGGTGACTACCTCTTGAAGCTCATCAAGAGAATGCCAAGAGTGTGCAAAGCAGTAATCAAAGCAAAAGGTGGCTACTTTGAAGAACCTAGAATATGACATATTTTCAGTTGTTTCACACTTTTTTGTTATGTATATAATTCCACATGTGTTAATTCATAGTTTTGATGCCTTCAGTGTGAATCTACAATTTTCATAGTCATGAAAATAAAGAAAACACTTTGAATGAGATGGTGTGTCCAAACTTTTGGTCTGTACTGTATATATATATATACATATAATGTCTATAATACCATTATAAAATCTCAGACAACTGGCCAAAAAGAAATGTAAGTATATATTGAACAGGTATAATTGTACACAAAGGTGAGTGGTGTGTTCAGAGATAGAAAAAAGGAAAGTATGCCTGAGACTTGAAACAGTCAAGGCCAAACGGCAAACAGCAGCGCCATCAGCAAGGCAGTCGTTTAGCCCGTGTTGAGCGAGAACAAATTGTTCAAGCAAAAGAATCAATCTGACATGTCAAGCCTAAAGCTCCTCATCCTAGAAAAATTCCTCTTAACC